>NC_135526.1:1897500-2497500 GCF_051989575.1 Stigmatopora nigra
TTTCAGGACTCTTTGCATTTTTCCTGCCACTGTCGGTATCGCATGTGACTTTTTTTGTACCCAAACCTGGCGATGTCCACCATGAACACCCAAGCCAGCCCGTACATGACCACGCCACCCAACTTCATGACTGCCGAAGTCTTGGCCGAGGTCAGCTCGCAGTAAAACAGGGCTCCACCCACTCCCACCCGCACGGCTGCGAAGAGGACGATGAAGAGCAGGTCGACGACGTCACCTAGTAAGCTGTCGTAGCGACCCAATCGCCGTAGGAACCAGCGAGCTTGCAGCAGAGGGTTGGTCAGCTCGCTACCAAAGATGACAGCGCAGGTCTCGCACGCCGACGCGCCCATGAATAGCGCCAGAAGGATGCCTGTGATACTGGCGGCGTGGTGTCCAAGCATAACGGCGCTCTCGCCACCAAAGCGCACGCACCAGGATGCATCGAAGAGGAAGTATCCCAGGCAGACGCACAGCGCCGACGTCTGCCGTGGCGTGTTTTCACTACCTGAGAAGCGATGGATAGACATGTTCAGACCGATGGGATGTCTAGGGCGTCTTTTGCTTTCTGACCTGCGTGCGTGAGGGGCCAGGGCCCGTCCACGAAGATGACGTATGCCGTCAGCATCACGATGGCGAGGCCGTGTGTCAGTGTGACGAGTCGGCAGTTCCATTCAGGACCGCGTCCAGGCCAGAGATGACACAGTAGCGCGTAGAGACCAGACCAGCCCGCCAAACTGCATGCCACTTCCAGTGGGACTGCTGCCATCTTGCAAGTATTGTTAGTGATGGCAATTTTATCTTTGTTATTGCGTTTAGTCATTTTTAAAAATGCTAAATGGTGCTCTCTATATTGGTAAGTGGTAAGTACTTAAATATATCATATGTTCTTGCATCATAGGGGCTTGAATGAATACACATTTACTTTTTCAGGAATCTAGTTCCCACTTTTAAAAAGTTATTTGCTGATTGAATAGAGCTGTAAAACTGTAAAAAGTTTTCATACTAATGGAACTATCAACACTATTTTAGCATGGAAGAAAATTTTATTATAAAAGCCTTACCTTAGTTTCCCCCTTTTGACCCTTCCATCATAGCGTTGCATCAAAATGCTTGGCGATGATCATATTTGTGGACTATGTGGCCATCCGTCTGTTGTCTTACTCCGTCTTCTTTCTACAGTGATCCTCTTAAAGGATTAGTACTGTTTCTCTTTGCCTGCTCAAGTTTGGATGACCAGCCAATTGATGACTGGCCATTTTATATATTTCAGTATTCATTAGAAACATATACTTAATATGGATTAACAGAAAATATCACTAAAATTAAGATAAAAATACTGGACAAAGTGTCTAATATTTTGAAAAAACATAAAATAGTTTAACCAGTCAGTTATCAATGTATTATGATGGAGGGATTGAACAGTAGTAATTACAATTTTATCTACTAGAGGGCGCATGTTCTATGCGGACAACGGAAACGAACAAAATTTGGAGAAAAAATACAGGAAGTAAAATGATGTCATATCCTCAAGGTGGAAACGCCAAAACACGTGAAAATGACGCTGGGCATATAACTTTATAAGTTTTATTCTTCTTGCATTACATCCCGCGAAGGTAAGTTGATCACAAAGTCAACCTTGAATGTTTGCAATAAACCCGAACATCGAGGCCGATGAGCTGAATATTTGATTCATTACAAACGATACATTCCATTTGATGCAACCGTGTTTAAATTAGTGTGTATGCATTTGTGTAAATTAACGATCCAATCGATACAACCGTGTTTTGATTTCAGTGTGTATGCATTTGTGTAAACCTGAGCTTGTTTATCTTTCATATAGATGTTTAAATATCACATGGGTATATAGTTCGATACGTCTGAGGCGTGCTTTAAGCCAATGGAGACGGGCAACGTCACTGGTCGGCCATTTTGCGTCAGAGGTGCATTCAACTATATGTACTAAATCTTATTTGTATATTCTCTAAATCTACTCTGAATCTATTACGTGAATAGAGTTTGTTTTCATCCAAATCATTAAAGCCCCTCACATCTAATGGATTGGATGTCTACTAGTGACAAACTCATTTAAATTGATAACATGATGTCATCCTCAAAATATTGAATCCTTTCCATTTGGGTTATTAGATTGATGGCTATTCAACGCAGTCAACATCGCCTCATCTCTGCGCTCAAAGTCCACTGTTGCGGGCACGCAACACTCAGCCGGGACCCAAGAGAGCAACGCGGCGGCAATCCGATCTTCCAGTATGTGGGTCGGCACAGAAAACCCAGCCACAAAGTGTTCGTGTGGGGCTTCAGCTTTACGGGAGCGTTGGGAATTCCCAGCTTTGTGCTTCCTGACAGCGGCAGGAAGAAAGTCCGCAAATATCAGCTTACGCCTTACCGACTGGAGACAGCGGAGCAGGTAAGAAAGATTTCTACGCCGGCTGCAATCCAGTGAATAATGACCTTGCTTTTGTCAGATCTCGTCGGCCGCCTGCGGGTACGGCTTCACCCTCCTTGCCTCGTCCACCAAAGATGTGACCAAGTTGTGGGGCGCCGGCCTCAACAAGGACTCGCAGCTCGGGTTCCAACGCACGCAGCGAAGTCGACGTGAGTAGTAAAAAAAATGTGTATCAATGTATTACGATATAGTACATTAAATGATTGACAGCGCCATCCATGTTGTGCTTTCAGTTCATAGTTATGATTACGTGCTAGAGCCTTCGCCCGTTCAGCTGCCTTTGCAAGAACCGCAGAAAACACGCATTGTGGAAGTGGCTTGCGGTCGAGCGCACGCATTGGTGCTGACTGATGGCGAAGGAGGTCAGTTCATATGCTCATAGTCATCAGGGAGGACCTTGAAAGCATTTCCATATCATAAATATCTCTTGCAGTGTTCAGCATGGGCAACAACGCTTACGGCCAATGTGGACGACGCATCGTGGAAGATGAAGTGTACAGGTGCGTTATATAACATATATATGTTATATACACATAATATATGTATCTTGAAAACACTTGCATTAACGGAGCTGGGCTCCCAAACTATGCTTTACTAGCAAATACTATGTTGTTTTTTGCGCAAAAAAGCCTTACTATATTAATACCATGCATGTATAACTGTGCAAGTCGTGAAAAAGTTTCTTTTTCCACAGCGGCAGTCACACAATTCACAAAATAAAGGGCATGGAGGGCCGTGTGGTGCAGGTAGCTTGTGGGCAAGACCACAGCCTCTTCCTGACCGACGCGGGGCACGTCTACTCCTGCGGTTGGGGCGCCGATGGACAGACGGGTAAGTCCTTTGGTCTACGTGTGTTATCGTCCGCCGCCTGCATTGAAGAACATTTTCTGCTGGCAGGTTTGGGGCACCACGGCGCCTGCCCAACTCCCACCCGGGTCCTGGGGGAGCTGTCTGGCGTCAAAGTTCGCCAGCTCAGCACGTACGGGGACTGCAGCCTGGCGGTGTCCGCAGACGGTCAGTTGTACGGCTGGGGGAACTCGGAATACCGTCAGCTGGCGTCCGTCACCGACACCACGCAGGTGCGAATGAATTACACCGTCCAAGCAAATCGTTTCGTCGTGGTTCATGTTTTGCTTTCCAGGTGAACTCCCCTCGGCGGCTGCCTATGCCTGGCTGCGGGAAGGTGGTACAGGCCGCCTGTGGGGGGACTCAGGTTGCCGTCCTCAATGGTCAGTTGGTCCAGATGCTAAAATTGATTTGTTTTCATTTTGGTTTTGGAATATTTTGCCAAACTAATTTTGAATGGGTCTCTTTTTTTTCCCAGAACGTGGCGAGGTGTTTGTTTGGGGTTACGGAATCCTGGGAAAGGGTCCCACGCTTTCTGACACTGGCGCCCCCGAGATGATCCCACCCTCTCTTTTTGGACGATCCGAGTTCAACCCCTCCCTCACCGTCACCAAGATCCGCTGCGGCCTGGCTCATTTTGCCGCAGTCACAAGTAAGTCATCCTTAATGCCAGACAGGAGATTAAAAAAAATGTAATGTTTTTTGGTTTTGGTTGTAGATCGTGGCGAGCTCTTTGTTTGGGGGAAGAACATCCGGGGATGTTTGGGCATCGGAAAGCGAGATGACCAGTTTTTCCCATGGCGGGTAAGGAAATCAAATGATATTTACATCTTAAAATGAATCCAAAAAATATTGTATTAATTATTAAAGTGGTAATGGTCCATCACATCAGGTTTAACTTGCATTTATTCTTGTTTAATTGACTCCTTGCCGATAAATCCAAATTTTAAATGAATAAATACACAATAAATTTTCTGAAAAATGCAGGCATGAAATGAAGCTCTTTCTCATTTTTGTCCTTTTTAACTCATTTCAAACTAGCAAAAAAGCCTGAATTGCTATGTTGTGTTCAGGTAACTGTTCCGGGTTGCGTGTCGGACGTGGCGTGTGGCGTCGACCACACTGTGGCGCTGGTCAAGTCCCTCCTGTGAGTTGGATGAAAGGCCACCCTTGAGCGTTGTGCCCACCAGATCTTTATTTATCTATTTATTTTAAATAGGACCTACAAACAATGACAAAAACCCACAGACTTTTCCTAAAAATCATGGCAGAAAAATACATGACCATTCATGAAACTAATCTTGTGCATACACAAGTAAGATTTTCCAAAAAGAGGAATTAGATATGCACTTCATGTTTCCAATTTAAAACATTTTCAGACGTGTGTATTTGGAATTTTTAAGTTGAATGTGTTATAGTTTCCTTTTGTATTTAATTGAGGTTAGTCATGTTATAATGTCTCCTGTTGGAATTGAATTTTTGTATGAAAAAAACAAAGAAAAACCTATGCAGTTGCGATTGAAATAAAATTTGGGTTAAGTCAATTTGTTTGGCATTTTTATGTCACTCATTTATCAGTTTAAAAGGAGCCAACAGGTCGGGATGATCCACGCAAGACGTGTAAAGTAAGTAGTTTTATTGTCATGAAATATCTTGTATGTGTCAGTATTTTTTATCTATCTTACCAATCCTGGACTTGGACCACTACTGAACTGATTTATCTTCTTTTCAATCTTTATTTTTTAGGTGATCCGTATCGATGAACTGTGCCTAAATTGGAAGATGATGACCATCCACATTGAAATCATCTAATATGGTCCAAATCTTCGGAAAAATCATGGTAGGCCACTTTTTAAAATATTCAACCTGTCCTAGTTTTCATCTATTTCTTTAAGAGTTTATTTACTTAACTCAGACATGGGCAAACATTTTAATATTTCCTAAAATATTCCTTTTGCCTTGACTTGGTACTTTATACTTTTGACTTGAATGATAAGTGATAAGTATGTTAATACTTTAGGTCTTTTTTTCTGTTTACGTTTTATATGTACCGTTATCGGATGCACTTTTTTATATGTATCATATCTTGTGCTGACCACGCCCATCTGTCACATTTTTAAAGTCAATATGGCCCCCAGGCCCAAAAGTTTTCCCACCCCTGGCTTAACTCATGGGTTGCCATTGACATCCAATCCATTTTAAGTGGAAGATATTTCCATGAACAATTATTTTTTGTGTCCAAAAATGTCAATTGTGATTGTCACGGCCTTTTTCCAAACAACTTGACATCCACCAGTTAGATATTGCGCCCCCGCGCGCACGTGCTTTCGCAGTCAGCCTCATTGTTGTTTTATGCAAAGCGTGCGGCGCGGGATAGGGCGCATGGCTACCTATGCAAATGCATTTCGGAGGCTGCCGGCGTACAGCGCCGCCGCGCAGGTGAGCCTACCGCCACTATCCAAAATGCCAAAGTAAGTCAAGCGGGTGGCAACCCAATCCGCGTCCTCGCATCTTAAAACGTCCACTCCTGGTAAGTTTGTCCCCCCAGAAAGCGACTATCCGTACTTGCGAACTTGGCGAGGAGTTTCCTTCTATGAATATTGTAAGGAGCCGATTATGTGGTGGCGTTATTGATGGTGGTGGTGAGAGCTCATTAGAATAAAGTGGAGGTGATTTTCCTGTGTGAAGTGGTGTAGGAAAATTAGCTGAATTGTTTTTGTTTTATCATGACAGGTGATACGGGAAGATGAGCGCCGACCCTCTGGAGGACTCGCAGGCGGAACAGACAAGTGAGACCAAGTTTTTAATTTCTACCCTAACCACTTCGTTTGTGTTTATCTGCATGATTTAGGTGATTCATTAGTACCGGGTTATTCATTGGGATTAATTATGAAATTGATGAGGACTCTTAAAATAGAAGCTCTTGCCTGCTAGATAGAGTCTGTGATTTATTTTAATGCTTATTTTTGCATGTTGTTTAAACATGTTTATTTATTAGTGGCGTTTTCACTTTTAATAGCTCTTTCCGTCCCATTGACGATGATTGACGTCCATTTAATTTTTCAAATCACTTTATTACCAATAGAACAACTGGGACACTTTTTGAATGAATTTTTAATCTTATAAGAAAAGTGTTCATTTCGCTATAGGTTTCTGATATTGTCTGAAGTTTTTTTTTTTTACATAATGATTAATATTGTTAGTCAACCAAATCTAGAATCCATAAAACCTCTTTAAAAGGGGTAGTTGAAAATTCCTAACCAGCCAACTTGCTTTTGAGCCATAGGGAAGTCATTTTTTTTTTTTTGCATGGACGTGCGTGCACGTGCGGCGAATGACAGTTGGTGGGTCGCCCACCCGCCATGCTAGGATGGCCCTCGGGCATATTTGCTGAGAAATGCTGGCTTCCTTGCGTCCCAGCACCGCGACAAAACACAAAACACTAAATGGGAACTGTCAACAGAAAAGGAGAACTTCCTTGCTAACAATGGCTCACTGTCACTTTGCGCACACGCAAAAGACGCTCGCTGAATGCCATTGACGTACGGATATTTTTGCCAATCGGAATTATTTAAACTAACTCAATTTGCAGATTTTTTTTGGACGTTTTGTCATAATCCAATAAGGTTCTTGTCGTAAATTTCCTGGAAAAGAGATTTGAATAAGGGAAAAATTAACAGTGTAAATTAATTCATCCAAAAAATGTCAATACATAAAGAAACATCAAAAGTTTCGAAACACAATTTTAATGTAAATACATTGGAGTTTGTCCAATTTACTTTTAATTTTAATCTAACTAAACCCAGTTTTTATACAAATCTTAAAATTCACTTGATAACAGAGTAAAATGCAAGTATCCGTTTAAATAAAGTTTAGTTTTCTCTCTTCCGAATCAAATTAGAATGGACGTCAATCATCGTCAAGGGCGCCCAAAGATGGGCACTCCCCTCCAAAAAGTTGTTTCGGAAGAACAAATATGTATTTTCCTTCTTCCCACTTGGTAAAATGAAAGAATATCAAAAGGGTGGCAGCCCTCCCTCGCCTGGAGTCAAGGCAGCTTTTGATGAATACTTTTCAAATATTTTCCCTTTTCAGACTAATTGGCTTCTCCACTTTGATCCCAATGTTTGTATTTTTTTGTAGAAATATTTGATCATAAGTGGAGCCCTTCTAGCATAGGCGTCTTCTCATTGCATTTCCCTAATTCAATGAGCTGCCCCATCAAACACAATGGCCCGCCTTAGCTACAAATTTCCAGAAGAAACTGAAATGTTGTTAAAAATATTTCCTTAAGCAATATTCTTGTTAATTCTGTCTATTTTGGAGAAAATTTAAGACTTAAGTGTGCCTTATAGTCGTGAAAATACGGTACATATGGATGGGTTCCAAGTCAGCCATGATGCTCCCAGCTTCATTTGCATGACATGGTCATTTTCATACTGGAACTGAAACCAGGTTGCTCGTCTTTTGGGGGGAGGGGATGGTTGATGGCGGAGAGGTGGTCAGCTGGTGGGGTGTTGGGGTTATTAGTTGTAATATTTGCATGCCATGAAGTTTGTGTGTCTTTGCTCTCTCACACTCGTTCTCACAGTGACACACACACTGACCTAATGCACAGAGAGACCCATTTGCCATTCAAATTGCGACACGCCTTTAAACACGGCACCCCCCACACACAGACCGTATGTCCATTTCTGTTTGTGTAGGATGTCTAGTTCACCTTATATGAATTAGTATTCATCATATTAATGAATTTTATGCATTCGATTTGGCCCTATTAATACTCCCCAAATTTTTTTTTTACATTTTCGCCAAAAATATTGATTTTTTTTGCCATTGACAAGTATATCCTTCCAATTAATTTAAAGTGTGGGTTTTCATCCATCGGTGGTGTTAAATTTCCAATCCCTTTTGGACTGTGTGAAATTAATTGTTCGTCCCAGTCTAAATGGATTGGACATCTATTCCCCTCCAAGAAAATTGATATCATGTTGACTCTGTTTTTTTCTCTCTTTTAGAACAAAAAGGAATTGGATTCCCGAGACATGTAAGTACAATTAATGTTTAGCCTTATTATACTATGTCGTTTTTTTTTTGCAAAAAAAGCCTTACTATACTATGTAGTTTTTTGCGATAAAAAGCCTTACTATACACTTAGTCAGGGAAGCATGAAGTCATCATGCTTGCCTGAATTCTTCTATATTGCATTGATTTTAATAGAAATATTTTTTTGCAATACAAGCCAATGGATCGCAAGTGTAATCACTTCTCTATGCATCTTATTTGCAATTGAGGCCCATTTCAACTGCCATTGAAGCCCCTTCCAACTCTTCCATTCCGTTGGCCCGCCCTCACCTAAAAGTTCATCAGGGACAACCAACATCCCGAGGACAGTCTAGCGACATCAACCCCCCCATTTGTCAATAATGACTCTCCTCCCATGGCTCAAATAGTTTGCAGCTATTTGGATTCTTGTACAAACACACTTTGGCTCTCTCTGCTTTGGCAGACGGCACTTTTTGTTTCCACCTCTTTGTTTTTTTTTTGGTACCACAGCTTTCAGGGGAGGGGGGTGCGTCGATTTGCATAGTGAGTTGCCTAGGGGGAGGTAGTCTAGTACTCATGCTATCTTGTTTAGACACCCAACTGGTCTTGGAGTGACGGGATATGCACACCAACACTTTTAGTTGATTTGTCAAAACATTTGTTTATTCATTCATATGTTTAGTTCATTTATTATTATTATTTATTGTACAGATCTGTCAACTTAAGATTTGTTGCATTTTTTGGACACAACAACAAGTTTACCATCTTTAAGCCAGTCATTGAACTCACTGGCGATCCTTCTATTTTTTCGTAGATAAAGACAGAGGACATCAGCAACTCGTCCCACCTGAGCTCCTCTCTGAAGACATGTCACATGATGCACAGCCCTTCCATGCACGGCGCACACCCGACCGGGGTAAAACCAGCAAAAATATTTGACATGTTCACTGATCTGTGGGAGATATTCATAACATTTGGTGTGCTTTGCTTCTTCAGGACCTGGCGTCTCTACACAACATGCAGCCGCTTGTCCTGATGCCACCGTCCCATTTGTCGTCTTCGTCCCCCTTTCTGCTCTCCCAGAATCCCTCCGGCCACCAAGGTGACCCCCGCCGTTGCCGCCGGCCGATTAAAAAGAGTGGCGGCACATTTCAAGTGTTGGCTTTCGTCGCAGCTGTTCTACAACAGAACATGATGTCACTTCCCGGGCAGAATTCTCTGCAACATCAGCACAGCTTGGCTTTGACCCCTCAGGTAAATAAATGTTGTTCTTCTGACTAAATTGACCGTTTTTTAATGGCACTCCATTTTGCACCGCAGGCAATAAGCCGTACGGGGCTGGCGGGCCCTCCAATGGACAACTTGATGGACATTTCCCACTTGCAGATGGCCAAACATCTCGTGCCGCAAGCCCAGGAAGAGCCCAGCGACCTGGAGGAGTTGGAGCAGTTTGCCAAAACCTTCAAACAGAGACGCATCAAATTGGGATTCACGCAGGTGAGTCAGTGCTGACGGACGCCTAATGGCGATGGGGAGCCTTGGGTTCTGACGTTTGGCCATCCAGGGCGACGTGGGCCTGGCCATGGGCAAGCTGTACGGCAACGACTTCAGCCAGACGACCATCTCTCGCTTCGAGGCACTCAACTTGAGTTTCAAGAACATGTGCAAGCTCAAACCTTTGCTGGAGAAGTGGCTGGGTGACGCAGGTCAGTGTGGCTTTTTTTTTTTTAAACAAAAAACGACATAGTATAGTGTGGCATTTTTCGTTTAAAAAAAACGACATAGTATAGTATGGCATTTTTCGTTTAAAAAAAACGACATAGTGTAGTATGGGATTTTTCGTTGAAAACAACGAAATAGTATAGTATGTTCTTTTTCGTAGAAAAACGATATAGTATAGTAAGGCTTTTTCCTTAAGAAAAAAAACGACATAGTATAGTAAGGCTTTATTCCCCCAAAAAATGACATGGTATAGTAAGGCTATTTTCTTCGAAAATTGACATAGTGTTCACGCTATTTTCTCCAGAAAACAACATAGTATAGTTAGGCTTTTTTACTCAAGAAAGTGTGGCCAAGTCGTGGCCTAGAGGTTAACTCACCTGTCTTTCGTCTGGGTAGCCTGGGTTCAATCCCCGGTTGGGAGTATAGTGAAGCTTTTTTATTCAAAAAAAACAACAAAGTATAGTAGGGCTATTCTTCTTCAAAAAAACAACATATTATAGTAAGACATTTTTTCTTCAAAAAATGACATAGTATAGTAAGGCTATTTTCTTCAAAAAATGACATAGTATAGAAAGGCTTTTTATTCAGAAAAAAAATATAGTATAGTTAGGCTTTTTTGCTCAGAAAAGTGTGGCAAGTTCGTGGCGTAGAGGTTAACTCACTTGTCTTTCGTCTAGGTGGCCTGGGTTCAATTCCCGGTTTGGACACATTTTCACTTAATTGTTTCTGTGGACTTGTAGTCATGACACTCAAATGATTACAGAGAAAAGTGTAAGTCACTTGGTGGCGCAGAGGTTAGTGCACTGGACTCCCGTCTGGGAGACCTGGGTTCGCTTCCCGCTGTCGCCCTTTGGCTGATCACCGAACCAAGTAGTCTGGAAAATGGAACTGGAAGAAAAAAAAAAGAAAAAACTTTTTAATTTATATTAAACACTTAGTCATACTTTTCAGCAAAAGGTTATATTCCGAACTGCCTTCGGCAGTTCGGAAGACACTTGATGGACCTGTATGTGCGAAAGGCGTTCTCGGGTCGGCCTTCGGCCGACCCTCGACCGCTTGCTTGGTCAGTGAACCGCCGACACCGGGAAGCGAACTCACGTTCTCTCGGTGCAAAGGCGAGTGTGCAACCCACAACACCAACTCGTGCCCCACTTATACAAGGGTGTTGAAACGTTTTATCCAAGGAAATTGGGTAAAACACTTAGTCATTTTTTGGACAAAATGCTTCATCCACCACTGAATACTTATACACTTAAACACTTAGGCATTAATACTTATTCTTTTAACTGAGCAATATTTGGAAAATCTTTGCCGGCACTTGGATTTGAACCCAGGACCACAGATGTGGGCGACTGATGACTTAGCCACTGGGCCACCACCAGGTGAGAGTAAGCAGTAGTACTTGTACTTTTATCTCATTCATTTACCTGAATAATATTGGGAAAATCTTTGCATGCCCTGGGATTTGAACCCAGGACCACAGAGGTGGTAGACTGGTGACTTATCCACTGGGCCACCACCCTGTGGGTGTATGCTTTAGTACTTGTACTTTTATTTCATTCATTTACCTGAATATTATTGGGAAAATCTTTGCCAGCACTTGGATTTGAACCCAAGACCAAAGAGGTGGAAGTCTGATGACTTATCCATTGGGCCAGCACCCGGTGAGAGTAGGCAGTAATACTTGTACTTTTATCTCATTCATTTCCCTGAATAATATTGGGAAAATCTTTGCAAGCACTTGGATTTGAACCCAAGACCAAAGAGGTGGAAGTCTGATGACTTATCCATTGGGCCAACACTCTACAGGATTTAGCAGTAGTATTTGTTGTTTTGTCTCTTCACTCCCAGATAATATTTAGTACTGTATTGTATTGTGAGGCTTTTCCCCCTAAAAAACGACATAGTATAGTGTGGCATTTTTCGTTAAAAACAACGAAAAAGTATAGTATGGCATTTTTCGTTAAAAACAACGAAATAGTATAGTATGGCATTTTTCGTTAAAAACCACGAAATAGTATCGTATGTTTTTTTAGTAGAAAAACAACATAGTATAGTAAGTCTTTTTCCTTAAGAAAAAAACGACATAGTATAGTAAGGCTTTTTCCTTAGGAAAAAAACGACATAGTATAGTAAGGCTTTTTCCTTAAGAAAAAAACGACATAGTATATTAGCCTTATTATACATAGGCTTTTTTTCTTAAAAAACGCCTTACTATACTATGTCGTTTTTTAGCGTAAAAAGCCTTTCTATACTATGCCTTACTATACTATGTCGTTTTAGGCCTTATTTTACATAGGCTTTTTTTCTCAAAAAAAAAACGCCTTACTATACTATGTCGTTTTTTTGCGAAAAAATGCCTTACTATATTATGTCGTTTTTTTTTTAGCGTAAAAAGCCTTTCTATACTATGCCTTACTATACTATGTCGTTTTAGGCCTTATTTTACATAGGCTTTTTTTCTCAAAAAAAAAACGCCTTACTATACTATGTCGTTTTTTTGCGAAAAAATGCCTTACTATATTATGTCGTTTTTTTTTTAGCGTAAAAAGCCTTTCTATACTATGCCTTACTATACTATGTCGTTTTAGGCCTTATTTTACATAGGCTTTTTTTCTAAAAAAAAAAAACGCCTTACTATACTATGTCGTTTTTTTTGCAAAAAATGCCTTACTATATTATGTCGTTTTTTTAGCGTAAAAAGCCTTTCTATACTATGCCTTACTATACTATGTCGTTTTAGGCCTTATTTTACATAGGCTTTTTTTTCTCAAAAAAAAAAACGCCTTACTATACTATGTCGTTTTTTTGCGAAAAAATGCCTTACTATATTATGGCATTTTTTAGCGTAAAAAGCCTTTCTATACTGTGCCTTACTATACTATGTCGTTTTAGGCCTTATTTTACATAGGCTTTTTTTTCTCAAAAAAAAAAACGCCTTACTATACTAGGTCGTTTTTTTGCGAAAAAATGCCTTACTATATTATGGCATTTTTTAGCGTAAAAAGCCCTTCTATACTATGCACTAGTATACTATGTCGTTTTAGGCCTTATTTTACATAGGCTTTTTTTCTCAAAAAAAAAACGCCTTACTATACTATGTCGTTTTTTGCGAAAAAATGCCTTACTATATTATGTCGTTTTTTTAGCGTAAAAAGCCTTTCTATACTATGCCTTAGTATACTATGTCGTTTTAGGCCTTATTTTACATAGGCTTTTTTTTCTCAAAAAAAAAAACGCCTTACTATACTATGTCGTTTTTTTTTGCGAAAAAATGCCTTACTATATTATGGCATTTTTTAGCGTAAAAAGCCTTTCTATACTGTGCCTTACTATACTATGTCGTCTTAGGCCTTATTTTACATAGGCTTTTTTTCTCAAAAAAAAAACGCCTTACTATACTATGTCGTTTTTTTGCGAAAAAATGCCTTACTATATTATGTCGTTTTTTAGCGTAAAAAGCCTTTCTATACTATGCCTTACTACACTATGTCGTTTTAGGCCTTATTTTACATAGGCTTTTTTTTCTCAAAAAAAAAACGCCTTACTATACTATGTCGTTTTTTTGCGAAAAAATGCCTTACTATATTATGGCATTTTTTAGCGTAAAAAGCCCTTCTATACTATGCACTAGTATACTATGTCGTTTTAGGCCTTATTTTACATAGGCTTTTTTTTCTCAAAAAAAAAACGCCTTACTATACTATGTCGTTTTTTTGCGAAAAAATGCCTTACTATATTATGGCATTTTTTAGCGTAAAAAGCCTTTCTATACTGTGCCTTACTATACTATGTCGTTTTAGGCCTTATTTTACATAGGCTTTTTTTTCTAAAAAAAAAAACGCCTTACTATACTATGTCGTTTTTTTGCGAAAAAATGCCTTACTATATTATGGCATTTTTTAGCGTAAAAAGCCTTTCTATACTATGCCTTACTATACTATGTCGTGTTAGGCCTTATTTTACATAGGCTTTTTTTTCTCAAAAAAAAAAACGCCTTACTATATATACTAGGTCGTTTTTTTGCGAAAAAATGCCTTACTATATTATGGCATTTTTTAGCGTAAAAAGCCCTTCTATACTATGCACTAGTATACTATGTCGTTTTAGGCCTTATTTTACATAGGCTTTTTTTCTCAAAAAAAAAACGCCTTACTATACTATGTCGTTTTTTGCGAAAAAATGCCTTACTATATTATGTCGTTTTTTTAGCGTAAAAAGCCTTTCTATACTATGCCTTAGTATACTATGTCGTTTTAGGCCTTATTTTACATAGGCTTTTTTTTCTCAAAAAAAAAACGCCTTACTATACTATGTCGTTTTTTTTTGCGAAAAAATGCCTTACTATATTATGGCATTTTTTAGCGTAAAAAGCCTTTCTATACTGTGCCTTACTATACTATGTCGTCTTAGGCCTTATTTTACATAGGCTTTTTTTCTCAAAAAAAAAACGCCTTACTATACTATGTCGTTTTTTTGCGAAAAAATGCCTTACTATATTATGTCGTTTTTTAGCGTAAAAAGCCTTTCTATACTATGCCTTACTACACTATGTCGTTTTAGGCCTTATTTTACATAGGCTTTTTTTTCTCAAAAAAAAAACGCCTTACTATACTATGTCGTTTTTTTGCGAAAAAATGCCTTACTATATTATGGCATTTTTTAGCGTAAAAAGCCCTTCTATACTATGCACTAGTATACTATGTCGTTTTAGGCCTTATTTTACATAGGCTTTTTTTTCTCAAAAAAAAAACGCCTTACTATACTATGTCGTTTTTTTGCGAAAAAATGCCTTACTATATTATGGCATTTTTTAGCGTAAAAAGCCTTTCTATACTGTGCCTTACTATACTATGTCATTTTAGGCCTTATTTTACATAGGCTTTTTTTTCTCAAAAAAAAAACGCCTTACTATGTCGTTTTTTTGCGAAAAAATGCCTTACTATATTATGGCATTTTTTAGCGTAAAAAGCCTTCCTATACTATGCCTTACTATACTATGTCGTTTTAGGCCTTATTTTACATAGGCTATTTTTTCTCAAAAAAAAACGCCTTACTATACTATGTCGTTTTTTTGCGAAAAAATGCCTTACTATATTATGTTGTTTTTTAGCGTAAAAAGCCTTTCTATACTATGCCTTACTATACTATGTCGTTTTAGGCCTTATTTTACATAGGCTTTTTTTTCTCAAAAAAAAAAACGCCTTACTATACTATGTCGTTTTTTTGCGAAAAAATGCCTTACTATATTATGGCATTTTTTAGCGTAAAAAGCCCTTCTATACTATGCACTAGTATACTATGTCGTTTTAGGCCTTATTTTACATAGGCTTTTTTTTCTCAAAAAAAAAACGCCTTACTATACTATGTCGTTTTTTGCGAAAAAATGCCTTACTATATTATGTCGTTTTTTTAGCGTAAAAAGCCTTTCTATACTATGCCTTAGTATACTATGTCGTTTTAGGCCTTATTTTACATAGGCTTTTTTTTCTCAAAAAAAAAACGCCTTACTATACTATGTCGTTTTTTTTTGCGAAAAAATGCCTTACTATATTATGGCATTTTTTAGCGTAAAAAGCCTTTCTATACTGTGCCTTACTATACTATGTCGTCTTAGGCCTTATTTTACATAGGCTTTTTTTCTCAAAAAAAAACGCCTTACTATACTATGTCGTTTTTTTGCGAAAAAATGCCTTACTATATTATGTCGTTTTTTAGCGTAAAAAGCCTTTCTATACTATGCCTTACTACACTATGTCGTTTTAGGCCTTATTTTACATAGGCTTTTTTTTCTCAAAAAAAAAACGCCTTACTATACTATGTCGTTTTTTTGCGAAAAAATGCCTTACTATATTATGGCATTTTTTAGCGTAAAAAGCCCTTCTATACTATGCACTAGTATACTATGTCGTTTTAGGCCTTATTTTACATAGGCTTTTTTTTCTCAAAAAAAAACCGCCTTACTATACTATGTCGTTTTTTTGCGAAAAAATGCCTTACTATATTATGGCATTTTTTAGCGTAAAAAGCCTTTCTATACTGTGCCTTACTATACTATGTCATTTTAGGCCTTATTTTACATAGGCTTTTTTTTCTCAAAAAAAAAACGCCTTACTATACTATGTCGTTTTTTTGCGAAAAAATGCCTTACTATATTATGGCATTTTTTAGCGTAAAAAGCCTTCCTATACTATGCCTTACTATACTATGTCGTTTTAGGCCTTATTTTACATAGGCTATTTTTTCTCAAAAAAAAACGCCTTACTATACTATGTCGTTTTTTTGCGAAAAAATGCCTTACTATATTATGTTGTTTTTTAGCGTAAAAAGCCTTTCTATACTATGCCTTACTATACTATGTCGTTTTAGGCCTTATTTTACATAGGCTTTTTTTTCTCAAAAAAAAAAACGCCTTACTATACTATGTCGTTTTTTTGCGAAAAAATGCCTTACTATATTATGGCATTTTTTAGCGTAAAAAGCCCTTCTATACTATGCACTAGTATACTATGTCGTTTTAGGCCTTATTTTACATAGGCTTTTTTTTCTCAAAAAAAAAACGCCTTACTATACTATGTCGTTTTTTGCGAAAAAATGCCTTACTATATTATGTCGTTTTTTTAGCGTAAAAAGCCTTTCTATACTATGCCTTAGTATACTATGTCGTTTTAGGCCTTATTTTACATAGGCTTTTTTTTCTCAAAAAAAAACGCCTTACTATACTATGTCGTTTTTTTTTGCGAAAAAATGCCTTACTATATTATGGCATTTTTTAGCGTAAAAAGCCTTTCTATACTGTGCCTTACTATACTATGTCGTCTTAGGCCTTATTTTACATAGGCTTTTTTTCTCAAAAAAAAAACGCCTTACTATACTATGTCGTTTTTTTGCGAAAAAATGCCTTACTATATTATGTCGTTTTTCAGCGTAAAAAGCCTTTCTATACTATGCCTTACTACACTATGTCGTTTTAGGCCTTATTTTACATAGGCTTTTTTTTCTCAAAAAAAAAACGCCTTACTATACTATGTCGTTTTTTTTGCGAAAAAATGCCTTACTATATTATGGCATTTTTTAGCGTAAAAAGCCTTTCTATACTATGCCTTACTATACTATGTCGTTTTAGGCCTTATTTTACATAGGCTATTTTTTCTCAAAAAAAAACGCCTTACTATACCATGTCGTTTTTTTGCGAAAAAATGCCTTACTATATTATGTCGTTTTTTTAGCGTAAAAAGCCTTTCTATACTTTGCCTTACTATACTATGTCGTTTTAGGCCTTATTTTACATAGGCTTTTTTTTCTCAAAAAAAAACGCCTTACTATACTATGTCGTTTTTTTGCGAAAAAATGCCTTACTATATTATGTTGTTTTTTAGCGTAAAAAGCCTTTCTATACTATGCCTTACTATACTATGTCGTTTTAGGCCTTATTTTACATAGGCTTTTTTTTCTCAAAAAAAAAAACGCCTTACTATACTATGTCGTTTTTTTGCGAAAAAATGCCTTACTATATTATGGCATTTTTTAGCGTAAAAAGCCCTTCTATACTATGCACTAGTATACTATGTCGTTTTAGGCCTTATTTTACATAGGCTTTTTTTTCTCAAAAAAAAAACGCCTTACTATACTATGTCGTTTTTTGCGAAAAAATGCCTTACTATATTATGTCGTTTTTTTAGCGTAAAAAGCCTTTCTATACTATGCCTTAGTATACTATGTCGTTTTAGGCCTTATTTTACATAGGCTTTTTTTTCTCAAAAAAAAAACGCCTTACTATACTATGTCGTTTTTTTTTGCGAAAAAATGCCTTACTATATTATGGCATTTTTTAGCGTAAAAAGCCTTTCTATACTGTGCCTTACTATACTATGTCGTCTTAGGCCTTATTTTACATAGGCTTTTTTTCTCAAAAAAAAACGCCTTACTATACTATGTCGTTTTTTTGCGAAAAAATGCCTTACTATATTATGTCGTTTTTTAGCGTAAAAAGCCTTTCTATACTATGCCTTACTACACTATGTCGTTTTAGGCCTTATTTTACATAGGCTTTTTTTTCTCAAAAAAAAAACGCCTTACTATACTATGTCGTTTTTTTGCGAAAAAATGCCTTACTATATTATGGCATTTTTTAGCGTAAAAAGCCCTTCTATACTATGCACTAGTATACTATGTCGTTTTAGGCCTTATTTTACATAGGCTTTTTTTTCTCAAAAAAAAACCGCCTTACTATACTATGTCGTTTTTTTGCGAAAAAATGCCTTACTATATTATGGCATTTTTTAGCGTAAAAAGCCTTTCTATACTGTGCCTTACTATACTATGTCATTTTAGGCCTTATTTTACATAGGCTTTTTTTTCTCAAAAAAAAAACGCCTTACTATACTATGTCGTTTTTTTGCGAAAAAATGCCTTACTATATTATGGCATTTTTTAGCGTAAAAAGCCTTCCTATACTATGCCTTACTATACTATGTCGTTTTAGGCCTTATTTTACATAGGCTATTTTTTCTCAAAAAAAAACGCCTTACTATACTATGTCGTTTTTTTGCGAAAAAATGCCTTACTATATTATGGCATTTTTTAGCGTAAAAAGCCCTTCTATACTATGCACTAGTATACTATGTCGTTTTAGGCCTTATTTTACATAGGCTTTTTTTTCTCAAAAAAAAAACGCCTTACTATACTATGTCGTTTTTTGCGAAAAAATGCCTTACTATATTATGTCGTTTTTTTAGCGTAAAAAGCCTTTCTATACTATGCCTTAGTATACTATGTCGTTTTAGGCCTTATTTTACATAGGCTTTTTTTTCTCAAAAAAAGACGCCTTACTATACTATGTCGTTTTTTTTTGCGAAAAAATGCCTTACTATATTATGGCATTTTTTAGCGTAAAAAGCCTTTCTATACTGTGCCTTACTATACTATGTCGTCTTAGGCCTTATTTTACATAGGCTTTTTTTCTCAAAAAAAAGACGCCTTACTATACTATGTCGTTTTTTTGCGAAAAAATGCCTTACTATATTATGTCGTTTTTCAGCGTAAAAAGCCTTTCTATACTATGCCTTACTACACTATGTCGTTTTAGGCCTTATTTTACATAGGCTTTTTTTTCTCAAAAAAAAAACGCCTTACTATACTATGTCGTTTTTTTTGCGAAAAAATGCCTTACTATATTATGGCATTTTTTAGCGTAAAAAGCCTTTCTATACTATGCCTTACTATACTATGTCGTTTTAGGCCTTATTTTACATAGGCTATTTTTTCTCAAAAAAAAACGCCTTACTATACCATGTCGTTTTTTTGCGAAAAAATGCCTTACTATATTATGTCGTTTTTTTAGCGTAAAAAGCCTTTCTATACTTTGCCTTACTATACTATGTCGTTTTAGGCCTTATTTTACATAGGCTTTTTTTTCTCAAAAAAAAAACGCCATACTATACTATGTCGTTTTTTTGCGAAAAAATGCCTTACTATATTACGTCGTTTTTTAGCGTAAAAAGCCTTTCTATACTATGCCTTACTATACTATGTCGTTTTAGGCCTTATTTTACATAGGCTTTTTTTCTCAAAAAAAACGCCTTACTATACTATGTCGTTTTTTTGCGAAAAAATGCCTTACTATATTATGGCATTTTTTAGCGTAAAAAGCCTTTCTATACTATGCCTTACTATACTATGTCGTTTTAGGCCTTATTTTACATAGGCTTTTTTTCTCAAAAAAAAAACGCCTTACTATACTATGTCGTTTTTTTGCGAAAAAATGCCTTACTATATTATGTCGTTTTTTTAGCGTAAAAAGCCTTTCTATACTATGCCTTACTATACTATGTCGTTTTAGGGCTTATTTTACATAGGCTTTTTTTTCCTCAAAAAAAAAACGCCTTACTATACTATGTCGTTTTTTTGCGAAAAAATGCCTTACTATATTATGTCGTTTTTTAGCGTAAAAAGCCTTTCTATACTATGCCTTACTATACAATGTCGTTTTAGGCCTTATTATACATAGGCTTTTTTATCAGAAAAAAAACCTATGTATAATAAGGCCTAAAACGACATAGTATAGTAAGGCATAGTATAGAAAGGCTTTTTACGCTAAAAAACGACATAATATAGTAAGGCATTTTTTCGCAAAAAAATGACATAGTATAGTAAGGCGTTTTTTTTTTGAGAAAAAAAAGCCTATGTAAAATAAGGCCTAAAACGACATAGTATAGTAAGGCATAGTATAGAAAGGCTTTTTACGCTAAAAAACGACATAATATAGTAAGGCATTTTTTCGCAAAAAAACGACATAGTATAGTAAGGCGTTTTTTTTGAGAGAGAAAAAGCCTATGTAAAATAAGGCCTAAAACGACATAGTATAGTAAGGCATAGTATAGAAAGGCTTTTTACGCTAAAAAACGACATAATATAGTAAGGCATTTTTTCGCAAAAAAACGACATAGTATAGTAAGGCGTTTTTTTTTTGAGAAAAAAAAGCCTATGTAAAATACGGCCTAAAACGACATAGTATAGTAAGGCATAGTATAGAAAGGCTTTTTACGCTAAAAAACGACATAATATAGTAAGGCATTTTTTCGCAAAAAAATGACATAGTATAGTAAGGCGTTTTTTTTTTTTTTTTTAAAAAGCCTATGTAAAATAAGGCCTGAAACGACATAGTATAGTAAGGCATAGTATAGAAAGGCTTTTTACGCTAAAAAATGCCATAATATAGTAAGGCATTTTTTCGCAAAAAAACGACATAGTATAGTAAGGCGTTTTTTTTTTTTGAGAAAAAAAAGCCTATGTAAAATAAGGCCTAAAACGACATAGTATACTAAGGCATAGTATAGAAAGGCTTTTTACGCTAAAAAAACGACGTAATATAGTAAGGCATTTTTTCGCAAAAAAACGACATAGTATAGTATGGCGTTTTTTTTTTGAGAGAAAAAGCCTATGTAAAATAAGGCCTAAAACGACATAGTATAGTAAGGCAAAGTATAGAAAGGCTTTTTACGCTAAAAAAACGACATAATATAGTAAGGCATTTTTTCGCAAAAAAATGACATAGTATAGTAAGGCGTTTTTTTTTTGAGAAAAAATAGCCTATGTAAAATAAGGCCTAAAACGACATAGTATAGTAAGGCATAGTATAGAAAGGCTTTTTACGCTAAAAAATGCCATAATATAGTAAGGCATTTTTTCGCAAAAAAAACGACATAGTATAGTAAGGCGTTTTTTTTTGAGAAAAAAAAGCCTATGTAAAATAAGGCCTAAAACGACATAGTGTAGTAAGGCATAGTATAGAAAGGCTTTTTACGCTAAAAAGCGACATAATAAAGTAAGGCATTTTTTTCTCAAAAAACGACATAGTATAGTAAGGTGTTTTTTTCAGAAAAAAAAGACTATGTATAATAAGGCCTAAAACGACTTAGTATAGTAAGGCATAGTATAGAAAGGCTTTTTACGCTAAAAAACGACATAATATAGTAAGGCATTTTTTCGCAAAAAAACGACATAGTATAGTAAGGCGTTTTTTTTTTTGAGAAAAAAAAGCCTATGTAAAATAAGGCCTAAAACGACATAGTATAGTAAGGCATAGTATAGAAAGGCTTTTTACGCTAAAAAACAACATAATATAGTAAGGCATTTTTTCGCAAAAAAACGACATAGTATAGTAAGGCGTTTTTTTTTGAGAAAAAATAGCCTATGTAAAATAAGGCCTAAAACGACATAGTATAGTAAGGCATAGTATAGGAAGGCTTTTTACGCTAAAAAATGCCATAATATAGTAAGGCATTTTTTCGCAAAAAAACGACATAGTATAGTAAGGCGTTTTTTTTTTGAGAAAAAAAAGCCTATGTAAAATAAGGCCTAAAACGACATAGTATAGTAAGGCACAGTATAGAAAGGCTTTTTACGCTAAAAAATGCCATAATATAGTAAGGCATTTTTTCGCAAAAAAACGACATAGTATAGTAAGGCGTTTTTTTTTTGAGAAAAAAAAGCCTATGTAAAATAAGGCCTAAAACGACATAGTATACTAGTGCATAGTATAGAAGGGCTTTTTATGCTAAAAAACGACATAATATAGTAAGGCATTTTTTCGCAAAAAAACGACATAGTATAGTAAGGCGTTTTTTTTTTGAGAGAAAAAGCCTATGTAAAATAAGGCCTAAAACGACATAGTATAGTAAGGCATAGTATAGAAAGGCTTTTTACGCTAAAAAACGACATAATATAGTAAGGCATTTTTTCGCAAAAAAATGACATAGTATAGTAAGGCGTTTTTTTTTTTTTTAAAAAAGCCTATGTAAAATAAGGCCTGAAACGACATAGTATAGTAAGGCATAGTATAGAAAGGCTTTTTACGCTAAAAAATGCCATAATATAGTAAGGCATTTTTTCGCAAAAAAACGACATAGTATAGTAAGGCGTTTTTTTTTTTTGAGAAAAAAAAGCCTATGTAAAATAAGGCCTAAAACGACATAGTATAGTAAGGCATAGTATAGAAAGGCTTTTTACGCTAAAAAGCGACATAATAAAGTAAGGCATTTTTTTCTCAAAAAACGACATAGTATAGTAAGGTGTTTTTTTCAGAAAAAAAAGACTATGTATAATAAGGCCTAAAACGACTTAGTATAGTAAGGCATAGTATAGAAAGGCTTTTTACGCTAAAAAACGACATAATATAGTAAGGCATTTTTTCGCAAAAAAACGACATAGTATAGTAAGGCGTTTTCCTTAAGAAAAAATGACATAGTATAGTAAGGCTTTTTCCTTAAGAAAAAAACGACATAGTATAGTAAGGCTTTTTCCTTAAGAAAAAACAACATTCATACATGTATGTATATGTATGAATGTTTTGCAGACTTTTGGAGTGACACTCTTTTTTTATACTTGCAGAAAACTCCCCTTCGGACTGCCTGAGCAGCAGCACTTCGCTACCCCCATTGATGGAAGGTTACGGCCGCAAGCGCAAAAAGAGAACCAGCATCGAGAGCAACATCAAGCTGACGCTGGAGAAGCGTTTTCTGGATGTGAGTTACACCCATTGCTTCTTTTGTTTGAAAAAAAAAATGTTGTGTTCCTTAAACTTATCTCCTGCCTTGCTTAGAATCCCAAACCCAACTCGGAGGAGATCACCATGATCTCCGAGCAACTGGCCATGGAGAAGGAGGTGGTACGGGTGTGGTTTTGCAACCGACGGCAGAAAGAGAAGAGGATCTATTGCCCGGTGACTAGTCTACCGGTCAAGTCACAGAGCTTCAACTCGCGAATGGTGAGTCAAAATGTACATTTTTGTGTACTACTTGTTTTTAAAGCTAATAATCAGTCATTGTTCACATAGGCTCTCAGTTTTGAATTCAATAAATGGAATGATGCTAACATGTGTTTTCCGATCCAGGCTGCCGCAGTGTCCAGATCGTACAGCCCGCTGGCCTCAGGAACAGGTGAGTGGACCTGTTTCAGCGCCATTGACGGCAGCTTATGTTCAATGCCTGTGAACGTTCGTCGCCCGGTAACTTACGTGCGTTTACCTATCAACAGTTTCATCAAATTCGTCTCCCAATTGCATGAGCCGAGACGTCTCACCCGACGGCATGTCCGTCTCCACGCCACCTTTAACGTCTCAAGTCAACCCATCTATGTCTTACGGACCTCCGGGGTGAGTATTCCATACGTCCGATTAAGTGCCACGTGCACTATTTGACGTCTTAACACCCTTGTATTGTTCTAGGTCGTGGGCACGTGCTTGGAATTCCACGGCATACCTTCACTAAACGACGAACGTCAGCTGCAAGACTCAAGTTTGCCTCGTAAGTTGAAGATTTGTTACCTAGATCAGACGTGACTGCGAAAGCGAACTCTAAAAAAGATACGTTAAGTCAGATTAAAATGTATGTACACTTTAATGATAAAAGAATATTCAAATAAGCACGTCAGTAGTAGAAATGCCTCGATAGAGACACGTTGATAAGTTCCACTTAGTGATGAAATGCAAAATTTTCGTATGTTTCAGACAATCAGAACCACGTGATCGACGATGAAGAGTCGGCAGTCCTTGGTGGAGTCGTCTCTCAAGTTTCTTTGTATCTGCAAGATAAGACCATAACCGTAAGCGCTTAACCTTTCTTTTTTTTGTTACCTGACGTGTTTCAGCATTGGAGTGTCACTGGTCTAATTGTGACGCACCTAATCAGCGGATGGTCCTTGTGGGCATGACTAACCTGCCACAAGTCAATTGTGGCAGGTTAGTCATGCCCTCACGGAACATTTGCTGATTAAGATGTGTCCCGACTACAGTAGTAACACTCTGAAGGCAGAAGCAATTGGTATACTTGTGGTGCATCTTAATCAACGAATGTTCCGTGAGGGCATGTCTTACCTCCCCAAGTCAATCTTGGCAGGTAAGACATGCCCTCACAGAACATTCGTTGATTAAGATGCACCACAAGTACACCAATTGCTTCTGCCTCCAGAGTGTTACTACTGTAGTCGGGACACATCTTAATCAGCAAATGTTCCGTGAGGGCATGACTAACCTGCCACAATTGACTTGTGGCAGGTTAGTCATGCCTTCAAGGACCATCCACTGATTAAGATGTGTCACAATTAGACCAGTGACACTCTGAAGGTTGAAGCACTTGGTGTAGTTGTGGTGCACCTTAAACAACGAATGTTTTGTGAGGGCATGACTTACCTGCCAAGATTGACAGGCAAGTCATACTCTCACGAAACATTCGTTGTTTAAGGTGCACCACAACTACACCAAGTGCTTCAACCTTCAGAGTGTAACTGGTCTAAGTGTGACGCATCTTAATCAGCGGATGGTCCTTGAGGCCATGACTTACCTGCCAGAATTGACAGGCAAGTCATGCCCTCACAGAGCATCCTCTGATTAAAGCGTGTCACAACTACATCAGTAACACTGACGCTGAAACACATCAGGTAACAAAATGACCTAAAAAAAACATGTCTTTTGTAAGCCAGCCAAAAAAATGTATGACTATTTTTGTTCAATAAAAACAACACTTAAAGAACTAATGTCTGCATTACTCACCCTCTGACTCGGGGAAGGCGTCCACACCATCCTTGGGCTTCCTTGAAAACCAGTCGAGCCAAGAACTGTCAAAATAAACATTCAATTAGTGTCTTAGAAAAGGGCTCAACGGGAGACGGCCGTTGTTACTTACCAGACACGCCAGCACGTCGGCAGAGATGAGCATATAGAAGACGTTGTTCCAACCCGATGGTGAAATCAGCCCGGCTAGGAGAGGGCCCAACGCGGCGCCTGTGGGAAGAAAGAGCGCACGTCAACCCCGTTCACGATCGTGGCCATGTTCGTCTTACTTACCCACGGATCCCGTTCCGTCGATGATGGCCGTCACGGTGGACAAAGCTCTGGAGTTTCCTCTCAGACTCTCGTGCGTGCCCTGGAAAGAATGTTTTTGTTTAGACATACTCGTTGGTGTCACGCTGGGAGAATAAGTACGAATCTATATGGGAGAAACTTACCAAATCGGCAGATACGGCGGTGGTGATGAGGGCGTAAGGTCCGTTGACCAGGCCGCCGCAGAGCAAGAGCATGCCTGCAAGTAGAAGCAGGCATTTACGGCAAATCAGCAAAGTCGGGCAGATATATTTTTTCCAACGTGGCTATTCTTACCTATCGTCGTGCCGAGGTTCCGTTGTCCGATGTGGTTGTAGAGGAAGAGCTGTGAAGCCACAAAAACATGAAATTAATTTTACCACTTTATAAAATAGAATGCAGTGTATCACACTCATGAATGACTGTTTTAGTGCCATTGACGGCACTAGAAGTCCAATCCATTTTTGACTGGAAGTTGGAAAATGAGCAAAAATGGATTGGACATCTCCAGTGTCGGCGACAACCTAAAAGAACGGCGTCTAAACTCACCATGGGCGCGGCGGCTAGCAACATGACGCAACACGTGGTGGCTCTCCCTCCCGTGTAGTCGGACACGACACCCGCCATGATGCCACCTGGCGTAAAGAAAACACACAAAATGATGATTTACGAATTTAAAAAGGAGTATATCTAGGGATTTTTGAGCCAAAGACTTTTTGACGGCATCTTACCCACAATTCCTCCCACGTCAAAGAGCGTTGACATGTCTCCGGCTTCTTTGGCCTCAAAATGTGCTGAAATAGAAAGACGCCTTGAGGACAGGTGCTCGATTGCTGCCAGATGTGGACGGATTTGGACGGACACTGACCCACGTTGGAGATGTAGAGAGGAAGCCAGTAGAGGAAGGTGTAGCTGACCAGCTTGGCGAAGAGCAGACATAGCGAAAACTCCACCACACCCTGCAGCAATTCAAAATAAACCATAAAATAATTAAAAAGATGCTCCTGACCATGAAAAAAAGTGTATTAGAAATACTTACGGGTATACTGAGTGCTCCACAGAAGCTGATGGCCTCCGAGCGGCCGTCTGCGGAGATCATCTCCGGGTCCTCGACGGGGGCGATGGAACCGTTGGCCACGTGAGACGGACTCTGCAGGAGAGGCTCTGTCTCACCACTTTCCAAGTCATTCTAATACATAACACACGCACACATTGTTGTTTTAATGCAGTCTGGTGTTTGAAAGATGAGGAAAAGCTCACGTGATGTTGAGGAGGACTGCAGTCCACGTCTTCGGGTTCTAGAGGAGAAAAATTGAGGCGTCAGGCGGTGGAACAAAAAGCGTCAAAGAAATAATAAAATAGACACTTGTGGTTACTCACTTTCAACGAGGAAGAAGAAGCAGAGGACCCCCGTGGAGGCGATGATGATGCCCGGGACGATGAAGGACATTCCCCAAGCGCTCGACACGAAAACGCCGGCGATGAGCGAGCCCAGGATGTTGCCCACGGACGTGTGTGAATTCCACACGCCCATGATAAGGCCGCGCCTGAGCACATGACGTTTCACTGCAATTAATGGCATAGTCATTTTGAAAAGACTTACTATACTATGTCATTTTTTAAGAAAAAACGCCTTACTATACTATGTCGTTTTTTAATGATAAAGCCTTATTATACTATGTCATTTTTTAAGAAAAAACGCCTTACTATACTATGTCGTTTTTAAAAGAAAATATAGCCTTACCATACTATTTTGTTTTTTAAGAAAAAAAGGGTATAATCACCCATCTCTACTTGTGAGCAACTAGTAAATGAACTTTTCATGTTGGCGTGACCTGACGCTGGCTTGGCGATGCTTCTGAGAAAAAGCCTTTTAGCACCTTAGCGGGGAATTTGTCGAGACGCGTCGACGCAAGGCCGTGCGCGGCGAAGGCGGATACTACTCACTTCCCCTTTCCGAACCAGTTGCCGACGCAGGCTACCACGGCGGGCCACCCGGTAGTCTGCATCAACCCGTTGAAAACCTGCAGGGGGGGGAGAAAGCACATAAGTGTCAACTTGTGATCTCAATCATGTGACTCAGTCAGCTGATAGACAGATCTTTGACTAAGACATCTTAGAAACAGAATGTCAGCTTTTCATTGCACGGGGAGGTCATTCACAGATTTATCCAATACAACAATAACTCATATGTTTTAGCACCAGAATATTGCAATGAGGTAAATGTAACCACATAAGGATGAATGGAATGTTTCTTTTTGGCATGAATTATCTTCTCGAGCATCGATTTTACGTTTCTAATTTTTTCGTACGGTGAGAAGAGTAACGTGAACACACCTGGATGACGGCGTAGTATCCCAACGAGTGGATTTTCCAATAGAAGCCCAAGCCGAACAGACAGGTAAAGAGTCCACTCATCAGCATGCCCACGCTCAGGTAGTAACGTAGTGGCAGGCGTTCTCCGAATATCCCGCTGTGGAGGCAAAAGCGGTGTGGTCAAAACTTAAACCGGGTTAAAAGTGGACTTTCAAGCCGATACACACCTAAAAAACATGCCAATCGCATAGGCCACCAGGAAGGAGTTGTCCAACACGGCAAACAGAGTCTTGTAGTTGTCCTGGTCTGGAATGAGAACATAAACGCGGTTAGGGTTGCCAGATCCAAAAGACAGTCTGGGACCAATCTAGTTCAATACCAAATGAATACCTAAGGTTTGTCTATATTAGAACGCTTTCAGTATTTGTTTGTATTTTAATGAGAAAAAGAATTAAACAGTCGGGCCATATTTGATAGGACTTAGAGTCGTTTTACTGATAAGCATAATGGGATAAATAATTCTCAAAAAAAGGAATAACTGTCTACTTATTGATTATTAAAGCAAAAAAATGCAGAGTATTTGTCAGTGCATTCTGAGAAAAGTATTTTTACAAACATTCGTGCCAAAAGGAGAAGCAAATGCAATTGGCTTAAGTTTAACACATGTCTGCAAAGAATTAAACTTAGAAAAATGATGTTTAGGGATTTACCAAAAGGAGCCCAGTCGCACCACGTGACATTGTTGGTGATGTTCAAGTCGCTTGGGCGGATGAGGCCGCTGCAGTTTCTGTGGAGTTCACTCTGGGGAAACACAGAGGAACAAAACGTGGGTCCAAAAACATCTTCAGTTTGATAGCTTGTCATAAATACCTTCACAATGCTGATGGGCTTCCGTGAAAGATGGTAGGCGGTGTAGAAGAGGAATGTAAGAAGCAGAATGAAGCCACGATACCTGCAAAGAAAAAGAAAAACATGAGGAATTCATTAGATACTCATGTAAAATTAAATGGCATTTCTGGCAGGGCCAGTTTTTAATGCTCTACAAGATCAAAATATGACAATGCTGCTCAACAGAATGTTTAAATGAATGACGGCTAAAATACTTATTACAGTTAACCGTTTGTAACTATGCTGTTGGAATACCATAGTTTTCTATCCGCCCAGATCCAGTCTGTTAACGTCAATTGCTGCCAATAAGTTAAAGGTAGTAACACACAAAGTAATTAAGTCAGACCAAATTCCATTGGGAAATAAGCCAATCTAAAACCTGATAATAATAAATACTGCCTAACGGGATTTGACGCATGTCACCGTTATAACATTAGAGTTATAGGATATTTTTTAAAGCTTTTTCCCCAAATTTTAGCCTTTTAAAAAGGGAATTGGACCAAAAACTGGTAGAAGCAACAACATTAGACTTTTAAAGCAACTCCGTTTCCAAATAATCTATGGTAACTATGCTTTTATGCACGTTTTTAAACGTCCAAATATGCAATGTTATGCAAGAAAGGATGAAATGCTTTGGAGTGAACAAAACTATTGCAGAAAGTGATGATGTAGCAGGATTTCAGTCACGAGCAATGGGGCTGTCATTCAAGGGGGGAAGAAACAAGATGCTTTCATGTGATAAAACCGGTTTCCGACAAATTCTTTAAATAGTTCTTATATCTGTGCATATTAATTGTCTATAGGTCAAATCAGGGAGGTCAAAAAACAAGCAATTTCACAAGAGGGTCTTATCTAGTAGGATTCTCCTGAAAGCAATCAATGTGCAATGGTAATGCAGAAGATATGAAAAGTGACTAATTTCTCTGAAAACATGTCTCATTGTGTTTACTGTCAAATATTGATTTTGAACATTGATGTTGTTAGGCAAATCAATCACCGCCTGAAGGTCGAGATAAGCAAATACACATCAACAGTGGCAGAGTGCGACGTTCACTGACACCCCGAAAGCTGTCGGAGGAACCAAAAAAAAGTTACTTTCATAGTTTCGACAACTCACCAGCTGTCCCGTGAGAAGGATGTGATAAGCCGAATGCCGGGGGCCAAAGAAGCCTTCATAGTTGATAAAAAAAAAAATTGTCGTCGGGTCTGCTAAAATAACTACTTAAAATCTTCTTCCAGTCATTATGAACGGCAGAGATGAGACATTGAAGGCACCACTGAGGTCAATAGACTTATTAGAGTGTTGTTAGGGAGATTAAAAACATAAAAGATGAATGATCCGGTATGAAAAAAATAAAACGTGCATACTTGTTTATATCTTCTATCAAAAAACGACATTAAAAGCAATAGCGTAAGAGGTAAACCGATGCTAACTGCTGCCAGAGTACAAGAGCGGCCAAGAGGCTTCCTGGTGGGATTCGATGTCCGTAAACGTCCTAACGTCCTCCATTGTGGCTGATCTTAAATAGTAGTCAGCGCGACTGGCACGATGATGCGATGGATTATCAAAAGGAAAAAAACGCAGACGCGTACAGTAGCAAATAGATATTAATAGCGAGACGCGGTTATTCCAACGATTTTCCAGACGGAACGCCACGAGAACACGTGAGTGAGGAATGTGACGTCATGACGAAGACAGGAAGTGGAGTTCGACACTACGACAATAAAAGTTGCAATGAACTAAAAAAAAAAAAAAACAATGTAAAATGTATTATGGCAACTAAATATTAATAGTAAATTTACTATAGTGATTAAATTAAAGTATATTTTGAGCGCAGTTTTGAATTTTGTAATAACAAAGACTTGATTGGTGGAAGTTTACATTTGCACTTAAAGGCACAGTGTCCTGATTTGTTTAGGCAAATATTAAAGAGAAATTTGGGTCACTTAATTAATATTTTGGCTTAGATGTGGAAGGTTTTTTTTTTAATTACCAAATTATTAGCCCTGTATAGAATAAAAAAAACAGTCCTGGTTCTTGAGCTGAGATTTAATTTATTTTTAAAAACTGTCAACTGTGTTACACATTCCACTTCAAATGGATTAAATTTTGACTATTGCCAAACCCATTGAAATTTATAGGATGATGATAATCTTAAAATGCATGATTGGACGATAATGGCCTTTGGAGTCAATTGGATCTGCCTGTGATTATTGGTGGGGCAGTCTTTACCATCCTTTACTTCAAATCCAAGCTCGCGACGGCTGCTTGTAGTGCCTGAGCGTATGCTGCATGAAAAAAACACTCACCGTTAGCATTGCTAGCTCTTCTACACCACTTGCGGTCCGGTTGTACCTTTGGGATTGTTGTGAAAGACGCAGTTGTTGGCGCACGTGTCGGGGTGTGAATCCCAGAAGGAGGCGGCGCAATAGCACAGTGGCGGAAGGTCCAACTTCCTATTGGCCAAGCGGTCCCTCACTTGGGCTCTCAGAGCATCGATGTACCTGTTGGAAAAGGGACCAGATGTTTACACCGCCAACAAATATCCAATAAAAGGGTGAATTACCTGGTTGCCATTAGTCCTTTTTCATTTTCCCGTGTCTTCTTCTGCAGCAGGGCCGCTTTTTTCTCCTCCTCCAGCTTGAGGCGCTCCAGGACGAGCATCTCTCGATCCTCCAGAAGCTGGTGGACCCTGGAGCTCTGTTGACCGCCTTCCAGCTTTCGCTCTTCCACGAGGCGAGCTTTTTCTTTGTCCGCTTTAATCCTATGAGGTCAAGGGTCAAACACTATCAGCTTTAGAGCCAGGCAAATGGACCATGGTGCGGTCTATCGTTACCTGGCCGACTTTTTCAGGTGTGTCATCTCCTGCTTGTTGTCTTTGACGCGCTGCCGATCGGCGCTCATGAAGTGGCGGCGGCGCATCAGTACCTGAGACTGGCGCTGTAAAAAAAAAAGTGGTTATTTGGATAGGATTTCTTCCACAGGATAATTCACAATAAGTTATTGATACCTGTTTCTTCAACTCCTCCCCATCCTGCATAAGTCCAATTACTTTCCCGATTCTTGGATCAGACATCAACGCATCGCTTTCCTCCTGCACACACATTGCAAAAATTTTAATCTGAATAAAATGTTCACTTTTTTCTTTCTATTGATACAAGATTTTTTTAAGTACTTCAACACTTAGCTTATGAAATACAATGCTCTTTCAAGATAGTTCATAAAGCATGTAAATAAAAAAGTGCATAGTTAAAAAATAAAAATCTGAAGAAATTGTCTTAAACAGTACATTACTGTATCTTTGCCAGACTAGAATGGAGTTATTTAAAGAAAACATCAAGTTCAAAAGTTAAATTTAATGCTGTCATGTCTCCAAATAAGCAGAAGTAAAATGAATCACCTAGACTATATTTTGTCATCATGCCATTGTCATGACGTTAATCTTAATTCAATCAGGTTTAACATACAAATACTCAAACAATGTAGGGGTCTATAGTATGAGGTCCGGGTGTCCTAACCGAGAGTTGTTTGCTTTGGTCCAAATCGTCCCCGCCATTGACCCCGTGCGGGACGTCACATTCAGCCTTCTGTAAAAGACAGTGGACATTTTATACCTCACATGATCATTTTAAAAGGAAGTTTGGGAGGACAGTAGGGACACGCAACACTCACATGTTTGGTGAGTGAGATCTCCCAGTTGCCCGGCTCAGACGTCTCATCGGCAGACTGGCTGTTTTGGTACGCCGCTAATCTGAGTCGGACCTGCCTGGTGCTGTTGCTCCACTGCAAAAAAAAATGTAAAATATGAAGTTAATAAGTTAGCGTAAGAACAAAACTGATATTCTATGTATAGGGCATATACCCCAGGCCTATAATGAATAAATTAAAGTTCCCCTTCACAATAAGATCTTACTGTACCTCATTCACATTGGTATTCTCTGGCATATAGTAAAAGTTTTCTGGAATTCTCCTGCCAACACTGGCCTGCACAAAATTGTCCAAAAAAATCAGTTAGTGCTGTAAGGGTATCAACATCACATTTAGCTGTCAATGGGTGATTTAAAGTGACAGTCATTTACCACTGAACGGGATTCCAGAAGTCGTCTCTTGTTGATTGCAGCCACTCGATGGCGAACTTGTGATTGAAATCTTCGCAGTTTTTCTTCATTCTCTCTTTGAATCGCTGCTTGTAGCTCATCGGTGTAAGAAGCTAACTCCTGGGAGGTGAAAAATGAATTGGATCATATATACGTCCCATCATTCAGACCACATCATGTTGTTATAAACGGCTCTACTTGACAACAGGCAAACTGATACTCACACACGGATGCTCCTCGAATTCTTGGCCATCTTCCACCCATGCTTCCGAGGCAACGACAGCTTGATTCCTCGCCCCTAAGACCTTATTGGAAAGATGAACTTTCCCCCGATTAATAGGAATTTTCGCCTTGGTCTTTCTCGCTGTCATAGCTCGGTTGGCTAGCATGTCAATAACGCTCGCTCAACGATCTCGCAAGTTTTCTTTCTAGAAAACTGGTTTAGGGATGTGGACACCAATGGCTTAGAGTTGTGGAAACCAATAGTTTAAATTTGTGGAAATCGGATTAAGTTAAACGAGTATTTTTGTTGGTCACAGACGCAAACACTTGGGCTGAGTTCGCGTCAAAGACATTTGAGTCTTACTTGGTCGTCCTATTTCATTTGTCCAAAGGCCATTATGGCTCACTACTGCCCCCTACCGCGCCGGCGATGCAAACCCATGTTTCACTCATACTGCTCTACATTAAAAGGAAAAATAAGAAAATCCCACATCTTGACACGCCCCTTTATTAAAAACGATGACGTGACATACATATTTTAGCCAGGTTTGGTATTATTTATAAAATAGGAAAATATTTCAAATTTTAGATGTATAGATTACTCTGAGGGTCTCTGGTTCGGACAATCTTCCGGAGTGTGTCTGATGTTGGACATGGATCCAACTGAGTGGAGAAAGTTACATGAAGAGAAAATTAAAATCGTACAAAAATGATCTCCAAACAAAGTTTGTGCATGTTGATTAACAACTCACTGTTATGGACTTTCCAAGCTTGGCGAGCGCGGGTTTATAGGTCTCCATGGTAACAGAGTCGCCGCCAATGACATCACTGAAGCACTGGTAGACGACAGCGGGAATGCGGTGGACTTGGCAGTGGTTCAACACTGAAAAAAAAATTATAAAACAGTCAAAAATTGATTAAACTATATCATGCTAATGATAATACCTGCAGCTGGAAGTCCAGTGAGTATGTTGGGCTGCTCCAGGGCCGGGCATACTGTTGGACCACTGAATACGTTGCTGTGAAGCGAGCGTAGGAATGGCGTTGAGCTGCCGTATAGGTAGTCTGCGCTCTTGTAGTCGGCCAATGAGCAGTCTGACAGAACTATGACGTTCAGGCCTCTGTGCTGCAAGCTGTCCAAGACCTTACGGGATAGGTTTTAATGCAGTTGTCAGTTTTTTTGATTTTTAGAGAGCGTGCCAAAAGAATTGCACATACAGTGCAGTCTGTAGATGTTACCTTTTCTGTCCACTGGAATTGCTGATCTTCTGCAACATAGCATGTCAACTGGCAGATCATAACCTAGAGAAGGAATCACATGATATTATTTTTAACACTGAGGGACAAAGGTTTTGCTTGTTTGAAACTCACAGATGGGTCGTCTCTGCGTCGGAGGAAGACGCAACCCGATTCCTGCCCGCTTTTTGCTTGGCTCCTCTCATTCCACACCGACGCGCTCCCCACCATTTCCCATTTTTCCGAGGCGAGGACGTACACAGAAAGAAACCCTGGCAGAGGTGAAAGGTCAATTTTTTTTTAGCAAAAGTTTTCGATGTTTACGGGGAGGCTTACTGGATGCATTGTGTCCAACTGCGAGGATGAAGTTAGAGCAAGGCAGCTTCTCTCCGGATTTGAGCGCTTCACATACCTCGGGACCCCAATGGAGTTGAACCACCCTGATGAAAGGAATTGATTTAGGTTGACAAGGGAAAAAAGTAACAAAATGTAACAAAGGGCAGCGCAGTTGTAAACAGACCTATTTTTTAAATTATAGACATGTTAATTTATATGTGTGCACTTGTGTAATTGTCGCAATGTTTTCTGCTAAATCATAGTATGCGTTGATGATATCTCCATTCGCCGGTTAAGTTAGCAAGTCATGCTTACCTCTTTTCGTCAAGTTCTTTGCGGATCTGAGCGTCTTCTTCGTTCTCATCGAGCTCCTCTTCGTCGTCTTCTTCCTCCACCGCCCGGGAACAAACAGACAAAACTTCACCAAAAAAAGTGGCCATTCTGGAAGCCAGACTGTGAACAAATGACTTGATTTAGCTAACAAATGCGGGACCGGAAGTTCCGTTGTTTTCCTGCAAGGAGGAGAATTCAAAATAAAAGTTCAAAAAAAGTTTGGTGTATATATGTCTGATTGACAGGTGTCCAATTTTAAATGATCAGGCTACAGATTACTACTTACCATAATAAAGACAGTCCATTGCGGCCATCTTGGGTAGGGCTTTCCAACCAATGGGAACTAGATTTTAGAAAGTACATATTCCACAGCATTGTTATTTCTTAGTACTCCCAGTGGCATGACTTCAGTGCAGTATCGGTACCTATAGTAGCAGTATTTGTATCTGTGCAATACTAGTTAATGTCAGATTTGTGACGCCATGTATTTGAACTGTTTGTTGATGAAAAACAGGGACAGTAAGAGGAGGTGGACAGTGGACAGGTGGGTGTAGATACCCAATGACCAATCACAGTTGACCATCATTGCAGTACATAATAGCAGGAGAACCTAGATGATGTTTCTAGATGTCACTGAGGCTTCAATTGCACCATGGTGAGACTGTTGGCTAATATTATCAATCTCTTTATGGTTACCAAAACTAAACCATATGTAGATTGTAATTATTTCCTAATTGGTTTTTGCATTTCATTTTTAGACGAGCTACACCGATAAAGGGGAAAAGGTAAGCAGCAGAAACATGGGGTGTCTGAAGGGATGAAGTAATTCATTCACATGAAATTAAACGATAGATGTAAACTGCAGTTATTGGTAATACATGCTGTTATTATTATTATTATTTTTTAAGCATGAGAGAGGAAAATTTGTCCGGTTTCATCATATCACCTTCTGGGTCGGAAATGCCAAACAGGTCAGTATCCAAAATGCAAAAAAATATAATAAATAAAATGAAATTACTTACCTTTTTGTTCAAAACTCTGTAAAATTAATAAGTACTATGGATATATTATTAGGAAATATCACAATTGAGATAATACTGTGTCCATAATGGTTACTCCTTCATAACTAATGTTAAAAGTGTATATTATAGTATATTAAGAATGTTCAAGATATTCTTTTTGAATTCTTTCTGGATGGGTACTGGTTAATATGAAGTAAGAGTACTTTTCAAATAAGAAATCTGCTTATTTGGGGATAAATCATTCTCTAAACCTCATTGTGCAAGCAACCTTGCCACTGCAGTACTCACCTTTGACCTAGACCCTATATATTCTTTTATAAAAAACAAATCTAGCTAAGGAAAAAAAACGAATCTAAAACAAGAACAGAGTATAAATCATTTTGAAATAATAACAGAAACAAAATCGACAGTGAGTTGACCAATGCGACCTTTGTAAAGATATTTGTTCACGTACACAGGCGGCATCCTTTTACTGTGACAAGATGGGATTCGAACCTTTAGCTTACAAAGGCTTGGAGACCGGCAGCCGAGAACTTGTCTCGCATGTCGTCAAACAAGACAAGGTGCAGTGGACGGCGATAGTCGTCCAATCCTATTGGACGTCTATCGCTGTCATAAATGTTCATTTTAAACTATTACATTTGAATAATATTCATTAAGTGTACTAAGTCCTGCAGTTCATTTTACACTGTACCCCAAAACAGATCATATTTGCATTTGAATCTGCACTCAATCCTGGAAATAAAAGTAAGAATTTTGGTGATATCATGTAAAAAAGAATATGAATGCATCTTAAATATGATTGGTATTATGTTCTATCAGAAATAGGAGAGCACTTGATGAAACATGGCGATGGAGCCAAAGACATTGCGTTCCAAGTGGAGGACTGCGACTTCTTAATTAAGGTAAAAATATGTATTATGCTTTAACTAGTAAATAAAAGTCAATAAAATTATTTCCCCCATTTTTTTAACGTTCCTGTTAAACAACTTTAGGAGTAATGACAGTCTACATAGGTAGAAAACCTAAAATATGTTCTTATTTGTTCACTTTGTTTTAAATTTAATATATATATATATATTGTCAAATGTAATGAAAGAAAAAAATATACGCTTTGAAATGCTCAAATTGCACAAGAGTTCATGCAGGGATGTAGATACAGAATTACGTACCATGTTTACTTTGACTTCATGTAAATATTGTGTCCAGTCCAGTGAGGTCAGTAACCATAAGGAGGCCCCTTTTAAAAGGTACAAAACCTCACTTTTATATTGTAAAACAAACTTTCCTAACGACTTTTTTTGTCAGTATTTCAATGTGACAAGATCCTGCATGTCTCATTTTAATTAAAGTATTTTTGCCAGGCGGATTCATCATGAAATAGACTTAACCTGAGAACTTTGACTTGATTGAACTGGTTACTTAAGTAAAGGTCAAAGCAGAATTTTGCGCAAAAAATATTTAAAAAATAATACATTAGTACTACAATTCTAACAACACAGTTTAGCAACATTAAATCTACTTTTAATAGCCATCCATGCATGAATCATGATATTTTTTAAAACTGTTATAAGGCACTAATTTAACTAATTGGTTGCCATTGACGACCAAAACTTTCAATCCTACTACTAAATAGTATTATAGCAAAAAATATATATATTGCTGTGTTTCACGAGATTGTAACCCATACATTTAAATGTATACCCTGTAATCTTGCTTAATAGTGTATTAATTTTTAAAAAATGCATTGATCATTGAAACACAAATACAATTATGTATAATCAATGAAGTACTTACCATCACAAGGTTCACCAGGGTGCTGGAGCCAAGCCAATAACAGTTTTTTTTTTGTAGCACTGGAGGGCGCCAAGGGGAGTGCAGAAAATGTTAAAGGGATTAATATGGCACGCTTTGCTTTGTTAGATGGCCAAGCAGCGAGGAGCCGTCATCCTGAAGGACCCTTGGGTAGAAGAAGATGTACATGGGAAGGTCAAGTATGCTGTAGTGCAGACGGTGGGTACACTTATACACATGCATTGTAAAAAAGTACTACTGGACTCTTGCTTTTCTTTAGAAATATTTCCCTACTTTTACAGCACTAGAATCTATTAATTCCCTAAAAATAGTGGAATTCAACAAGTCCAGAATTTAAACGTGAGTGAATAATTCCCAAATCCTGTCTGCAGTACGGCGATACCACGCATACCCTGATCGAGTACCTGGGTCCCTACAAAGGTCTTTTCTTACCTGGTTACCAAGAACCTCTCTTTAAAGATCCTCTCACGGCCAAACTGTGAGTCTGCTTAAGATGACATAGAAGCATGATATATGTTAGATTGTGTCACATGTGAAACTAATCCCTTGCTCTTTCTCTCTCCCTGCATTTTCTGCCAAAGTCCACAAGCCGGTTTGAGATTTATCGATCACGTAGTGGGAAACCAGCCAGATGAGCAAATGGTGCCAATCTCAGACTGGTAAGCCTCGTGCTTGACGGCACGTCCACGGGGGTGTTGTCTGTCCAAAGGCCGTTTATGTAAATATCCGTTCTGCTTCGGGTTGGGAGTTCAATGTACATCAGACTTCAAGGGGTGAAATGAATTGGACATATATCACTGTCTGATAAATACTGGGAAAAAACAGTTATTACTACCATTGTATTAATTTGCCGTCTATCGATATCAATGGCGCTGAAACTTTAAGCCGATTTAAAACAAAACATATTTGTCTTCAGGTATCAGAAGTGCTTGATGTTCCACCGCTTCTGGTCCATAGACGACAAGCAAATCCACACACAATACAGCGCACTCAGATCCATTGTGGTGACCAACTATGAAGAAACCATTAAGATGCCCATCAATGAACCCGCTATAGGGAAAAAGAAGTCCCAAATACAGGTGGAGTACAAAACAAAAGCAAAACTAGTCTACTCCTACAACAATATAAGTGTACTACGACCCCCCTCCACCCTTTTTACTTCATATTCCAGGAATACGTGGACTACAACGGCGGAGCTGGTGTTCAGCACATCGCCCTGAACACGTCAAACATCATTCAATCCGTGAGTGTTTCATCATCGAGAAAATTCCAGTTTTCTTGACACGCCTCCACTTCCCAAAAAAGACAGGTTAAAACCTGCTTTTGCCTATTTTGTATCTCCACCAAAAGATTGTGAACCTGCGCGCCCGAGGGATGGACTTCCTCTCAACACCTGACACCTACTATGATAGCCTAAGGGCCAAACTCAAAAGCGCCAAGATCAAAGTGAAGGAAGACCTCAACCGTTTGCAGGTGAGGAGATGCTCATATTAATACTTTTAAACAAAACGTCAAATTATCAAACCATATTCCCACCCTTCCAAGGAATTGAAAATCTTAGTGGACTTTGATGACAAAGGCTACCTCCTCCAAATCTTCACCAAACCTGTGCAAGATAGACCTACTCTCTTCTTAGAAGTCATCCAGAGAAACAACCACTTTGTAAGTAGACTTCAAAACTACTCATGTATTTACCTAAAAAAATACAAATCTAATAAGTAATCATAGTTGGATTTACAAACTCTAAAACCCTACAGAAAAATGACCACTACTACTATGATGACTACCACCACCATCACTAATATTACTACTATTACTATGACTACTATGGTGACTACCACAACTACTACTATGATTACTACTACGACTACTACAATCACTAATATTATTACTACTACCATTACTACCACCACTACTACCACTACTACCACTACTACCACTACTACCACTACTACCACTAATACCACTAATACCACTACTACCACTACTACCACTACTACCACTACTACCACTACTACCACTACTATCACCACTACTACTACTACCACATGTACTCGTATTCATTTAATTTTCCAGTCCACTTATCCCCACAATACTTAATTTTTGCTGTCCAATTAATTCCTTCCAGAAAATTATAGATGAAATACTAATAAATCTGTTTTCACTCTCGGTGGTCCCCCCTCTCACCCAAAGATAAACCGCGGTCGAAGTACCCAAATAAGGCAGTTTCCCCCCCGAACACCTGTAGCTTTGAAGCTTCACAACGCCATTAAACTAAAGTGAGCAGGCCGCACACCTGTTTACGACTCCCACCCAAAGCGAGAGCGCTTTGACACGACGCCACTTGTTAAAAGTTCAGTAAATCAAACGCCTGTAGATTAAAAGGCTTCCCACGTCGGTTTGGAACCCGGGCTTGGGTTGCAACCGGAGGAGAATCCTCTCCATCCATCCGAGTGATGTCCATTTCATGTGCATGTGTCTCCAGGGCTTTGGGGCAGGTAACTTCAAGTCCCTCTTTGAGGCCATTGAGAAGGACCAAGACGCCAGAGGCAACCTGACTGTGCTGACCCCCCAGGGACAATCCCAGGCTTTCTACTGATCACATCACAAGTGTTTGGAGTGACTCTTTAGTTCGCAAAATATTCACGGAATTACACGTGAAAGGAATAGTTTGATGCACACGTCTTGTGATGTTGTGCATTCCACATTTATCTCTCGGGTAATCTGTCATTTACAAAATGTGTAAATGACTTCTCTATGTCAACCATCAATAAAAAGAATGACTGCTTCAATTGAAATATACGATTGTGACTGTTCCCTGCATATATATACATGTATATACATATATGTATATATATATAAATATATATACATACATATAAACACATACATACATACATACATATATACATACATATACATACATACATACATATATACATACATATACATACATACATACATATATACATACATATACATACATACATACACATACATACATACATGTATACATATATACATACACATACATACATACATGTATACATATATACATACACATACATACATACATGTATACATATATACATATACATACATACATATACACATACACACATGTATACACATACATACATACACATACATGTATACATACATACATACATACATAGATACACACATTTACCACCATTCACAATTACAAAAATCATAATGTAAATGTAAGTACATTTTACATGAATGAAAAAAATACAAGATAAATATACCATTAGCATTGCATTTTTTCCCCATAGTATATCTACTCTATATATGGGTTTTTTTTTAAATTAGACGTCAGGAAAGGGCTGGGTTGCGTTCAAAAGTTTTTAAATACTTACCCATTTAATTGGCTAAAAAAAGTGTTTCCTATATTTTGGCTGTGTAGAGGGGCAGGAAATACAAGCCTAAATTGTATTTCAAAATAATTTATTTGCATATAATTGGAATGAAGGAATGACAGGTTGATACATTTGTGATGGCACTGGTTAGCTTCCATACAGAAGAAAAAAAAAATTGGCCTATGCAGAAACCACCCTTTCAAACCAGGACAAAATGGATAAATATATTAGTAAATAAATATATTAGTGACATGTCACTATGTTGAAATGTTCTATTATATATTTATATATATAAAATACAACACTATTTGTTTTGTTGTACTCTTTTGTACACAAGTATCTAAAGTATTCGGACAGATCCCTTGGTGTTTTGGAGAGATTTTTTGTTGCACTTTTATGAGAAGAAGGCATTTTAAGGCTATTTTTTTTTTGCAAAACATGCACAAACAAATATTCAAAATCATCGATATGCAAAATGCTTTTATTTGTGTGCTTTGCTTATTGGGCTTATTTCAAACACTATTTTATTCTATTTTTTAACTGAATTTTGTGTACAAATGCTTCACCCAAAGTGCTGCTTTCAATTCAGTCACGGCCATCGACAAAAAAACAAAACAAAATACCCCGATTCTTAACATATCGCTTCGGTTGACTACGATTGATAAACTCACTACGTTTATCTTCGACGCCAATGGCGATGAAAGAGTTAAAAGTAATCTAAAATGATGAAACAAGGTTGGTATGGAAAGAAAAGGAGATGTTTCTACAAAGGCACCGTTTTCAAGATTTTCACTCCGTGCTTGGCTGCATCACGCGAAAAAAAAAAAAACATTTACAATGTGGCTTGCGAACGTACGTATAAGGCACATGTGAGGATTGAGTAAGTGCTACAAGTTACATTGCAATGCCCGGGGAAAGGGGGGAAAGTGGGAGGGGCTTGAACAAATGGCACTAAATAAAGTGTATCGGCAGTTGGACTGCACTTTATCAAAGTTAAAGTTAAAAATAAGGAAGGCCAGTCGGGACACAAAAAAACATGCCCGGACTGCAAATTTTGGCAAAATTTGGCTGGTGGTAAAAAGTTCACGTGGATGTGCAAAGGTCAAGTGTTGAGTGTTTAAAAAAGGGGGCGGAGCAAGTTGAAAATATTCGAGGTCGCGGAAAATTTCATTATTTTCAGTGAGGCCTGATTTTTGTTTGTTTATTTTATAAATTCGTTTTTTCATAGTTTAGTTTTGGCCTGCGAGTAATCAAGTGCGCTTTTGGGTTGTTTTTGTTTATTGTGTTGTTACTTAGTAAGTTATTTGAAAAATTATGTTAAAAGATGCTAATTTAACCAGTTTTTCGCCATGTTACAATTGTTTCGTCTTAGTTTCTGACCGAATATACTTCTTATACTCGAGTTTGACTTAAATACTGTGTTTTCTTTATCTGGGATGACTTAATAGTCTAAAAAATGATGGTTAAATGCCAATGTATGGCATTGTTTTGGCACGTGGGAGTTAAGGCAAGTATTTCACTCGTATGAAATTATTCATAAAGGCACTAGATTATTTTTAACAGTTTTTGAGTCGTTTTGGTTGTTGGGAAGATGACCCAAATTGTGAGCTGAGCACAAAAGATGGGGAAAAAAAGGTCATACCTGTGAAGCAAAGTGCCAATGAGGCAACACAATTCAGTCATAGGCCTGGGCGATAAATTTAAATTGTTATAATTTTTGCCAAAGAAAATTTAGCAATAGATTCCACTTTAGGGGGCTAAGAGCACAAAAAAAGATATTTAAGGCAGAATTTTTTACCTTGCATTTGACAATTATTATTTCTTTTTAACCGTTTGTCACGTTTTTGCACTTTTGTGCATAGAAAAATACATAAATCAAACTTATGGGTGATATAATTTAAGGCCATATCGCCCAGTCCTATATCAGTCATTTTAAAAAATAAAAGATTGTACAAAAAACAAAAAAAAACAAGAAAAAAAACGGAAAGGAGCTGCCATTATTAAGGTAAAACAAGGCCCACAGAAGGCTCAGCAACCTCAGTGAAGTGTCACCCAAACAAGCTTTTCCTACGTTAGACGAGCAACGTGACACTTTTTAGCTTTTGGAAGCTACTTGGATGTGATGGAAAACAAAACAAAAAAACAACAAAAAAAGAAGAAAAACTACAGCAGTACCTTGAAAGAAAACCCTGTGTGTGTGAGGCAAGACAATATCTGAGCTGAGGTAGGCTTAGAGAGAGATGTTTCAGAGATAAAGAAGACCAAAGATCAGGCAAATGAACCAAGGTACCGCGGCGAGCAAAAAAAGACGCTCCAGAAACAGAACAAACGGAGGGGGAAGTCCCACTTCATGAGGGTCCACAACCAGACCGTAAAGGACCATTTGCCTGCCGTGTTTTGGACATCAACTCCAAGATTGTCAAGTAAAAAGCATTTGGAACGCCTGCATGTTGGCTTTTGTTTTTCTTTTCTTCTGGGGGATTTGAGCCAGAATGGTGGACGTGATATTAACGGTCCATTCTGGAAAAAAAAGGGTTTTTGCTAATGTAAAAATCCTCAATGTTGGTAAAGCAGAGTGACTTTGCGGCAGAAGTCGAGAGCAACAAAGAGGGTCATTCATTGTGGCTCCTGTGTAGCAGCGTCATTTTTTTTTTTTTTTAGGGGAAATGGGGGCTCACACACCGGATTCTTCTTCAGATCCTGTGAAAAAATCAATTAAGTTAATAATAGAAAAAGACAAGTCCATCAACAGGTTACATTTCTATATCTTGTGGTGAGAATATTGGCTCTATATAGTAAGTATATAAGTAAATAAGTATATTTTACAAATAAGGATGGTAATAAAATTGAGAATATTTAGAGTATTTTGTAAAGACAATGCTATGTTAAGTAAAAATGAAAAATACGGATTAAAATGACTAATAAAAAAGAATTACTTTAAAAATGAATGTCATACTTACTTTCCTTAAAAAGTGGTAATAAAATGGAGAATCTTAGAGTACTTTGTAAAGACAATGCAATGTTAATTAAAAATGTAACTAAGGAAAAAATGAAAAAATATGGTTTAAAATGACTAATAAATAATGTTATACTTACTGTATGTGTTCGAAAATGCATAAAAATGAAATAAAAAATGGAATATTACAAATAGCTCGGATGCCTGTCTTAGGCCTAAAGAAAAGGTAATTATATAGTGGGCTGAAAAACTAAATAAAATAAAATAAAAAGACAAAGTCAAGACCCACCCTGATTGTGGTATATTTTAGGGCAGTATAAACAAATATCCGCGTTGCGGTCTGCGGCCAGCCCGCGCTGGAACCGGCACGGAGGCCTCTCCATAGAGGTCCTAGTCCCAAGGAGCTGAGGCTCCGAGTGGGCCTCCTGCACCCGCTTCTGCCACACCAGATGGGCGCCGGCACAGCAGGGCCAATCGTCTATACTTCCCGAATCCAGGATCAAGGGTACGGGCAGGATACCCGGGTGCAGTTCGGGCGGGGAGCAGCAAAAGCCCGAGCTCTGGCTGAAGTGGACGCGGACGCTCCGATCGTCCTGAAGGTCCAAGCTCTGGTGAAAGCGGACCGAGGGAGGGTCTCGCGCGCCGGGAGTGCGTCCCTGGTGGCAGCAGTGGGTTTGGATGTGTAAGGGGATGGAAGACACCAGGATGGACGGTCCCGGAGACTTGCCGGGGTCCTGATCCCGAGTATCCGTCCCTGGTTTGGCCAGGTGGGAACACTCGCTTTTTTTGCACTGACACTGAGAGGGTGGGTCGGATAATTTATCCGACGGCGGGGGTGGAGGCGCCGGTTCCGGGGAGACGGGGGCCTGATCCTCGTCGGAACCTCGGGCGCGGTCCCCGTCCTCGTAGTGGTGGTGTCTGTGGCGGTGGTAGTGGATGTGGCTGAACACAGTTTGAGGCGGATCCTCGGGGCAAGCCGCTTTGTTCACTACGGAATCCAGAGACCTGGGCCGGGTCTGGGCTTCCGCCTGGGCCGAGGAACCCGGCCCGTAATACACCAAGGGGTCGTAGTCGCTACTCAGCGAGCTGCGGAAAGTGGACCAGCTTCCGTAGACTCCCTGCAGGGACACGTCGGTGCAGTTCAGCACCGAGTCGCTGGAGGAGCCGTGGCACGGCCCCGAGCTGGAGTCGCTAGCCGGCCCGTCGGCCAGGTAGCCGCTGCGGTCCGTGAGGTAGCTGGCGCCGGAGCAGCTCCCCTCGTCCAGCCGGCCGTGGAACGCCATCCCGCGTAGTGGCGGGCCTGCGACGGCCGCCGAGGGTACGTAGTGCGCCCTGGGAGCCGAGGCGCTGCGCTGGGCCGGGCAGGACGAGCGGTAGTTGTGGCAGGACCGGCGCGGCGCGTAGTGGTGAGAAGAAGTCCTGCAGTGTCCGCCCGCCCTGTGGGTTCTCCGGTGGCCGTCGGAGGGGAGGTGGTAGCCGCAGGAGACGCCCAGGGGCCGGCTGGTCAGCAAATGTAACGTCTGGCCGTCCACGGGGGAGGAGCTATTGTAGTGGCCCACCGAGGGGTACGAGCCCGAGGGGACGCGGGGATAGTGCAGCCTCATGGAGAAGGGGATGTCGTGCTGGGGGAACGGGCGGTTCCGCGGACTGCCGTAAGACGGAGGCTCCAGGAAACGTTGTTCCGCGCTGGATTGGATTCTACTCCTCTGGCTGTGGCGTTCCACTCCTGCGGGATTGCAAAGACATGGTCAACAACACGTGAAGAAACAACAATAAATCATCGGCGTCTATGTCCGCCCGCCTTATACTCACCCATGATATTGTGCATGCACAGAGGACAGGTGCGGTGCTTCAGCAGCCACGGATCGACGCAATCTTTATGAAACTCGTGAGCGCAGGAGATGATCCTCAGATGCTTGAGAAGAAGAAGAAAAAAAATGTCACATGTATTGACGTAGAAGATACATCTTGGGGATGGATTCCTCTTACCTGGCCATCCTGAAACTCCTCTAAGCAGATGGCACACACCGGAGTGGAGTTGGAACTGCTGGCTGAACCCCAAGCCCCACGGGGGCGCTGTGAACCTGAACAACCCTGAGAGATGTAGGTTTTGGTCTCTAATCGACTGATAGCCCGCATGGTCTGTTGATGCACCGAGTCCTGTAATAAAATAACGAGAAAATGACACCAGGCGTAAAGTAGTGCTGGGCGATTTGACGAGATACGTCGAGATGATTGGTGGATTCTTACCCAGGTTCGATTGGTCTTGCACTTGTAGCGGAAAGCAAAGATGAGGATGATGGTCAAGATGGCCAAGACAATGGTGAGTAGGATCCCTACGTCGTAATGTGGCTGATAAGAGATTGCAAATATTGATGATGGTGAGATTCCCAGACGACTTTGGTGCAGCTGCATTCGCTTTTTTTGGGAGTCAGGGCTTACCCATCTGGGCTGTTCCACCAAAATCTTGATACTAACTTCGGCCTCTTCATTCTTGTTGACCAGAGCCATCAACTCCTCCGCATCCTCGGCCTCCACCAACACCACCGGGCGGGGAAGATAGTCGGTTTCTCGGAGCTGTGTAACAAAACAAAACATTCAGGAATTCCACTCTGCTAATCATTTTTGTTTTGACATTCATTCGAGGCCCGCCGGCGCCTTCGCACTCACCTCGGCGGCGGCGATGACATCATCACTGACATCGAAAATAACCGCCTCGGCGCCCTTGTCCAATGCCATGTGAGCCATGTGAGCCTTTAAGAGAAAAAATAAAGTTTTAAGTCTCGTTATGTATTAAGAGGAATCTGTATTCCAAATCAGTATTTGGGTTTATGACATATAGAGAAGTATTTCATCACTATCATTCAAATATTCTCAGATTGCTCAGGTACTTAGAAATAAACTAATAGCACGGCATCATCACTAGGCGGCAGTCATGAGTGCCTCACAATATGAATATGTGGGATAAATGTGCCATATATAGTCCCAATTTGTTGCATGATTCAAAACTTTCTCATCATGAGATTGTTAGATTTTCAATTAAAATACATTTGAAATGATATTATTTTAAAAAAAAACCCATCTAATTCTGCTCTCCAAATAAAAGTTGGAGTTTTTTTTCCCCTCATAGTATTTTTTACTCATTCCCCATTGAACAAAATTAATGTAAACAAAGTGCAAAACATGTTATCAATAAATCCACTATATTTAGATATTACTACATTCCAGTATTTGACATAGCTTTAATACTGATTAAATATACACTTTTTGATCATTGTACTTGTGTACTTGCAGTTTTTTACCAAATAGTGGAATGCGAGTCCATTTTAGCAAGGATTAGTCTCTCATTTCTCGACATGTTTAAAAACATGACATGTCTATTTAGGCGAGGAATTTCAATCAAAAAAACGCTTTCTTCTACTTTAACCATATAAAGTAACTTAGGAGTCCTCCATTAGAAATGTGAAGTACAAAAAAACATGGTTGATCGCCCACTAAAAAAAATCAATCAAACAAAACCTGGCAGTTAATGAAGCAATCACAAGAGTTTGAGTGAGAGAAAAAAAAAAAGCATCAGTGGCTTGACCCATTTCACAAGTTAATGAAAAACCGAGTTTGTGGAGCCACGGTGTTGAACTGGGAACATTTTTTAACACTTCAAAAAGGGAAAGTTAATACATGACAAGCGAGGAACAAACGCTTCCTTTGTGTACATGCCATCCATGTCACAATCAATGCTAGCCAGCCAGCCAGCCCTCTTCTACTCTCAAACATAAAACACATTTGGACACATTATGACATCAATTGCGTGGACTAACAATTTTATTATTTTATGATGAGATAAAATCTCTTTGTTCAATCAGCGCACAAATTGAAGGACAAGCAAAGAATGCCAGCCTCCCACTTTAAATGAATTGGACATGCATAATGTGGCTTTTACTTGATAGGAAATGCAATGTGAATAGTCACAATAAATGGCATTGAATTAGTTTAAAATGCATTATTTAGATTTTTCTAAACCAAAAATTACCCACAAATTGTGTATAAAATGATTTGTGATTTTGTCATTTAACTAAAACAGCTTAAACAAGGTTTTGGGAACATAATCATTGATTTTTGAACACAGGTGTCAAAGTGGCGGCCCGGGGGCCAAATCTGGGCCGGCGCATCATTTTGTGTGGCCCGGGAAAGTCAATTATGAGTGCTGACTTTCTGTATTAGGATTAAAATGAAGAGTATAGATGTATATTAAATGTCCTGATTTTCCCTCTTTTAAATCAATACATGTCATTTTTAAATCAATTTTGTTTTTAGTTCAAAAACGATAAAATCTCAAATTAATTTCGTATACACCAATTTTTTTTCCCAGATTTGACCGCAATAACTCTTTGAAGATGTATATTTCCCCATCTTTTTTTACCTGTCTAGTTAGTCTATTCCAGTGTTTTTCCCCTCAATGGCTGCTGCCTTGTAAGAAGTTAAATATAATCCCTATAATCATGTAATCAGATCCCTTAAGCGACTTCCGGCCGTGTCACTCAGCGGAGACATATGGGAGTGTGTTTGTGACCTCTGTCTAATACTGACAGGCAGTAAGGCCACAGGCATGTGTTATGATATGCCCTCAAACTAGCCACAGTTGCTCTCAACTGTACCAAGCAATTTGAAACATTTCAGTCTGTGCGCGTGTTGGACCGCAGAGAGAAAAAATGGGAGATTAAATGAGAACTTCTGAACCCCCGCTAGAAAACGGACAGCCATGCGGATTGACGTCGCACACCCCAGGGACCAATTCCTTTGGATATTATTACACAAATTGTTGAATATTCAAACATTTTGACGATTTTAGCTTTGTGCAGACTAATAGTAAGTGATAGTAAGAAAAGTACACGATAGAAAAAGTACGTGTAGGCAGTGGTTTGCAGCAGGAGTGCATCCTGAGCTTTGCCACCTCCTGCTGAGCTGTTTCTGTCAGTATTATGGAGAACTTTAACGGTAAATATGCTCACTTAATAGTCTCGATTGTTGTACGACGTTAGCCTCTTATCGTAAACGCAAAAATGTTTATCGATCCGACTTAAGAGTGCACTTCCTTCCGTGGTAAGGATTACAAATGGAAGCGAAACACACTTGATTGAACCGAGTGGAGATATCTGTGTAAGTGACAAGTCCATGTGCGACGTGAGAGAACAGCGTGTCTCTTTGGCACTGAGCAACACGCCAACTCTCCTGGAAGTTTGATGACCTTGTGTTTACGCAGTGTATCTGCTGTCCCCTGCAGCTGTTTAGTCTTCTCACCAGGAGACAACACAGGAAGTTATTGTATGCCCATTCAAAACAATAGTGGATTGTACTTGCCGTTTTTCCCCCAAGTAAGCTATTTTAACTTTTATATTCTATCAAACAAAATTTTCTTGCATATCGACCTCATCCCAGTATAATCCGCACCCTTAAAATGGTCTTTAAATCGTTGAATTTTGCAATTTCTCTCGTATAAGCCGCCCCCTGGTTGACAATTTTGAATTCTATATTCATGGTTTTATTAGGGAGTACAAATATGTTACTATGAAGGAAAAATCTTACGAAAATGATGGTATTTCTGAGATATTGTATGAATTGAAAGGAGTATGGATACGTATGCTGGATTGTACATTCCGAAAGGGTGTTGCCTGCAAAAAGGGAGGTCACGTGATCGGTACAACTAGGAATTGTGTCTACTTTGTCATCCCTAGGTAAGATACTGTTTATTTTTTTTTGCATTTCATTCAAAGACGTCAAAATTAATTTAATTTAGCAGGTATATCTATTTATATTTTCCCTATATTGAAATAAATGACTGTATTGGCCATATTGTCTTTCGTTATGGCGTTTCATGCATGTCAGGTTACAAAAACGGCCTGTATGCGAGAAAATACAGTCGGTCACGCTTCTCAATGCGAGTATCTCCACATCATTTAGCGCACGGGCAAATTATACGGTGGAATTCTACGTGTGGCGCGATGGAGTGAGAGTGAAGGAGGGGGAGAAAAAAAAAGGAGAATGGGAAGAGTGAGGCGTGCATGCTATGGTGCTGCAGTTGCATTAAAGTATCTAATGACAGAGTAGAACGCTGCCGAGGCCGACTCTCCCTGCCCTGTCATTTCTCCGGAGCGGCTCGGCACATGGGAAGCATTACTGTGGCCCAGGGACACGCCGCTTTGCTAAATGAGGAGCAGACAGGGAGGGGTGTGGGCGGCTGGTGATGATAGCAGGGTTAAATGGCATTGAAAACAGGTGCAGTCTGCATTTATGTTGTGGACATTGTGTTTGACAAGGCATCTACTTTAATGTAAAGAATGTCACCCACAAGGGCTCCTGCAATGGAACAGAAATAGGAAATCACTTTTGGGTCGACACATTTGGAGCTCCCTCTACAGTTGAAAGTAACGAAAAGCCATGGGTGACATCACTGGACTGGTCAGTGGTCTGCATATACTACAGTAATCCCTCGATTATCACGGATTCACTACTTTGCGATGTTTTCCGCTATTAATTATTATTACTTTTTTTTTTTAATGAAAGCCACTGCTCATCACTGAAGAAAAAATATCTATAATAGGGGTGAACCCTAGTTGGGAACTACATTTTTAATGCAAAGCACCACCAAAAACAGACAAAATCGCCTCAAAACAACCAAAAAAATCCAAACAAATTCAATAATAATCACAAAATGAGTGTACATTGTCAATTCAAGGCCAAGACGTGCATTTATAGGGTTTTTAGTGACTTAATCTACTTTGTAAACACCCCGCAAAAACAAAAAAATCAAAAACACTTGTCTCAAGATGTTATGAACGTAAAATCTCTGTTCACAAAGCCATGGCTGGGAGTGAAAGAGTTAAACTTCCAAGAGTTTAAAAGTAACAAAGGGGTGTATAGTCTATGAAGTCGAAATGATTTATCGTGGATGCAAATTTAGTAATCACATGGGTCACAGTTGAAGGTTATGCTTGCCAACAAAGTACACATAATGACTTATCGACTGTAAATGTCAGAGTGACGCTTTCAATGTACTTTTTCATGGACGTCTTCAAACTATTAAACACAATTGCACGCTTGACTTCCACAACTTGCCGTTGCAAGAATGATTTCCATCATTCAAATAACAATCTGTTCCTGTCATAGTCAGTGAGTACGTAAGTAAGCCATTTCATAACAATTGCTCCCCCAATGATGACGTTCTTTCTGCCTGTAAAAATTACTTCTCATCCCTAAAAATCCCTTTGGCACAAAATCCCAAATTCCCACTCAAATGATCCTTGAAGGCGCCAAACTAAATTAATTAAATTTGTATTTTAATATATTTATTTATGATGATTTGGCTTCCCTCCGACTTCAAACAAATTGCACGCCTATGGCAATCTCTTCATTTTCTCAATTCAAAGATCATTTTCAATCACTTCCCGTTCATTTTGAGGGCATTTCTGGGTCGTTTCCTATTGTTTTTGGGTCACTGAACAGAAAGCGGTCTAGGAATGTGCCTAAAGGAACAAAAAAGTCAACAGAAAATGACCTGTAATTACTCTAAAATTAACAGAAAGTGAATGCCTTCAAAACTGGGAAGACTAGATACTAATGCTCGGGTTCGAATACCATTGACATTTAATCAAATCAGTCGATTGGACATCCAGTATTGCGATTATATCACCATTTCGACACATATAATGGTGTGAGTGCGTGACAAATGATCACGGCGTCCTGGATGTGCTCGGCATTGACTGAGTGGCAGTTGAATTGGATGAATGAGGGAAAGGTGTGGCCCTTCAGGGGATCCATTACTTACTTTGATGTGGGGCCATTGCAAGGGGGTGGGCGGGGCTTTAAACGTGAGGAGGAGGGGCTGTTTGGCAAGTCGGGACAGGTGAGCAGATTCTCCAACTCTCAGGTAAAGTATTAAGCCCCAGGGGCGGCTATGAATCACCTCCTTCTTCTTCTACCTTCCATTCATGAGCGAATGTACCATCCCCTAATTCAGAAAATCATCTACCGGACTTGCGTGGAAACGACGCACCTCAGTCAAGCGGTGGAGGAGCCAAGCCCGGCCGGGCGGGTTGCCCTCCACGCCTCGCCTTATTGGCGAGGCACGGCGGCCATTTTCAAAAGCGCAGCATAAGGTGACGGGAGAGCGGCAAATGCCACCTGATACGTAATCGCTTGCTAAACGCATGGCTGAAACATGAAAGGGCTGGGCGGAAGGTGCCGGCAGCAAGTGGCGCAGACGGGACTGATCTTCGTGCCAGTAAAATGTGATGATGGGCCTAGAGGCACAACTCAAATACGCCAGCACACACACATATACACACACACATAAACTCTCACATGAATCCAATCTTTAAAAATAGCAGCGTGTGCACAAACCAATGAATTCATTATCTTTATCCATGACTCAAATCTTATTGATATTATTTACTGTCTGTTGACTGGAAGGAACAATAAACACTTTTTAAAATCTATTTTTTTTAGTAAGGATTCCAGAAGGAGTTGACTTTTGATTTGGATTGATTCATGTAAGACACTTGACGGTGTAGTGGTTCACTAGCCTTTGGTTTGTGCTTATTGTGAGTGTGAATGGTCTCTATGTGCGATCCAGGACAGACTGGCGACCAATCTAGGGTGTGTCTTGTGCCCTGGGCAGGATAAGTGGTGTTAAAAATAAAGGAATGGTTGATAGAAGCTACAAAAAATGATGTTAGTTACTATTATACAAAGCTTTATTCTTCATTTATAGGGCGAAAGATTATTTGGTAATGAATTAAATAAAAATATTGACCTTAAAGGCTTGGCATGATATACACAGGACAGGAATAATATTCTACAGTATTATTTATAAACAAAAAAAGCTATTTTCATCATTCTGCCTGTTCTGGCTTTCCTGTTGATTTTGGGTCAATTCCTGTTGATTTGGGGGCATTTGTGGGTCACTTCCTGCTGATCTTGGGGGCGTACAGATCGTTTCCTTTTGATTTTGGGCCACTAAACAGGTCTTTTAAGTCCTGGGACTTCTGGACTGTTTCAGACTGTTATGTACTATTGGTTTTCTGGCGAATACAGAGGGCAAACCTGGTCGCTTTGTTGTCACGTTGTGTGTTTACAGACGGTGTGTGCGTCGCCATGTTCGGCGCGCCTGTTTGATCTGCAGAAAGACGAGGCTTACCGCACGGTCGATTCCAAGAAGGAATTCCTGGAAGCTTAAAGGAGCTGTTGAATGAGATGGAGTGCTCAGGGGAGGAATGAGGGGAGTTGGATCAACACTGCAAAGAAGGGTGTCGCTCTCTCACTTACAGTCTTGATTAAATAACAGGATGCTTTGTGAAAACAACTACATTATCTGCGTCTTGAACCGGTGGGAAAGGCTAATTGGCTTCCCTCAACTCATTGGCGCTGACGTCGTCTGTCACTCGGGGAAAAAAAATGTCAATGGACTTCCCGTTTGCCCGCAATTTATACACGAAATTTGCTTAAAAAGTTTGAAATATTGCGAGAACAATGACAGATTTGAACTCTGACTTTAGCCTGAAAACTAAGACGAATCATTTGTTTTGCTTGTCATGTGAAGATATCGAATTATATACTATAACTTACAACTTATGCTAAAACGACATAACTAATGATTCGTCTCTGTGACAGATTGTTATGGAAGAAGGAAGAAAAAAGGACTGAAAGGTGGAGGTTGTTGCGTTGAATCCCTCCGTGATCAAAGCGTCTAACATCTCTGTGCCTGACATGTAACCCAAGTGGTTGACTAAATTATACATATTACAGTCAAATACCACTATAATTAAAGTATATCCAGTACTTTGTAGCTCTGAAGAATTCTAGACATATTTTGTGTTTGCACAGCTTTTGTAAATTACAGGAGATCCTTAAAAAAACTAGAATGCAGTTCTTTACAGAACATTTTGAATTAATTTTAAATACCACAAAAAAACACAGTATTTAATGATCATCAACTTATCCTTACCTACACTGTCCTGCATCTACAAATCCCGGTGCCTTGGAAGGGCAGAAAGCACCATAAAAAGACAATAAGCATCCCGGCTTCCACCACTTCAACCTACTGCCCTTTAGAAGGCGCTAAAGAGCCATAACAGCCAAGACAAACAGACTCAAGAACAGTTTTACCATACCCAACTCGAGTTCTGCACCTTAGACCTAATCAAGACTTATTGCTAGCCACTTTCTACTACTTATAGACTATTTTGACTACTTATTTATCTATTACTATTCACATTAACCTTGTATAATGACGATAAAAGCATTAAAATGGGACGTCGAGATAACATTGGGCCCAAAAAAAAAGCAAAATGAAGGACAGCAAACAAGATAGATGTCAGCCAAGTGGGGAAGGTGTGTCTGTCTTTTTTATGGGAATATTTGCCTTAATCTCATAAAGGCACCATGAATAACCTCCATCTGTTTGTGGAGCAGTTCAAAAGCAGATCCGCATGCCTCCACTTGCTGCCGTATGAAAACAACATTCTAACGGCGGAGTCGACTAAGAGGGCCGCCGGCTCCGCTCCTACAATGAAATCGGGGATGTGCCAGACTCGTCGATTAACGGCGAGGGAGAAGGAGGTGTGCGTGGGAATGTCAATGACGACAATGGGGAAACAATGGGAGGGAGGGAGGCGAAGCGAGGGAGGCGAGGGAGGCCGGGGAGAGATGTGAAAGTGGAGAGAGGGAGGAAAGTGACAACAATCTTTCCTGTCAACACGTCTGATTGTGACCTGGCAAACTTGACCGAGAAGGAGGCCGGTGCGTGACTCGATTCTCTTCCAAGTCAAGTAGAACCAGAATTGTTTGTCACGAATAGCAAACAGGCTTCGAAAAATGAACAACCTGACATAAAAGATGAGAAAGTGACTGATACAGGCGAAAAAATATCGACTACTATATCATAGAGATAAAAAAATGATCTTAACCAAACGTCCGGGTAACTTCAACACAACCAAACCAGTACATTTGCATCTAAGAGAGAGAGAGTTTAACATCTAAGTAGTGTTTAATATCTAAGTACTGTTTAATATCTAAGTAAATTTGACCGGTTTACTATAGTTTTTCTTTAAAAAAAAACGCATTTCAATCTACAGCAAAAGTACAATTGGGCACCACGCGATCAATAATCCATTGCAAATATTGATGCCAAAGTTTGCCGAACTCGCCGAACCTCTTCCCGGTATAAACGTGATCTGGTTTGAAATTAGACGCGTAGCGCCCGTCAACTTTTACAGTTATATTACGTCAAGGGAGCAAATGTGGGGAAAGCGTCCGTCCAGTGTAGACTTGAAGCTGCAGATAATTCATTCCGCTTCCTGTTCTTCAAAAGAACACATTTGCCTTTGTCATTATGAAAGGAATGTCTTGTGGCTCCAGAAGAGCATTTCAAAGCCAGAACTTCAAATCAAGACCCAAAATAAAAAAATAAAAGAAATAGCCTTTTCAGTCCAACTCGCCACAGACGGAACAAACATTACGACGACTTAGAAGCCTCTTCATAGCAGATATTTTCTTGTTTGTTGCTTCAGGTAGTAAAATCTAACAAATCACATAAAAAAATGGGTGTGCCATTTCTTTGTAGTGACTTAAACAACTTTTAGAGGAAAACAACTCTGTATCTTTGGAGATGAAGTCATTTTTTACTGCCCAAGACTGGAACTCAAACCCAAATGTGAACATGTTTTCAAGTCAGTAAATGGAACATCTTTTGATGGCCACTTTTTGGCAAGTCCAAACACCGTCTGGCTTGTGTCTCCGTTTAGCCCTATTACGCGTGCCTCTATTTTTAGCCTCTCATTTTCTTACAAACCTCTGCGGACAGTGGCGACGACAGCCTGATGAAATCCTGACCCACGCAAGCTCCCTTTCAAGTCACCAATGAGGGATGTGCTACCCGAATAAGAAGGCCTTGAGGCCAGTCTGCCTTCCCAAAGACCAAAGCATCCACCCCGGGGTGAGCAAGCCCTCAGAAAAAGTCCCTATCTGCCTGTGGAATTGTGCCTACCAAAAAGAGCCACGCTACAAATGACCAAAATAACTACAATGTCACCCAGACCTCCACCAAGGCCAAACGGCTCACCAAATGTCATATTTGTGCTTTATCAGTTTGTGGTTAGTGAGAAACTTCCTAATTCATGTCGTTATCGGAGTGGCTCCCTGTCTGCCATTTAAGCGTCCAATTTTGAAATAAAAAGCTCAGCGCTACCATTCTGTTCTATTACAATTTATCGTAGTGGAAAATACTGGTTGTAACTTGTTGAAACTTTTTAAAATACGAATTGGTTTTTGGCAGGAGTGTACGATAAACTATTGGGAAACAAAACATTGAGGTATATCAACATTATGATAAATTATTATAGTATCTTCTCGCATATAAGTCATATTTTTAACAAAAAAAATGATGACTGAATCAAGGGTACGGCTTATTTGTGCATAAGACTTACTATACTTTTTCACCAGTGGTTTTCAGCAAAGTAACTCAATATTTGTTGGTTATTTTCTGTTTTGCAGTAATAAAACAACCATTACTGGATGAATTACTTCCTATAATGACCCTAATAATGTGCTTTTCATTCATACAGTTTCACAGATATACTACGTATGATGATTTTTCTAATGATTTTCCCTTCAAAGTAACACATTTGTACTACATTACAGGTGTATTAAAAAAACAGGGCAAGATCCACGCATACACGCATGCAGGTGACATTCCAAGAGCTTCTATTTTGGAGGAACACTTTGCAAGGCGCGCAATTCTGACAGACATCTCACTGTTTGTGTATAAAAGTTTTGCGGTGACGGTGACGACAAACGCAACAAGACTCCAATGGCTTTACAGAAGCTACGGTATGTACCATTTCAATGAGGGCGAAAGAAAAAGGGAAGAACGGAAGAGTGGCAAAACATGCTCCATAGGGGGGGAAAGAGAACACTATTTTTGGTTTTTATTAGTATAATTTTTGATCGGAAAAGTGCTAAGATACTGTAAATATTGTCTTGTTTATGTTGAAATCAAATGGGAATAACAGACAAGATTGGCGAATGTTATTGTAATATATTAAGATTATTTTTTAGATGACTGTAGCCTAAAATACTGCAAGAAATTATACAAAACAACCAAAAAAAGCTATACAAGTTGCAGCCAAATATGAAAAAAGTGCAACTAATTGTCTGGAAATTAAAATATACGTGGGGGAGCTTACTTTAAGTTTATGAATAAGAAAAAAAAACAAATAAAACCTAAAAAAGAACATAAAATATTGCCGAAGACCTATACAACTACAAAAAAAGTGTGACTTATTGGCCGGATAATACAGTATATTTAGAGGTACTTTCCTTTAAGTCTACGAATAATAAAAAGAAACAGAAGACAAAGATGCCCTAGGATTAAAAAACAACTCATGTGGTTTGCCTGTTAGTATCATTATAAAAGAAAGGAGTCAGAGTGAGAGGAAAGTACCCAAAAAGTTGGATGGCGTGGCCTAAAAAAAAATGACAAAAAAGTCTTGACGTCAAAGACCCAAAGTGTCTGAAAAGAAGGTAACCATTAGATGACGTTACATCTGACACTTATCTTTACGTGGATATGATGGAGTAAGACAGTGCCTAACTTTAGCCACAGGGGAGAAATGGCAAAAGGGGTCAAGCAGGCACAAACACGAGACTATTGGAAGACTAAAAGGAAATTTAGCAAACTGAAAAAAAAGAAAAAAAACGAGTGGGATGGTTTGAGACGAGCCCTAAGCTACTTTTACACAATTATGAAGCTCGTGCGCTTGACTTGAAATGATCAAAGCAGAGTCAAGGAGCAAAGGGAATTTGGGCCTCGGGCAAAAAGGAAAAAAAAGGAACCTTAAAAAGTGATTTTTTTTGTGTTGAAAAGTCCCTTTTTTTTTAAAGTAATGTCTTTCAAAATACTATTGTTGTGTATGGAGATGACGGCATGTTGCATTTCAATTAAAACTTGATCAAATGGGACGTCAAAAGACTGTCAATGGCAGCCAATGAAAAACGTGCTTCCAGAGTAGTGCAAAATATATTACAGTATACTTTTGCAATCAAATACGGCATTTTAGCAATAAACACTGAAATGAGCCCCACTTATGCCCTGTGATAACAAAATAAAGTCATTATTTTCCAAATAATACTTAAGTCAGTTCATATAGCATTCAAATTGATTGGAACTGGTGGTCCCATTTCAGCACCATTGACAGCGCCAGACGTCCAACGCATTTTTCCAAAGATCCGCACGACAAAAGCCGAGTTGACAACGGGATTACGACGCAATTGTGGCAAAGCCCTTTTTTTTTGTCAATAAGCCGGGCCTTTTTCTCTCTCTCTCGAGTCAACAGGTTCAGACACGGGCCGAAAAAAAAGCCGCCATCAAGCGTGCGGGCCCATTTGCACAAAAACCACCGATTCTCTGTGATGGAGACGGTTTGTGTGGAAATAAAAAATAAAAAACGCGAGACCATAAAACTGCTTTGAACTGTGTAGATTACAGCATTTATTCAGAGCAAAGTACAGTAAGCCTTGTGTGGAGTTTAGACTCGGCCTCTTGGCACGGCGGCCCGATGAGTCATGTGTCGTCGCTTTGGAGCTGTTTCAAGGATTTAGTGTAAACAAAACAAAACAAAAAAAGCAAATAACAGATCACCTCCAATTTAGAACCATGGTTAACCAGTGGTTCAATTACTTGGCTTTTGTTGATGTCACATCGTCATTGGATTCGGCCAAAAGTGGCCTTTCCCGTCCATAATGGTACATTCGGGACGGATTTGAACCCTTTTAACGATGCCATTTTTATCCTTTTTTTAATCCTTACATTTAACTAATTGGCTGCCATTGATGCCACTAGACGAGCAATACGTTTAAAACAGCATATATGAAATGTAATGCATTGTGGGAATGCATAAGAATCTAAAAATAATCATTAAAAAATACATGTATGGATAAAATCCTCATTTGTTAAACAATGACTCATTTTTTTTGTGTTTTGCTTTTTCATTAACTTACTTTGACTCCATTCATATTATTTTTACCTCAAAGTTTCGACTATATATTTTTTTTACTTATGTCCTCTACCAATACTTTAATTCCAGATAATTTAGCACCTAAAGAGCATGCAAAAAACGCAAATACTGCATACAAGTATGACAATAACGCAAAAAAACGCAAAGGCCACCAGCTTCTTCTGTTACTTGTGACCCGAACAGTTTTTCCAACGTGGAAATAGCAAAGCATTCCACAATGTTACGGCGGAAGTAACAGCCGTCTCAATTTCTGTGCAAATGGGACAGCTGGAATGCTTGATCCTTACAAAAGCAACACTTTTCATTCAGTTCTCCAATTAGAAACCCCATTAGAAAATGCATGTGCATAAGAATATGCACTGTCAATGCAGATTATAATTTGATTACATTTCAGTTTAACAGAATCATTCAACACATGTGTGTATGTTGGTGGGGGGCAACATTTTGAAGGCCAAACATACCAACACCACTTGTTCAGTTAGAGCAAGGGTGTCAAACTAAATATTGATGTCATCAGCTGCCAATGACGGCATTGGACGTCCCATCTATTTTGAAAGGGAGGGGCCAATGAAAGAATATTGAAATGTTAATAATAAGGTGGAAATATTCTCAAATTTTGGGCGTTTTTGAATTTTTTTTAGCATATTTTCTGGCCACAGAAAGCGACTTGGTTGGCCAGACCTGGTCCCCGGGCCACTAGTTGGACACCTAAGAGTCAGAGAATGTTGATTGAGTATGCAATCTAATTACATAGTTTGTACTAAAATGAAAATGATAGTTGTCTGTTTGTTAATCGTCATGGCAACGTGATAACCCCAAACCGGTTGTCCCATTTTATGATTTGATGTCTGTCACCGTTACTGGCAATGAATCAGTTAAAAGTTACCGTGGAAGAAGAAAATAACAACGAAAAACGAAATGAAATCTAATCATAAAAGTGGGGAGCTTGACGTTATTTAGTTTCCAGTCTATTTTTAGAGCGTGCGGTGCAAAACGAACCCTGTGTGGGCGTCGGAGTATCTATAGATGGGTGGGTGGCTTGAGTTACCGTCAGACTCGACTGTAAACAAGTCTCATTGAAAGAACCGCACATCCGAACCATCTGACTCATCCTTTTGAAAAGGAGAGCAAACTAACCGGCAGCTGCACCATGAATCCCCGACTTTGAAAAGAGGAAGAAAGAACAACAACAAAAAAAGAAGGCCAAGACCAAAAAGAGCCAGAACACCAGCAGACAGGTGGCTAGAACTGGAACGCCATTTTACAGACCACCACAACAACAATAACAACAACAACAACTGGAATAAAAACACGTTTCCTCCCTCCATGCTTCCTTTTGATTTCAAAGGCTGCGAAAGGAAGGAAGTGTTGGGAAGCGGGACGACAAAACCATGAAACGGAGCCCTTAAATCCAAACTTTTAGGCCCCAAATGTGGCCATCCTTCCTCCTCAAACCGTGAGGACGAAAGCGGCGTATGTCGAATGTGTGGGAATGTCTCGACATCATCGCCACGGTGGCCAGTTCTCCAACATGGCTTTAAATTAGGGGAAAAGAAAACACAGGCTAAAAAGAGAGCGTCCTCCCCCTAACTATACTCATGCCTGCTAATTTGCCACCACTTGAAAAAGGAGCAAAATAGCAACAGTTTGAAATCGCACTACTTTTAAGTGCCTGCGTGCATGGAAGAATACTTAAACACAAGGGAGATCCAGGTCATTCGTGTATACATCTCAAGTCTTGTGGCTGGAACAATCTATCTATAAGTCCGGGCTGCTCTCATATTAGAGGGAAGCCGAAAGGGAGATGGACCGTGATCGGGTTCTGATGGGTTGAGGTGGGACTAGTGACAGCTGCCCTACAAAGACTCCCATAAACGGGGAAGGAAATCATTTCCATACCTATCAACCTCGACCAATTACTCCCTTTATTAATCATTGCAATTCCCCCTATTAAGTGATAAAAAAAAATGCGTACAAATGCAAAGCGGCAAATCTGTATCCACTAAATTCAAGATTCTGTAGATGTCGCTGTACGAGCGTCTGGGTACATTGCTTGCTGATGCGCTATATTTATATAGAGAAAAGGCATGACCATGCTATTAGAAGTTGGCGATTATGTTTTTCTTTTCTACTAGTAACCGTGACGATGCGGATTAGAGTCAAATGAGATCGGTTTTACGAAGAGCGGTCTTTAAAAAAATCTTGCACACTTTGAAATGAGCAAAAAAAACTTATAAAATATGGGAAAAAATGTATAAGTTGACAGGTATGCATTGCACAATACCCACATAGTATGACTATGAAGTAGTAAAATATAATAATTTTCAAATTTGAGGAATATACTTAATTAATAGCCTTATTTTTTGGTATGTTTTTAACAACTACATAAACCCATTAAAGAAGCAAACGTTCCTAGCACTCAAAAATGAATAAAACATGTATGAATAGCTCTTAGTTTAAATATTACAGGATTTACTGTTCAGTAACAACAATGGAGGTCCAATTCATTTAAACTGGGGAGACCAAGTGTGACGTGGCAGTTGAAAAACAAGAGAAAAATAAGATGGGCATGGTTGCCATTCCTACCTTTTCCAGCAGCGGCAGACAGCTGGGAACCCTCTGCTCCAGTTTGACAATGGTGATGAAGTCGCTCTCTTGCCGTTCATCTTCACTTGTGTTGCACAGTGACAGCGGGTGATACTGCAAACACACAAAAAGAAGTACATTTTAGAACCAGAGTATGCATTGGCAAATGAGCAATGTTGGGTTTCTAATTCACTGTTCAAATAGATTCATTTTCATTGGCTTGTTGACATTCATTGATGGCACTTTAATCAATTTGAACCCGGTCGAAATGGACTGGATGTCGAGCCAATGAATGAGTTAAAGCCAATCTAAATTGGACATTGATTTGAAGCAGTCAATCATTTAGAAGCTAAGTAGTCCCATCGTGGCCTGCTATGCCTCTTCATGTGGTTGCGGGCTGAGGTCAACGGGGTCCCCTCTTGGCCTTAACCGGCGGAAATCCCTAAATTAAACTTCTCCCCAAGGGTGACATGAACAGCTGGCACCCCGGTCGAAGGGGATTTGACGTCATGTTCAGCAAAAGGCTGCTGCTTGTCTGTCAGCGAAAAAATGGGAGGATAAAACAGTCGGGCCCAAAAAAGAGAAGCGCACCCCCTACAGATTGCAAAATGAATGTGTGAATAATATATAGAAAGACATATACGTAATGATGGAAGAAGTCATGACTTTATGGGTCATGTAAGACACACCTTAATATTCAATGTAAATCTTTTTCTAAGCCATTTAGAGTTTTAAAAAAGCCACATCAATAACTCTCATTTATGTGGTGAGCCCACAAATTGAAAATGCTGACTCCCTAAACCTGGAATGAACTAATTAATAACGGTTAGATTCATTTCCTAGATGCCATTTTTATGATTAGCAATAAAAACAAACAAGATAATTGCCCGCCAGGCCTGGAATATGACTTAACAATTGCAATTGACTCTCCTTTTGATATCGGCTCAATGCCGCGTTTTCCCAAGTCCATTCGGGGTCAAGGTTTCCCCTTCTATTTTGGAAATGCCCCCCGCCCACCACATTAGAGTCACAAGGTCGCCTCGCTCTACCGTGCGGACGCTTCAAACGCACGCTACCACCGGGTTCCCCGCGTCACCGGGACGGAGTGAAACGTCTTCATTGGGTTTTTTCCGCGGCCCCCTTAGAAAAAAAGGGCCTGGGAAACCAAATCGGCGAGTCTCCATTTCACAGGGACAAGAAACCACAGGGCACGCAAACAGCTCCCCGCAGACTGTTAACAATGCTCAGTCCTCCATTGCGCCTCCTCCTCATCTGTCTAGATCTGTTTCAAACTGACGGCGGCTTTTGGGGGGGTCTTTGGGGTGGGGGGGGGGGCACATGTCCCTTGGCTCTTTTGTTGCCGCCATTAAAGGCATTCCTTTCCAGTTCAATCAAAGGCTGTTACGAAAATATGCCGAGGATAGAAAAAGGAACAGCTTGGAAAACAAATAGACGGACGGATAAAAAAAAAAAAAAGGAGCAAAATAAATAGTAGCTGTGGTGAGAAGTCAATAATATTTTCCCCTGGCTGGGGCCTGGCGGATGCTCCCGTTTCATTTGCCAATAATCAGCCGGAGGGCTTTGCAGTTGTTTGGCTGGCGACCAGAGTCGGTCGGAGGGAGTTGCTCGTGACTTCTATTGGATTGAAAAGTCAACGTAATGTCGGTTAAATGACGCAAAGTGATCGTTGTTGGGTGATGCGAGCGCATGGGGGCAAGGAGAGACAAAAAAGTTTAGTGGATAGGACACGCCTCTACACTCTTTTGGCCTTTAAAAAAAAGTCCATATACATATATACATATACACATACATATATACATATATATACAGATACACATATACATATAAATATATATACATATACACATACATATATACACATACATATATACATATACATATATACACATACATATATACATATACATATATACATATACACATACGTACACTTATAGACATTTACACATATACACATATATAAATAGATAGTACATTTTCTTTGTACAGTATTTTACTAGAACTAAAAATACATTGACTGGAATGCAGTCATATAACCACTGATTATTTTTGTAATTAACTTTTGTCTTGGTCTGGGTTTAACAGTTTAACTGTAATTATCAAAACCAAGTTTAACATGTTGAAGCCAAAAAAGGTTGGACAATAAAAATGAGATTGCCCTATCGTTGTTTTTCCAAATAAAAAGCAGGAGTTAACAAATATTCTTGATGAATTGAATTCAAAGGGCAACAAACACTTCCCTGGATTTTTTCCACCTTCCAAATGATTAGTAAATCCCCAAAAGTCAAGCACTCATTGAAAGAACTGGCATCTACTTCTTAAGACGCCGTCATCTGGGCCAACATTTGAATGGAAAAAGTCTGATCACAGCAGATGATTCGCTTATACCGCACCTACAATTAATTTCCAGAATTGTGACGCCTGCGTACAGACATCAAAGATGCCAACGTCTGAATATGAATGTGAGCGAGTCTGTCGCTGGGGGGTGCGCAGACTTGTGCTTGCACGCCAACATCTGCAACGCCATCCGTTGGTAAAAGTAAAAACCGCGGGCCATTGGAAGGCCAGATGTGGGAAAATATGTCAACCTAGACAGAAAACATTTAACAATTTTTTTTCTGGGTGATACGGATGGTCCACGTGACCCTCGAATCACTTTGAACCAAGCCTGCGTACATGTACACAGCGAAAGATTCACAGCAGCAACAAATTGTAACATTCCTCCGGCCTTAGGCTAGCGCCGCGCTATACATTTCAAAGCTCTCAGTTAAACATAAACACAACACTTCCCTGTCATAACAGGTCAGCGGCTCGGTAACCCAACAGTTTGTTGGCATTGCAGCCAGCCATCCTTCTTCCCTGCAGACCCGGGGCCACGTCCCCTGTAGGCCACGCCCACTCGCCCTCCAGGCTTCCTCTGTCCCTCGCTTGGCCTGCAAGGATGACTCCGCCTACCTCACGTTTACACACTACGTTATACGTTTTTTTTATCATTTCAAATAGTGTACTGTGTATAACAACTTTTGTATGGGATCACCAATATTAGCTTTGTGAGATAAGGCAATATAATTTATCATGAAGATTATTTTTACAGGAAAAATGACAAAAAGATCCAGTAAAAAATTAGGGAAGCTGGCAAGAGATTGCAGCATCTAACGGACTGTAAATTGAATTATTTTACTATTTAGGGATGTCATGAGACTGTTTTTTTGCACAAATGTGTAGCAGTCAAAGGGAAAACTCATGATTGAAGTCTATGCTGTGAATTCAAGCAGATTGGACGTTAGGCACTGTCAATGAAATAAGAAAAAAGCAAGAATTTGTTATTGGTTTAGCCAAGCTGCACCCTCCTACTAGCAGACATCTGATCCACTTGAAGTGGGCAGAGGTCAGCGAATAAACATTTGCCCCTTCCAGATGAACAATTGCATTGACATCCCCAGACGTCCAGTCCATTTTGACAAACAAACATCTAACAATTCCCATTCAAAACAAATTGGGACATCCAGATACCAAAATAAATGAAATATCTACAACATAACAGCCCTCCCAACTAAACCATAACAACAAAGTATCCCACTACAAAAACTACAACCCAACAAAGTGAATCTCTCGACCATAAAGTCAACAACAAACAAATAGAACCTCCATTGGATCCTAAACTAGATCCTATGTGTAGTTTTACCATCTGAACAGAGCTTTCAAATTGTACTGTACTGTGCACAAGTCCGTATGTTCGCTATGGAAGGGGAGGAGGGGTCCGGAGGGGTGACGGTGGGGGGGTTAGCGTTGCCATGGTGTGGGCATGCAGCCAAGAGAATGGAGCTCTTCGTGGAATGCCATGGAAAAATGAGACAGAGGAATGCAGACTCCACTGAGCAGTGTAAACAGGCTGGCCTGAGAGAAATGCCGCCACGCCGCTTTGAAGTTGCTTCCATCGCCCCATCGCGCACGCACACACACACACACACACACACACACACACACACACACACACACACACACGCCTACACACACCGCTGTGTCATTAACAAAGAAAGATTCTGGAGCTGGTGCAAGGTATTCCATGTACACAGGAAATAAATAGACATGGCAGTCGTTCAAAAGAAGAAAAAAAAACAGAAGTCACTGAGGGAGAAAGAATAGATAGAAGGTAAAAAGTATAAGGGTTTTTCACCTGCAGTTTTTAGCAGTGAAATTCAAGTGGCAAAACGACGCATGTGGTTAACACCTCCAGTTTACGGTTTGTGGTTGTGGTGAGGTTAATGTTCAGGCTCTGAATTCCTCATTGGGGGAATGCCGTTCTGGTTCATGGTGAGAGCCAAATCACACACAATGTGAACCATTAAAAAAAAGGCACAAGCGTGTTCTACAGTATTTACAGTAAAATGAGATATTTTTTGCCTCACCCTGCTTTTCGAGGGAGACAATAAGAACAACAACAACAACAAAAAACAGATTTAACCCCTTATAGGGCACTTTTTTGACACTCAACGGACATCCAACTTGTCATTTGACCCTAATTTAAACAAAATCTAGTCAAATGTAGGTAATCCTAATAAAAAATCTTAAAATTCCAGACATATCTGCCAAGATTTCCTAAAAAAAACCCTCTAATGCATTATTTTGCCATGAAAAATAGCCCAATTCCTCAAATCAAGGTATTACCGTACAGGCCTAACACTTAGTTATGGAGGACAAATAAAAAAAGATCCAGTTTAAAAAAAATACATTAGAAAGGCGCCAAAGAAGACCACATTGGCCGTGGTCTGCCAGCACTTTAAGACTTCCGGCCCGCTGACCAGAGGGAATTTTACGATTATACGCCCCCCAACTGTTTAGCGGCGCTTCAGTATGGCCTTTGGGGAAAGAAAAAGAAGAAAAAAAATGGTGGGTGAACGAACATGCAGAAGCGATATCAGACTAAGAATGTCTCCGGGGTAGACGGCAGACATGCAGGCACCGGAGCCTCCACCTCAGCGTCTGAGCCAGCAGGCTGTGGAATCCGCCGGGCAGGTAAACAGCGTTGCCCTTTGGAACACCACTCTCGTCATTCTGCCGTGTGATTGACTTTTTCTTTGACTCATCAAAGGAGGGCAAGTCTACACGGAGAGACAGCTTGGTACAGACTAAAAAATCATCATAATTTCGTACCTTGTCTACAGTGCGATTTAAACTATGGCTACATTTGATGGGTAGGGATGTCCAATTGGAAAAGGGGATGCTTTTGGTGGGTTATAATTCAAATCTATAGGGGATAAAGTCATTTAAAGTCAAAGTAGAAGGATGTAAAGAGTCATGTTTTTGGAGTTTTGTTATTTTCGATGGTATTGAAAATGGGGAAAATGTGTACTTTAGTTTTTTTGGATTACATTACTGAAGAGAATTGGGATATTTGTCCTATTTAAGAGGGATAAAGTCATTTAAATTCAAAGCAGAAGGATGAAAAGTCATTTTTTGTAGAGTTTTGTTATTGTCGATGGTATTGAAAATGAAGAAAAGTGTATTTTAGTTTCTTTCTGGATTACATTACTGTGGAGAATTGGGATATTTGTCATATTTACAGAAAAACAATGTTTAGTAACCTATTACCACTGCTGAAAATACATTTAGTTTGCTTAACATTTATAAAAACCTGTGTGAAAATGGGTTAAAAAATAAAATCTGGACTTTACACTGTCTGTACCCAATTTAAATGAGGAAAAAATAATACGTTTCGGTAATCATCCCAAACGTCGTCAACGACAACCGACATGTTAAATGACAGTACTTCAGCCCAGACATGGCTGACGCGTTAAAAAACATTCCCCTGAGTTCTCCGGAGAAAGAGGTGGTTTTCCAAAAATGGCATTATTTATACATTCTTCCTCATTAAAACGTTTTTGGCGCATAATTACAGAAGAGGCTCCGTGAAGCCAACTTAGAAGAAGAAGAAATCTCCCTCAGACTGCAAAACACATGGCGCCCTTCTACCGCAGTGGTGTTGTACTTCCTACGCAAAAAAAGGACTCCAAGCAGTCGTCCGTGGGATGAAAGGTAACAGAGGCCAGAGTCTGCTGTCAAATCACACGCGGCCTTTTAAATTGGCACTTGCACGTGTATTCTAGTACTCGGATAAATCTGTTCGCCTAGGGGCGGTTTAGCCGCGGTTTACGGTTCGGCCGTCGCCGCAAGGAAGACGGACGGACGCACGGTCGGAGCGCTACTTGGTCGCGAAGCTAGCCGGAGAAACAATGACTACCGTATTTTCACGACTCTAAGGCGCACTTAAAAGTCTGAAATTTTCTCCAAAATAGACAGGGCGTCCTATAATGTGGTGCGCCTTATATATGGAAAAAAATTAAAATGTGTCATTCATTGAGGGTGTGCCTTATTTATGATAAAATTATTATCCCAAAATATTGACAAGCACAACTTTGACTTCTTCACTTGTCAAGAACCAACTTTCTCTGTTAAAAACTGCAAAAACTGTCATTGCAGGACCACCAAACTAAGACCCATCCTACAATCTCTACTTTTCCAGAAAACATCATCACAAAAACAAGTACACGATCCCAAAAACAAGTCCTATTTTTGTAGGATTGTTTTAAATACTCTCCTCTTTTTAGCACACAATAGTGGCAAACATCAAATCCTAAAAATGGGATTCCTAAACTGTCCCAAAGTCCTAACAAAAGTTCCTATGAAAAAACAACCATCAAAAACATGTTGTATCTGTTGTTTGTCCATCTCTCATTGCATAACAGTTATAGTACAAGTAAAGAAAAAGTACTTCAATCAGTCTCCACAAAAATATACTCCACCGTGGGGGACTATGGCAACTTCAATTTTGCTCCAAGTCCTCTCTAAAGTTCAAATGAGGAGGACATTGTCCAGAATAAATAGCAACATGGTTATATCCCTAAAAATGGACACTGATTTTATGGTGCTTTTCTCAAAAGATCTGATAGAAACTTGTCAGGACTCCTTGAATGACATTCCTTTTTATAGTACAAAGGAATTCCAATTTCTGCAGTGAAATTCTGCAGTTTTTTTGCCTCTGGGCAGCTTTAGTAGTGGACAACATGAGCCCAGGGCCCCGAGATGATAAGGTCCATTGAGTGAGGCGGATCAAGTCATCTCACAATGAGGAGATGGCTGCTCCTGCAACCCGATCTGGCATCCCTCCATCAGCAGTCTAACATTAGACCTTTACACTTCCTCCACCAGCTCTCTCTCTCTCTTCTGGGCCCCCCGAGGGTGGAAGGACGCACTATGGGGAGCTGCACGTCTCGGTGACGCTGTGTTACCCATTGACACAAAAGATGGGTGACCTCATATGGCATGAAAGGAGACTCAAGACCGCCGTCTCAACCGGAGTCAACCGGAGGGTCTACCGTGCCGACGGGGACGATTATCCAGCGTCATCCGAGTCGAGTCCGTCTGATGGGCTTCAAAAAAAAAAGTCCTGGATCAGGTTTTTCCGTCCTCAGATTGATTAGATGGCGGCGCTAATTAAGGGAGGACTGGGAGGAAATGTCCCACTTTGCAGCAGGAAAGTGAGAACAATGCACCAATTGCTTTTCAGGAGTAGTTACTTTTACTGGGGTGGGTCTGGAGGTTTATCCACCCATTTGCACATTATATAAAATACATTTCTAGGAATAAAATATAAATCTGGGGTTTACGTCTCAACACGCAGCCCTTCTGGGGAGATGAGTAATAACATCCAAAGCACTTCCATGTTTACTCTTTTACTACCATTGGCATGAAAAATCCATTTCAATCGTAAAGTGTTTGCGTCCAATCCAGTTTGCCGCCGTCCCCCCCCCTGACAGAACTCGTCAACGGCAGCCAATGAGTTAAACCGAGGAGAATCTCAAGCATTCATCACAAGGGAGCGCCAGAGAAGAGTCGCAAGCAAGGCTGTTCTTGATCTGGCTTCACCTGCTTGGTCACTAAGCAGCAACAAGGAAAAAAAATACAAAATAAATAATAAAGTTGACGCTTGTGTAATCAGCCGGCAAACGACTTTATTAGCCAACATGGCGTCTACGTGAACGGACGTACGGAAATCTGCGGGTCATCGGGAAAACTCAACACACACATTGGTCTGATGTGTGTTTTCCACATTACATGCGTCCATAATATAAAAAAAGGGAGATAACAATTGCAGGTGCGTTGAAAATCTGAGTCTGAGTCTCATGACTTTAGCAGGCCACAAAACGTGCTGCAAAGAAGAAGAAAAAAAACTCCACCGACTTCAAAAAGGTAATGAAAGCCGCCACTCCCTTGAAAAAAGCTTAATTAGAGGCTTTTGGTGGTTGACTGTGATGAATCTGGCCCTGAGCAAAGACCGGTGGTGACACACCTTTGGTGTCTTTCCAATTGGAAGCACAAAGTCAATGTGGGGCCTTGGGGCTAATCAAGTAGAATGTAGGAAAGGAGGCAGGTGAATTGCATTAAAAAAAAACTGACAAAAAAAAAGGAAAACACGCCTTGCAAGACCCCCAAGGTGAGCCGGATTTTTGTAGAAATGCCTTCAAAGCTTGCATTTTCCAGATGTAAATAAATGCCTCACTTGTGCATGTCAAATTGATGTGGGTGACTTTTCTTTTTCAAGTGATGGCGTTGAATGATTTATGATATCCTGCCTTGAGCACTGATTCCAAAGCTCAATCATTTCTCTTCATTCAGAACAAAAACGATTGATTTACAATCAATAATATTTGTATTGTCCGCTGAGATTCGAGCGCTGTGGTTTTTAAATGTGGTTTAGAAATAAAGGTGAACTGGCACTAAAGTTATTTACTTGCCGCTCTCTGTTAAAATGAAGATATTTTAATGACTTGTACAGCTGTCAATGGCATTTGCTGAAAAATTCATTTTGACTCCACTATAGTATATGACAAATATCTATTTGTTTTTTATGGACTTTGGAAGTCAAAAATAACTTTTCGCAAACATAATTGCTAACGAAGGAGTTCCTACAATATGATAAAAGCCAACAGATCTAAAAATACCAAGATAGTATTGATAAAAATGGAAAATATAGTCGTGCAATACACGAAAAAAGTGATATAAATATAATAATAATAGTAAAAATATATGAAAATGTAATTTCACCACTTTTAAATCACGATAAGTCTCTGCTTTCTTTTAACAACATTATTATATTGAACCATGGAAAGAGCCGAATGTGGCTCTCGAGCCGTACGTTCCCTACTCCTGCTCTACCATAAAGGACGGGATTTTTCTCAAAATAAAGAAAAGAATACCGACAACAAACGAATAAAGGAGGAAAAAAATGTGTATAAAAAGGTATCTGATAAGCAATGTAGATTGTCGATAAGAAACAAAGAGTAAAAACGTGCAGAAACACGCCGACATGACAAAACACGGCGAGGGGAAGGTGGCAAAAGCCACGTGTCTGACACGGCGGGTTTTACACTCGCACCTGTGCGTAATCTGGGCTTCGTCACGGTGCTCGGACGGCCATCTTTGCAAGCTCCACTTCCTCTAAATTGGCCACATGAATGTGTAATCTATCCTCTTTCATCCTTATTTCTTTCCATCAGCTTAGCCGGGCGATTAGACGGTAGACGCCACGTGGGCCGCGTCGTCATCGTGTCCTAAGGTCAACCCAGGCGAAAGCCGAAAAGTAGCAAGGGCCTCTCCTTATTATTATTATTATTATTTTTTTTTTTAAAGCCAATTCATGATTGCCGATAATTACCAGTGAGAAGTTTCCCTCGGAGGCTTTTGCACTTAAACAGGGCTGTCATTCACAAATACTTTTCCAATTCATGACGCTTGCAGTCATACCGCTAAAACCTCACAAGGGTCATTTGATACATTGAACCTAATTGATTAATTACAAAGATAAACAGTTGAGGTTTATTGACAGAATTTTTTGCCGTTGAGGTTCATTCTGATACGCGGATGAGAAATCAATTAAATTTAATAACACGTGTTAAGGAGCCAACAAGTTATGTCCAAGTATTTAATGGCCGCATCATTTTGTATGGCCCGGAAAGTCAATCGTGAGTGCTGACTTTCTGTTTTAGGATCAAATTAAAATGAAGAGTATAGATTCATATTAAATGAAGACGGTACTACTATTCTTTTTAGCTTCCAACTGAGAGGGCTGTAAAGACCAAACATTGAACTAGAGGTGCCTTTTTTGTGTGATTTTGACACCGTCACAAACTTCAAGAAAGAAAGAAAAACAGCATCTCCAACAGAGTGCTGCTACGACTTGTTATCCAATCTTCCACGGCTGCCTAGCCTTCTCCTCCACTAGCATTCGGTTTCCAAGTATTCCTGTCTATGTGTAGATTAGGAAAGCAGTCATTTTGGCAGGCGCTCTGCCGTCCACATCAAGCGCATCAAATGCGTTGGCCCCCGTGTCTCCTTCTCCTTCTATTAGAATCTGAGGCTAAAGGCGGGCCTGGTGCCAAATACACCAAATACTTTCATCCACAGCTGCAAACAGGCGGTGGCAACCCAGGAACAATAGGATCCACTCATTCAAGCTAAAATGTCTGGTCAAAAAAGGAAAATAACAACAATGTACATCAAAGCATCAAACCGCATTCCAAAAAAGTCAAAGACAGCAAAATACAACATAACTGCCAGCACAAAAAACATCGATCCATGCAAGTAGACCTCGGTACTCTACCCTGTTCCCTCAGTAATACAGCTGTTCGTCATAGCTAAGAACGTCAAGGGCGGCCATTGAGTTATTTGCGGTAGTCTGAAACTTGTGGATGTTGGCCAAAGTGTCATAAGTTGTATAGTAGAATAACATAGATTGATTTTTCTGGAAGCCTTGTCTATGGCGATTGTATCGTTGGGTACAACCCGCATGACGTAGTAGGTTGGACAAGGGTACGTACGTGGACAACGTGTGGCTTTGTGAAGGCTTTGTGTGTAACCGAAAGAGCTGGGTGTGTAGTCACACCTAGCGCGTTTGTTTCCCAGCAAATCTCCGCGCTTTGTAATTCGATGCGTGGCGCTAATGCCGATTTATGCCCTTGCGCAAGACTGTGCCGAGGGTAGGAGGCCGGCCGGCCCGGTTTGACCGTCCGACATTTATCTGGACAGGCCGGCAGAGGGCGAGGAACAGCTGGCCTTCCATTGACAGGCTTTAATTGTGAGCAGTTAAGATTTCCCTGGCGAAGGTTGGGGGGTTGATATTGTTCCAACTGGAGAGACCAGTGCTCCTGATTGTATGCTATTGACTAAAGCCTGGAGATTACCGAGGGTGTTGTATTGCCGTGCAGGCGGGGGGAACTATTCTGTCTCTGCAGACTAGAGTTACTGGGGAGACCGCTGCTGTTACCATAACGGCGCTGAATGCTAAACAACAATTCCGAAAAAGCTCTGAAATAAATGGTGGTGGAAAGACGACAAGAACTAGAGGAGTTGGAGTCAAGTTGTTGGTTTTAGATGGTCTTTGTGGACATGTTAGAAAAGATGGAGGACATAAGTGGTTTGGAGAAAAGCTAGAAGGACGTACTCGGAAACTGGATTTGTTAAAAAAAAGGGGCGGAAAAGGCAAGTGGTGTCATTAGAAGCAGTTCAAGGAAGAAACTGCGAACAATTCCCGCAAAAGGGAATGTAACTGCTAATGACGACAAAACAATGGGCAATGATTACTTTAAGAAACGAGAGCCAAATGTACACAAAGTGACTGGAAACCGAGACACACCTGAACGAGGGAAGCTGATTGGTTAACGCAAATGGATGTTTTGTCACAAGACGACAAAAAAGTGGCACGGCTTGAAACCAAACAAAAGTTATGATCCCTTTTCAACAAGAAAATCAGGCCTTTGGAATATCTGCAACCTTTTTGTGTACACACACACACACATACTGAAACATTTCCTCTTTTCCAACGCAGAAATACAGTTTGTTGTACAAACAGACGGACACGGAGGAATGTGCAATGAAACGTATCGACGTCTGAAACGCAAACACAAGCCTTGCAGAACAGCCATTTTAATGTCCACAACTCCATTATTTAAACCCATTACACTAAAAATGCTATCATTATTCCTCCTATTGTCTTCAGAAGACTTTCTACAACAATCTGATGTACATAGACGAAACAAACAGGTATTTTGGTATAACCGGAACAAGTATAAACCCTATTTTGACACCCCATTGATGGTCTTTTGTTACATTTAGTCAAGGACGCGTCATGCACTAGGACAGTAGAAGCAGTATTTGTGTGTTCTGTCCTGTTCTGTAACCCCATACAAGTAGGCCACCCAGTGAAGACATCAACATGCTGATTGTTGGGCTGCAGAACCTTTACCTCATCTTTCACCCCAACCCCCATCCTCTACGCCAGTTGGTTCCCACACTCCTCTTTCTGCATTAGGCTATACTGCTCCCCAACGTCACCCCCCCCCCCCCCCCCCACAAAAGGGCCAATGAGCACTGACCTCGCCATGTAGTGCCTCAGTGTTCATGCTCAACTTCACACGCACAAATTGTCAATCGTGCACACCTACTAAATCAATACAACCATTCCCTTGTGCCACAATGCCATGGGATGCACACCTCATCCCAAATAGGCTCTCTATGAATCATTTACAAAGGTCTTGAAAGCTATTCATAATCGGTACTGTATATAAATGGGAACTAGGCAAATGAGAAGCCCAAATAGGCGCATCCGGGATGGTACACTATGCCAGGATTCGGGGAAATAACATATTGAAAACCATATATTTTAGCAGAAATTATCAGTACGAGTACTGTCATTTGACAAAACTTAGTTACTAAATGAATCTAATCTGGGAATTATTCAGATTTTTGCATGTCAGAAGCAATTAAGGCCCTTTAAACTATCCATAGAACATTAATTGTTGGTTATGTAATGGAATATGTTATATCTACACACATTTGTTAGCATTCTAATGGACGCAAGTATCCATTTTCCGAAAAATTGGACTGGGTAAAATGAAGTGAAGATTGTCTAGAAATCATTGATTTCCCATTTCCCTCATATTTGCCGCCTCACTGGCTGCACCCTTCGCGCTTTTCAAAGAATAATAAAATGCCCCTGATCAAAGGAAGCGGTGGTGATAAGGTGCGACTGATGAAACGGACAACGATATAAATGACTTGTTTATTTAACATGGTAAAATCAGATAAGAGGGCTAAAACTATAGGGGAAGATGACAGTCAAGGGAGTAATTATCAAACCTGTTTTGACAATGGAAGAAGGTTGAAGTAGTTTTAAGTAGTAGAAGACTATTTATAGTTTATGCTAAACATTTTTTTAAATCATAATTATTGTGAATAGGATAAATACTCTTTCATTGGAATTGATGATGAAACTTTTTGAAGGATTACAAGGATACACTATTTACCAAATGAAAAACAACATACAATCGTTAACACAGACTAATAGTATGGAAAATTTGCATTATTTGTTTTCCCTTAATACAAATCAGAATATCACAAAAACGGGTCATTAAAAACTTGGATCCAGGTCCAAAAATATGTCATCTCAACATCTAGAAACATGACCCATGAGTTCCATTACTTTAAATGCATTGAGTCTATCAATCTATCAATGCAAGCTCTTCATGTGCAAAAAAAACTCTACTTTAAACTCAGCCTTCCATAAGAAAAATCTTCAAATATACTAAAGATCTAAACATGGATAAAAATGGCAAGCAACCATTTACTGGAGCACATGGCGTCCACGCTTCCCCTGAAAGGCAACACGCGGAGGGCGGTCTAGCGGAACACACCCCTACCTCTTGCGGCCAATGATCTACGAGCGCCAAATCTCCCTGAAAAATAATTGACAAGCCAAGGTTTTGGAGTGGCGGTCCGAAGAAGTGCAGATGGTGAATCTTAGCTCCCAGCTAGGATTTCCCTGCCAGCTCTCTCCCTCTCTCTCTTTCCACAGTCTCCCATTCAAAGCTCAGCCTACGTCGCAACACTATACGGACTAACAAGGAAGGCCTGACATTCTGCCCATGCTATTTACTTTCCACTGTATTTATGATCCCTTGTCTATTCTGGAGCCAAGTCTTCTAAAGTTCCCTTTTGATTTGCCGCTGCATTCCTTTCCATTAAAATGGCGGGGAGCTTGACTGAGTCAATGATTACTGGGCCCTGTGCTTGAACTTTGAACTGGTAAAGCAAAAAAAAAAAGAAGAAGAAAAAAAGTACTCTCTCCTGTACACAGGGGTGTCGGTTGAGGTATGGTTGAAGGGACTTGGGCTAGGGGGAGTTAACTTATTAGGAGTTAAACTATGAATTGATTATGTGAATAACTTAAGTTAAACTAAATAAATTAAAAAAAAATGTTTTTAGTTTTAGAAGGAACCAATTATTCAACAAGAAAGACTTTGTAGGCTCAAATTTAAGGAAAACTTTCAGGAAACTATCTTTTCAACTTGATTTTTGTGTCTAATGCTCATTTGAAAAAATAATGAGAATAAATGCTCATATTTTGGATCATATAGGCCATAATCTTAACATTTATACTGATAAAACATCATTTTAATTGAAGAAAATTAATTCAAATGGATTCGGGGGAAAATAAATCAAAATTCAATTTAAAAAAATCTATTTTTTTTTTATTTTTTGGGCATATTGCCCAGCCCTAATCCATAAAACTTCCTGAAATGATAGACTGCTTCAACCCAATAAGCAATGACCTCTCAACCTTTCAACCTTCCATACAAACGCGGGAAAAAAAGCAACACGAGGGTGTGTGTTTATGACATTGACTTTGCTGACGCCACGAATATCAAAAGGCAAGCAGACTCATCCTTTTCACACTAAAAAGCCAGTGTTTATGCAAGCTGTCCCCAGAGAGGCACCAGAGCTTCAGTGTTGTGAGATCACTCCCACCTGTGAAGATCAAATATGAGACATTTATTATACAGAGGGGACTTATCTAGCCCTCCCTATCTGATGGGCTATGTAATGGAGAGGGCCTTGGACAGATCTACTTTCACTGCCCTGAAAGGCTGGAGAGGTGACCCAAAAGGAAATCATTATTCAAGAAAACAAAAGCTGGCGTAGCCCTGGAGGGGCGGGGGGTACAGAAAAAGAAGAAAAATTCTTGAGGGGGAAGAACTACCTTCTCTAAGGTGATCAGGTATAGAACTATACTGGATATATGGGGCGTTAGCCTGGAACAAGTAAGCATAACATAGGTGGTATAATCATTTTTAAAAATATTTTTAAATGGAGGGAAACTATTCCACTGTTCTGGTCATTACCATATGAGCCACAGGTATCTAGAAAAACATGTAACAGAAAAAAACAACAATAACAACAAGACCAAAGTCAAACTAGTCATCTGATATAGTATGGGGCTGCTTTGATGCATCAGGGCCTGGATGCCATGCTGTTTTTAAGGATTTCTGCTCTTGAGAGACTGTCTATTCATTTTAAAATGGCATTTCTTGCTTCTCACTATCAAAAAGAGTATAGTATCTTTTAATCTTCCTTTGCAGTGAAATGAAGGCAAACAAAAATGAAGATCGACATGAAAGAGATGTCATAAAACAAGTGTGCATGGGTGAGGAGGCACCTGCCAAATGCAGTTTCACCAACGTGCATGTTCAAGCGAGAGGATTAGAAGAAAGAAAGTTGGGGGGGAGTAGGGGGGTGTGGGGACTATGAATAGTGCTATGTTGCCAGGTTTGGTCCTGGGGTTGAAACTGTGGCCTTTTGGAAAGCCTCCAGAGCTTGTAGTGCAGGTCTCCTTTGATAATGGGCCACAGTATGTGTAAGAGCGATGGGCTGTAGCCAAGATACACAACCTCCTGGTAATAGTTAACAGAGTGGGCAAACACTGGAAGTCAGCGGCATGGAGGTGGCTCGGAGAATTGCAGTAGATGCCTTGCTTAGCTAACACCCCCTTTTTCTGCTTCACATTCAACCTACCCTCGATCGCTCTCAGAATGATCTGGCAAGGCATTGAGAGCTTGGCTCGGTTCCCGACTCTTGGGTTTTGGACTGAACTTTCATAAACAAGCTGCTGACTGATATAGGACAGCGCTGTAACTAGCACTCAGCAAAGTTTTCGCCGCAAAATACAGTAGAAATTCAAGGTTAGGAACAGAATACTGACAGGAAGGTTTGAATTGATCGGCGGCCATTGACGATTCTTTACCACATTTTCCCAGAACATTCTCATTAGTACTGCCAAAGAAATCATGTCATGAGTAGAGCACGTACGAATGCGTCATCTACACGTCGCGGATTCTTTGGTCAATTTGACGATGTTTTCTCTTACTGCCATGTTTACATCGCCATGGTGATTGAATGCGGTTCCGTCGCTGGTGCAGGAAGCGCATGCACGGCAAGCGCCGACTTCCAGACTGCCCAAGGACTTCGGCGATAGACGTGTCATTAACTAAGCTTGCGGCAACCTACTGCGCTAATCTCGGCACGAGCAGGACAAACGCCAAACCGCTCGCAGTTCTGCTAGTCTTTTAGTCTTTCGATGATATACTCTGGCGCTTGACCCGAAATGAGCAGATAGAGCGACACTAGCGGTATGGGGATTTAAATAGTAGAGCTCGTCGGAGCGAAGGGAGTAGTCATTTTATCAAAGAAAAGTCTTGAATATGACTCCATAGAGTCCTAAAAAAAGACACGGGAATACTCGCGGTGCATTGGAGGAGGGCCCGAAGTCAAGGTTATCTATCGGGTGAGATACCACGGACCGCCCGTTCAAATACAGACTGGCTTTTTAGCCGGGCTTGGAGTCGGGATGTGCAGATACGCAGTATTTTGGCATGTGAGTTTGAGTCACATGACCAAACCTAAGAAACTTATGAAGGAAGAGGGGAAAAAGCAGTCCCAAAAGTCCTAACGAAGTAAAGATGGGATCACCGATGCATTTTTGCAACTCAGTTAAGCAGCACAAATAGAGATTGCAAACAAATGGCTTTAAAAATACATATCAAGTCATATTCATCAATATCAACTGCAAATCTGGCAATGAGTGAACATGTTTAACCCTCATTGATGGTGACAAACTTCTTATTAAAATGGGATTAAGGAATCCAATAAGTAAATGCTCACGATACTTGCATAAAACTAAACCAAAGTACATGAAATAATACTATGTTTGGCACAAACATCAATCCACATATTTGCCATAAACTATCGTTTCCTTAAAAATTATCTAGCAAGAAAACAATGTATATTTTGAGATCACTGGTTGGGATTTAAATTTTTAGTCATGGACAAAATTAGACATCCTTGTGGCTAAAGAAATTCAATGCAAAAACGGCACTGTAAGCTAATAAGCATGCACAGCCGGTCCTCCCAAGAATTGGACGTCTGTATCTCCACCATTGAGTAAACAACTGACAGACACAGTTGTCATCAAACTCCCACGATATTCTTGACGATATTACCGCGCCTTGTTGACAGCTTGAACGATTTTTATAGACTCGGAGCGTCAAAACGTAAGAAGCTGCACCCAAAACGACACTCTGTCAGTCAGCATTCCCGTTGGCTGCCCAGGAATTTACTTTGGACGAGAGCGAAGCACAACGAGGGACTGCTTCTAATTACAAGCGGCAACTCTGGAGGTCACGGCCAATTGGGAAAGAGTCTCCTAGATTCACCGTTCTCTGCTCTCCGACTTGTTGTTGTTGAGAGGGCCAGTCAGCGATTGCAAAAGGAGAGCGACAAATAGCACAAGGTGGATGAGTTATGACAGGCGAGATGTGTTTGCAGTCAACAGTTTGGAGTAGCCTTCTAAATGGCCCGTGCAGAGTTACAGGGTTGAACCACCGAGTATATTGTCGAGAGGCACGATGAAAGACGGCAAAGATTTCACTTATGCGGGATAAAAATACCATATAATTCCCCAGATTTGATTTTTTGCAACAGCCCACTTTATTCTTAAGGGCATTTATTTTATTTATCCCTATATTTTGGATCAATACATTGTCTTAAATATGATGGTGTATTGTTCCCTCACTGAAAGACTTAATACCATATTTCAATAGTTTTTCTACATTATCAGTACTCCAATTCTTACATTTCAATGCCAGTCTTTATGATAAAAAAATGGATTTGATGCCTATAACAGTCAATGGTAGAATTAACTTACATTACAAGTGAAGCATTACTTTCTCACTGTAGTTTCAACTGGTCAAAAACAAACAAACAAACTATAGCTACCTTGTATATATAGCTACAAATATGTATACGTTGGGCCTATGAATTTAGAGCAAGACCTCGTGTTTACATCACTTTCAGGACAGCAAAAGTAGCAAAAGATTACATGTTAACAATTTCTACGGGTACGAGCGCAGTCATTATGCCTTAAAAGCATCGTAGATTCAAAAGCTTCCCGCATTACGCGGTTGGTGTTCAGTGGTCTGACATCTTTGGGACGTGGCCCCGGTCGGTACCCACAGCGACACGGGGGATTTCCAGAGATATTTTCCAATGTCCACAACCACTGCATCTTCCTTCCATCCTATTGCTGTCAATTTCTATTAAAAGGATGCCCCTAAAAATGATGCTACTCCTGTATTTGCAATTTCTAGATGGCAAAACTATGATAGAGCTACACCTGCCTACCAACCTACCATGTCTGCCCGTGTTTATTAAATATTTGTATATTCCTTAGACTGGATTAGACGCTATTTTATGAATACAATGTGGTCATGGTGGGTCAATTAAGGTCTTCCCAAACATGTGAGATCGCAAATACATCCCAAACACCCCCCAAAAAAGGCAACGTGACTTATTTTTTTCCAATATCGTTCAGCCCTAGTAAAATATCACAAACATGTGTACTCTTCCTGAGAAGAAGTGAAGGTGTTTATGAGTGGAGCTCATATGGTGTCCATACAAGTGGACATGCTAGAGCTTTGGATGTCACACTTGATCTCTTTCAGTATGATCTGAGGCTTAGGACAGAATTCACAACAGACATTTTGCACTCTGCTGTCATTCTCAGAGTTAATCGAGTGCGGGAAAATGAAAGAGGAGACAATCATTTGCAAATGTGGAACTTTACAGATGGAAGATGAAGACTTTGAAAGGCCAAAAAAAGGGAGAAAACATTGGCGCCTTTGATCCAAAGTCAAGTGGATGGATGCCCATTTCGAATGTGTTGAATCAAACATTCTCACACGATATACAATGACCCTATTTTTCAGTTGGGGATGTTACACTCGCTGATATGAGGATATGCAGATAACAATGGAAATTTGCCTAATTAAAATAACAATGAAAGCTATAAAAAGCATTCCCGAAAAATAGTGACCACAAGTGCTGAACTGTACTTCTAGAGAAGAAAATAAATATTTTTAGATAAACAATGGAAGAGAAAAAATGCATCAGCAATTAGGCCCCACCCAGAAAAATGATTTTACGTTTTTAAGCTATCAATTCTTTGACAATTCCAAAGCAACACATTAATAAAAATGTCCAACAATGTTACCAAAACAATAAATATAAGTATATTGTGTCCTCTACCACATTACCAAACAAAAAGGACGCAACAGTAAACACAGCAAGAAAACAATATCCAATCATTCATCATCCAAAAAGTGACATTTCCCCCCCCCAAAAAAAGATTCCCTATTTGGCTCTAATTTCCTTTTCCTCCACGACACATTCCCTAACTTTAACTACACAAAAATATACAACTACAACAATCCTATCGCCCAAAAAATTAGATTCCCATCAGCAAAAACTTGCCCAAAAGTCAACTTTGGAATCATAAAAAAATACACCTGCACTTGCACTATATAGACATAATTTAGTTTAAAAAGGCGACACTTGTATTGCATTATGGCGCTTGTCGTGGAGCCATGGGGAGCCCTGGATGCTCTTTTATCTCATCCAGGGAGATAGGAAGTATGGACAGGAAATCTGGAGGGAGGGGGAGTGGAGGCTCCGTATGGGAAGTGCAGTGTAAACACTCTTGGTTTTTAATCATCCCGCCTCACGTTCAGAACTGGACACACTTTGATCTTCTTCCCCCGGAGCCCCCCGAAGCCCCCGGAGCCCCCTCCACCCTCGCATCCCAAAGGCCCGCCCGCCGCCGCCGCCACGCAGCTGGTCCGAGAGAAACCCAAACACGCCCCCTTTGCTCGCGCGAGCAAAAAAAAAAAGGGGAGGCGGTGGATACCTTGCGGGAGACGAAGGGGGCTTCAAAGAATGTGAAGTGGTGCAGAGTTAACTGGAAACTGTCCGGCGTGCTTTAATTACGGCGCCGAAATGGCCCCCAAGGTCAACGCTATGATAGAGAAGGAGCCAAAAGGCTAGCGGAAGATTTGCGGAATTGAAAGAATACAAATTGGTTAAAAAGTATAAAAGTATAAAGAACTGAAAGCATAAAAAGAAGTTCAACTTGTATTTTTCACAGAAATATATGTAAATATGTGCAAGATAAGTATTTTAGCTGAAAAAGACCAGGTCCAACTTTAAAGATGAGATACTATAAGCTTAAAATACAATCATTTCTCTTCTTATTTGTTCCCCAAATGCAACATAACAACTATTAAACTCATGAATAACTGGTTCCTTTTTTTGGCAAAAAAACCCTATTGACTTTTGTAATTGTTCCCAATTAAAAAAATGGATTCATTAGATAGTTTCTTCTGAGAACCGCCTTCCTTAATTGGCCCAAATCCCATTGGAAGGTCAACTCTTAGTCGTCCTCTTAACAAAAGTCATGGAGGGATATCGTTGACACGCTTCTCAAGTTCAAAGCCATCCCAGACGCCTTTGCACCGGTACGGCGGCCATATAAGCCCCGGGCCGGCCAGCCGGCCAGGGTCTGGAAAGAGGATAGAGTCCAAAATGCCTGTGTACTTTCTCCTAATAGAGTTGCCAGACTCTGGCCAAATGCTCCAATAAACATGTCCATTCAGGGGACAGGGCACACGTCCAGCGCAGCCACTGTTTAATAGACCGCGGGGGAGACGTGAGCCAAAGCAAGGTCTTATGACTTCAATACGCACAGAGGAAAAAAGGCAAGTTTCAGTCCGTGAAATAATTCACAGCAAAGATGACACGGGTTGCCATTCAAAAAAGCCAGCAAACCAACGGTACTCCCTTGAAATGACTTCAAACTTACGACTCCATTCCAAAGACAAAGCAAATGAGTCAAAAGTATCAGTGTCCATCCTAAAATGTCCACAATGTGATTGCATGCGAGTGGACGTCCAATCCAGGAAAAGATTGGACATGTGAAAGGCGACAAACAAGTTAATATGAATTGTCGTCTTTTTCCGACTATCCTGACACACTTTATGAGTACTACACCTTGAAGACAAACTATACTTTAGAATAATGGAATACAAAAGAATAAAATGGAGCCTAATAGATTTCCACATTAGTTTCTAAAAGAGAAAGTAAGCCAACATGAGCAAGGCATTATCAGGACAACAAATGTGAGTCATTTTTCTTAGCGGGGACCCATCTCCTCCATAGTAAGGCGAAAAACATAAAGCATCCTGCAACAGGCCCCGGAGTGGCGACCTGTCGGGACAAGCCTGAACATCAAGCGGCGTCTAACAAAAACCAAGACTGGCTCGCCCCGGACGGGACCGAGAATTGTTTCGCTGGACTCAACGGGGTCGGTCCAGCCCACGTCCACCAAGATTGGACACACAATCGACACATTTCCCTTGACAGATCGTCGGCGTGGGCTTTTTTTACGAGAACTAATAAGGACTGGCGGAATTCCCGGAGTGCGTTTGATGTGAGCAACGAGAGACGAGAACTTGTTTTCACACAAAAGGCGCATTGAGTTGTTAGCGGAGTGGCTTGTCAGCGTGCCTAATGGAGAGAGAGAGAACTATCTCCGTGAAGAGGCCGTGGAAACCAACGCTCATTACCCACGCTGGCATAGCCAGCCTCAAACACCTGGCGGGCGAGGAAAGACAAGACCCCGCCGTGCCCATCTCTTGTCCCGTTTCTCAGGAGACGGTAAATAAATGGACGCAGTGGAGCTTTACGGCCAGGCAACCGTAATCCTATTCTGAATGCTAAATATGCATTGCAACATCGAAACATATTGTTATGATTTTTTTTTTAAATTTACTGCTCATGATGGCTGGTAGTGGTTAGCACATCCGCCTCGCAGTTCTGAGATCGTGGGTTCAATGCCTGCTAAGTTCGCCTTGCCCAAAAACGTATTCCAACATGACTAGGATAGGTTCCAGCACCCCTGGATGAGAGAATAAGCACCTCAGAACATGAAAAAATGACTATTTAAGGTGGTCTCCTTACAAAAGTTGATGGAATAAAAAAATACTTTCTCTAAGAAAGACTTTGACCTATATATTGCAGTTCTTGTCTTTAATGTTTTTACTTTATTTTATGCCACACCTTGGAAAAAGGTTTTAGGCTTAAAGAGTCGATGGGAAACATTTATTTAGACGCAATTATGACGGCAAGCGGAGACAGACATACTTTTACAAGGCATGGATATTTGGATTAAGGTCAAAGGCGCCTTGAATAACACGTATGTCATCACTATTGTAAAGGAATTTACTTCTTCTGTCGTCATGTTGGGAATGGGAAGAAGGGGTGGGGGGAGCAGGTTGTGGGTTCTGGGGGGTATTCAAGGTCAGAGGACTGCAACAAGTGTGCAAAAGTTTGTAAACAAAAGGTCCCAAAACAAAACAATCCCAGTACTATAAACTTCCCCTGCATGTCCTTTGATGTGGCATTTTGTGACCTACTTTCATCAACACCTGCACCATTCAACTGTTTTTTTTTTTTTGTAGAAAAAACTACGGCATGACCTTAACATTGGCAGGTGGTCCAAACCTTTTTTTTCTTTCTCCAACTGATTCAGTTTGCTGGACTTTTTAAGCGAACTGGGATCCTTTGTGATGACAGCCAAGTTGAGACCACCCAGACAGACAGTGTGACGACACACTCCACATAATTCAACACACCTACACACTTCATACTAATAATAATCCAGCAATTACAAAGATAATGCAGCATTATGATTGACAGTGACATTCATCATCATTATGCAAGTAGGGGACTTTTCCACATCATTTTTTTCTGGCCATCAAAAACTTTAACATGACATTTCAAAGATACTTTGTTCCAATTACATTGAATTGCTATGACAGGAATTATTTAATTTGTTCTTTATCTTGAGGTGATCATAAATTTATATAGGTTTTGCTGTTATAAAAAGGGAAACCACAGCTATGATGCGGTGGCAAAAAAAAGAGTGACAACTATTATATAGCATTAACTCTTTCAGAGCCATTGACAGTGATAGACGTCCAATAATAGAGTATGTTTTGATTCTTTTGATGAGTTTGGCATTAGTAGACGTCCAATACATTTGAAGTGGGATTAGTTCCCTTCCAAACTAGTTTACTTGTCAAAAACCAATTTGCAGAAGGAATCAGTGCATTTGGACGTCTCTCGACGTCAATGGTGGTGAAATACAAAGACAGTATGCAACAACAAAACAAAAACAGCTCTTATATATGCATTGTAGAGAAGTATATGGTAAATTGGTCCTACCTGCATGAGTTTCCCCTCTGCAGAGCCAGCGCTGTTCCCCACAAACACCCCCTCCAGTGTAATGGGGATCCCTGCCGGCTCGGGTTTGAGCAGCGTCACCTTGATGAGCGCTCGCAGGGCTGGCCGCTCGGGTTCTGGACCCGGCTGACCCAGCACGCCCAGTACCACCTGGAGGGCTGCCATGAGGAGCCACGGCCAGAGCCCGGCCAGGCGCCACGGGGGGACGCTCATGGCCTCGGCTGGAGCGGCGGAGCCCTGCCGCACATGGTGGCTGGATCGATGGATGGATGGACGGACGGATGGATGGACTGATGGATGGATGGATGGATGGGTGGATGAATCGATGGATGATGGACTTCAATGCAAACAGCAATCAAAGAAAACACTTTCTCGGAATCTCTTCAAGCTTTCGATCGTCCACTCTGCTTCTCCTTCGAATGACTTCTTCGGGCCCGAGTCGGCAATCCCAACAACAAACAATTTCACACGCCAACGTCCCGATCCTCCCGAGAATTCACGCGTGCATCCAAGCGCATATTCCCATCCGGTAGTAGTAGTAGTTGTAGTAGTAGGAGTAGTAGTAGTACTTGGTTCCTTAGGGTGGTGGAAGAATCACTTGGAGTCGACTTGGAACGTAGACGCCGAAAAAGTCCGTCCGGGAATAAATCGCCGCACGTGCTCCAGTCCAGGCACTTGTCGAACGTCATTTAACGCCACTTCTTGTGCGTGGGGAGCGTCGATTTCCAACGGACGGTCATAATCATCGACAAAACACCTCCACAAAGAGCGCAGAGGGAGTTGACAAGCGGCGTTGCGAGATAGCGAGTCCCTAAGGGCGCCACATTTTTCAACCCGCACGCACTCACGCACGCACGCACAAAAGCCAGCAAGCGATCGAGGAGCGAGCGCGTGGCCGTGCACTCGCGCACACGCGCACACGCAATGCCACAGGCGGAAGAGACAAGATGAACTTCAAAGGCGAGCGTTTCGAGTCGCCCGAGCCGAGGCGGCCAGATCACAGCCGATCCCAACTGTTAAGTAACATGTTTACAACCTCCACGGTGAGAAGGTACTATTTCCCCCGATCGGATTGAATTACGGCGGCCAACACCGGCGTAAACTCCCCCCGTTGGCTCCCTTGCTTCCTCCAAAGTTATTCCCAACACAAGTCCAGTTTTCTATCGGGCCGGATCCGTTCTTTCGAGGTGGGTCATCGGCGGCCTGGAACGCCACGGTGTGCGGAACACGAGCGCTCGAAACTCCATGTGATCCTCATGTGAAGTCGGGTCAACTTGAGAGAAGGCGTGCGCGCTTGACACACGCGCACTCTGGCACTCTCGCACACGCCACGCCACGCCGTCCGACTGATCTTCCCCCTCCCGTGTCCGTGTGACGCTCCCCGATGCGTATTCCGCAGGGGTATCTCATTTACTACAGCTGCACTACCTGCTCACTTGTCCCGTCGCCTTCAGGGTTGTTACAAAAACGGCTACGATTAATCAGCAGATCCGAAAGCCAGTGGATAGCATTTGATTTGCAGGATGGAATCAGAGACGCTACTTTTGTATTCCATAAGTCTGTCCAACAGAAGTGGAGCGCTAGAAAAACCTGAATCTTTTACGAGTTTACGTGAAGGCAACCACACAAACTAGGAGGGCGTTCCCGGCTCCCGTCACCGAAGTGGCTGCACGTGCACACACGTGGCTCCCCCTTGTGGTAACATCAGGCATACAGCATGCATACAACGATTGGACGTCGATCGTGGTCAAATTCAAAACCATCAAAATATATATAACCTATATAATACATAGGCCAGTTCTGGTTCACATTACACAACATAATTCAATGAGGCTACTGAACTTATGTCAATTTGTAAATAGGCAGCTCTCTGAACACCTAAATGAGGGTCCTACACACTCGCAAGTCTCTCGCGTATGATAATGACGCAATAAGCCTGAGCCCAAAGCCAAGTCAACATCTTTTCAGGTTCTGGCTTTCAAAACAACCATCGCATAATGGCTCTGGAAACAGTCCCCAAGGATCTTCGTCATTTACGAGCATGTCTACTTTGCTCCTTAGTAAAGGTAAATTATCATTACGAATAATAATGGGTATGTTTACTACTAGCTTTAAGTTTCCCGTTGTTGTAGTTGATAAGCGTCCGTAAACGCATCTTAAATGTAAACAACATCAGTTTTTCACTATGAATTCACATCACAGCAAAGAAACTAATCAAAATGATGACTCTTGCAGACTATTGACCAGTTTGAATACGATGGCTGTGACAACTGCGAGTCCTTCCTTCGGATGAAGGGGAACAGAGAGATGGTTTACGAATGCACAAGTTCTTCATTTGATGGGTAAGCATCAACATAACACTACTTGGGTGGAGACAAGATTAAATGCAATACTTTTGTTTATTCCACCAGTGTAATAGCCCAAATGAGCCCAGAGGACAGCTGGGTAGCAAAATGGCAGAGAATAGGTGAGCATTACACACCCTAGACAATAGATCAATATAATATCTTGATTAAATCATGTCTAAAATCCTCCATTTATATGTTTTCTAACCTTTTTTCTCTCTCTCTTGCAGCCACATTCAAGCCAGGTGTATATGCAGTGTCCGTAACTGGCAGACTACCCCCAGGTCTGAAATTGTTGCTATTGTTTCCTCTTTGTGTTCTCTTTAGTCTTTCTAAAAACTTTTCTTTTTTTGCAGGTGTGGTGATAGAGCTGAAAAGTAGAGGAGTGATCTATAAGTCCAGAGATACAGCAGTCAAGACCTAACTATTAAAATGTTGCTCCCATTTCATGGTTCTATTGCTAAGAAGCCATTCCAATGAACACAAGAAAAAAAACTTTCATATGTTCTTAAGTTACCAATCAAAAGCACATGGATTGTTGCAGTGGATTGGATGCATTCTTTGTTTGTTTTTTCTCTTTCTGACAAAATAAATGCCAATTCTTTTTACATTTGGGCTTCTTTGTTTTAATTGCAAACAGCATAAAGACTAGAAGTAACAACAATTTCCACTAGAGCCAACAAATGTTTCACAAAATTTTGTAGTACAAAGACTCACCTGTGAGCGGCGACATGGTTCTGCAGAAAATAAGATGAACAATAAAGTAGGAGTATTAAAAACAAATAGAAGTTAAACTTGCATGGTAACTAAACTATGTTGCAGTGTATTGTGAGACAAAGTACCAAAAAAATCGACGGGTAGTCGCTCCTTTATGGCCAGAAGTGAGCATCAGTTAACTTTACAGAGAAGTTTAACTTTGAGGATTTACCACACTTACATGCAAATTTCACCTAAAAAATGTAAATGGATTGCATGTCTATAGCCATCAATGAACTCGCTCAATATGACTACAAACTGTAAATATGTTCTATTATTTCCCTATCACATAAAACATTTCATTATTTAGTCCTCCTACTAAAGGGGAAAAGTTCTATATTCAAAAGAGTGGAATGACTACATATAAATTAGGCCTCATTTATATTAACCTTGTGACTCTTAAAGTTCTTAATCTGAAAAAAAGCAAAAGCTCGAAATGTAGACTTTACTTTCAAATCCCTCCACAAACTCGAAACTTGTCAAAGTGACTTTCCTATCTGTCGTTTCGAATAAAGGTCATCGGCACCTGTTTTCACCGCATGTTGATCTTAGCAAAAACAAAAGCGAGAACTGATCTCCGTGCTGCAAGACTTCCTCAACCACAGGCCTTGTCAAACAGGAAGGCGGACGCCACTCTGCCAGGCGCAGCCGAGCGCCGCGTTCTTTTTCGAGCACACCGCGGCCTACTTGCTCCTCGCAAACCGTCGCTTTTGCCCTTATTTGGATATGTCGGAACCAACCGCGACGCCAAGGTGCTGGTATTAGCAGCCTTTCAAAATGTCTAATTGCTTTAAACTAGAAAGTCTGGCTTTCAATGCCATTGACGGCCAAGACGTCCATTTTAACTGACCTTCCCACGAGTGCCGGTAAAGGGTTAAAGAGAAGTTTGAATGGAATATGAAATGGCCTGTTTGAGTCAGCACATGCAAAGGGAGGGCGACGGGGGAGGGGAGCTGGCTGCCGGGCCAGATAAGGTCTATCACCCCACGCAGTCAGGGCTCCTCAGGAAAGGCCTGGCTTTCAAGCTACTGTCCAAGATCATGTCCACCCAATGGGAGCATCACCTTTGTATGAAATAGTAGTATAAGTGTCCTCCATCTAGCCATCTTTTCTCTAATTTGTTTCCTCTTAAAAGCCAGCTAGTAGAATGACATTGAAGTCTTTCACTTCCATTGACGGCAATGTATGTCAAAGAGGGGAATTTGAATGTCAGTCAGCGTTTAGAAATGATCCATGATGAGTAATTACAAGGTTTTGGCTGGAAATTGATAAAATACTATGACATTTTTAAAAATATAGACTATAGATTTTGTTATAATATAACAAGTATCATGAAAATGTGCTCAACATGAACTACGACCATCAAATCTGCAATTAATTATCATAATATTTTTAATGACCTGAAACAGTCACTTAGTACTACTAAAAGGCTTGAAACGAATAATCCAATGTAATTACTTCAATCCTAATGTAAATATGTTTTTTCCTAATATGCAGAGTATTTATGAGACTATAAGGCGCAACAGATTTTAAGACGCATTAGTGCGTCATTCGTCATACCTCTTTTGTCTTATTTATGTATTTGATGAATGTGTGTGTGTCTTGAGTACTTTCCTATAACATTGTGATATAATTTTATGCTAACAAAATAGTTTTGGAGTTCATTAAAGACCACATGAATTTATACATAGGGTGCATGAATAAAAGACTTAATGTACCTTAAAGTGTGGAAACCTATTGAAGAGCTGGATCTGAAAATTAGAAAATTAGGGGACAAATTAGAAATGGCAGTGAATGTTAAAATGCCTGAAAAAAATATATATATAAGATGACATAAAAGCTATCTAGGCAACATCTGTAGGCGGCAGAGTGTCAAGACGGAAGAGAAGATGGAGAGGCGCTGTGACTGTTAAAACCTCTTCCTGTGGTTACATCACGTGGTCGCAGAGGCTTCAAAAAGGAGACAACTTCTTCTTCTCCGTTCACTTCTTAAGTCGGGCGACGGCACCTGCGAGGCCGGCCAAAGAAAAGACAAAGAAACATTCTAAATTCAGGTAACGTATGATCAAACATCTTTTTTTTCCCCAAAAAATAGCGATAATGGATGTTTTTTTAAAGTTGGAATAAGCTTCAGATGTAACAATTGCATTAAAAATAACTGTAAAATTTGATGTTTCCTTGGTATAAAATGTTTAAAATGTTATCTATTTTTTTCAAGAGATGTTTTTTGTAATGTTGCTCATTTTAAAAAACAAAAAACTATAAACTAACTTTGTGAATATGAAAGAAAAGCTTACTCACGCGGGGCAAAATGGCTTCTTCAAGATAGCGCTTCTTCCTGTGAGTACTTTTTTGACTTGGGGAAACAAAAACATGAATTTTCATGATCAAGTAAATGTCAAAGTTAATACACTTTTCAAGGACAGATTTTTTTCAATTTTTTTACTGAAATAGGGAAGTTCCTTTTTAAGAATGTGTGGTGAACAGAATCCCGGTGTGGGTGCGGGGTGGTGCGTAGTTAGTGGTAGTGTGTTCATGTACAGGTGCAGAAAAAAGACAGAAGTTGACGCCAGAGGAACGACAATGGAAATACAGCGCAGTCATCCATAAAGTAGAAAGCACTACTAAATTCCTCACCACAGTGTAGTGTTTCCTACTTTATGGATGAGTGTACTGTTGGCTTCAGGGACTCAACGGCGACCTCTCCCCGGAAGTCCGAAAAAAAGAGGAAACGGCGGCTTTTGTCTCGCGAGGCTACACGTTACCCAGCGTGTTATCCTCTAAAACTTCACGTGGATGACGTGTGGCGTAGAGCAAAGTTTGCAAAGTCTTGTCTGGTTATATTTTCTACTGGGAAAAGAACAAATATTGTTATTGCAGATATGAAATAAAGAATCAATGAGATGTTTTTGCTTCTATTCTTTCACATTTGCCAATAAAAGCCATGTCGGTGCTTTTTTTGTGAAAATATATCGTCCTTTATTTGGTGTAAAAAGACTCCTGTTTTAATTTATATTGCATTCCCCGCCTTTATCGCGTCAACACTGCATGATCATGCAAAAATAAACAAAAATATGTATAGGTGAGCTTCAAATAGGTATTAAAACATTTTTTCCAAGTCATATAAAACCAATTTCACAATAGAAATGCAGGGAAAAGCATCCAATGCAGTTCAATATGTATGTATATATAATATTTTTATATATACACAACTCCTAGAGCTATCTTTTCCACTGCATTTCATAAATCTACAAGTCCAAGAAATAAATAAGGCAGAAAATGGGCTTAATATTGGTTTCATGCAATCAAAAAAAACATCTTGTAAACACCATATTAAGACTAAACCACGTCTTCTGTAAGGCTAAATACTGTTAACTACATGTAAGTGGATTTTATGTGGCGTGGAAGTAGTGCAGGAGAGATAATACGTGTGCATTCAAGGCCGAAAAAATAGAATTAGACAGCAGAAAGAACTTATTTTTTTGCAGCCTCAGCCTTCCTTTCCATCCTAAAACTTATGACTGTCTCAACCTAACCCGGTTAAGTGAAAAACTCTAAATACGCTTGAAAAAACTCCACCCCTTTTTGCAATAAAAGCACCTCAAAGCATTTGGCATTTTCTTTTTTCCCCTCTCACACTTTTTGATGGGGGCTTTAACAGGGCCGCCCAACTACAAACAAACAAAAAAAAAACCTGAGAAGTTACCCACAGGAAGAAGTGCGTGTGCAGTTGGAGCTCACACATTTGCTTGCGCACGACATAGCCCAACACTAAAGTACACACAGCATCCGCAAGCCTTTGAAAAATACACAATGGACCGCTAGTTTGATCACGCAACATTGATGTTGATGACAAAAGCCTCAAAATACTATAACCCCACTTTTTTATCGCGGAAGATTTACATTTTAATATGAATGATTAATTCGATTACATTAAAACTACTCAAGATAGAGTAACCCCATTTTTAAATTTTTGTTTTTATTTTTATTGCGGAGGATTTACATTTTAAAATTAAGGATTAATTCAATTACATTAAATAAAAATGAATAGAATTTTTATATTTTGTTGCTTTTGTTCTATGTGGATTTTTCTGTTGCTATTTTTAATTTTCTTGCAAGCATTACTCACACATAGGGAGTCAATAGGCTCTCTATAGATAGGGAGAATATGAAGCCATTACGGTATTTAAAATTCCATTATTGTAGCCCAAAGTAGCCCTAAGTCAGCCCAAATTACTGCAGGCCAAAATGTGTGATGCAAAAACAAGTCGATTTACGGCGATTGTGATGTTGATAGACATAAAATGGCGATGTAAATCATGTCGTACAACACTAATTCAAATGGATTTGTCTCTCATAGACGTCCTATCCCTTTGCCGTGGGGGGCTCGGCAGAGTGTTGGCTGCCACCCACCCTGTTCAATTGGATTGGACGTCTAGGATTGACAAAGTATTTTAAATTGACAGCCGAAAGATGTGATTATTACAGCTATTGTTCCCCACTTTTCTAAGCAGTGTTCTAAGGCAATTAGCAACAGTCATCGGCTCTGCTTGCTACTAATGAGAAAAAGTGCTTGGATTTCAAAATACTAAAGAAAAAAAAGAGCATCAAGTTAGAGGTCCTGCCTTTCATTCTTTTTTGTTGGAGCCAAACCTTTTGAAGAGTTTCTTGCCTTTGGAGAAGAAGCCTTTCTTCTTCTTGCTTTGTGCAGAGCAGGCATTCACAGGGTCTGGATTCAAGTCTGACGAGGTCTTGGTGGGCGGTTGCGTATCTGCTGGTGCTTCTGGATGCTCTATTGGGTTGGGTTTGGGTTGTGGAAGCAAAGTGTCTTGGATCGTTGATGGATCCGGATGGTTCAGCTCTGGATAAGAGCTTTCCTTTTTGAGAAAAGAGATAAATTAGTCAAGTTCTGTCCAATTATTTAGTGATTTAGCTTTTAATAATCCCACAGGTTGCTCATTTTATACTTAAATTAAGAAATGTGTTTTCAAGGACAACTGCTATTCTGAAATTAACAACAATTCTAGTAGATTTACATGGAAAAGAAGGGAGTTTGACTGTAGTGTACATAACATGAACAAGAAGGGGCGGTAATGGAAGGTTGCTATTGCGGAATGCTGACAAGCTGCAAGCCTGCAGGCAACACTTACAATCAAGTCTCAAAGTGCACAGTTCGTTTCTGCTTCTGTCATGCAGGAAATGGTGAAGCGGGATGGAAAAAAAAAGTAATAGTGTTAAAAAGACAAAACATGAAGAGTTCCGAACAAACAAGCAAACAAAATAAATAAGAAGAGAAGAAATGAAACATGCGTATTGGTATAGCAGAAGTGGAGGTGAAGGGCTACTACCTGTGATTCCTTTTTGTGTTCTGTGGTGGTTTGAACTGGAACAAGTTCAGCTGGGGGGTCTTCTGGGAAAGCCTGGAGGAAGTTGGAGGGGACTAAGCCTCGTTGTCCGTTCAATTCAGCCTAAAATACATAATCATTCATTATGGGATGACAGAAAAATTAAAATTTTAAGTGTCCAAAAGGGTGCTCGGACATTTGTTCGCTGAGAGTTTAATATCCAAGTACTGTTTAATATCTAAGTACTGTTTAATATCGAAGTGCTGTTTAATATCAAAGTGCTGTTTAATATCCAAGTACTGTTTAATATCTCAGTACTGTTAAATATCCAAGTACATTTGACCAGGAGCCAAAAGACCGGCGACCAAATGTCCAGTCACGGTTCGAAAGTCACTTGAAATTTCATAATACTTACGTAGAAGAAGCCATCTTCATCCATGTCGCCAATGACGTGGATGATGTCACCAGCACTGAAGGTCAACTCAGCCTATAAGGAAACACGTCAATTTGTAAGCAACGGATTGGAATTGAATGGATTGTTTTAATGTCATTGGACGAATTCAAAGAAATGACTTCCAGGACAGTTCTAACATCACGTACTACATTGGAGGGATACAGTCTGGAAGTCTGACCTCAATATCAGTGTTCGGGGAGCTCTCCCGTGGATCGTAGTCAAAGATGGCTATCATCCGACGAGCTCTCGGGTCGGGGTTTGCTGCATTTTCGGGGCCCGTTGGATCTACATGGCAAAAAAAAGGGCAAAAATAAGTTTCAGGGATGATAATATTTCAGTGATTGTGAGTCCACTTCATACAACTGAATGCAAAAGGTTCAAATGAAAGCAGTGAGTTAGTATTTTTGCGCTTAATCCCAGCAACACTGCAAGAAAACGGGGAGAAAATATTAAAATATTAATGTCATGAGGAAATGAAGAAACCGGAATAAAGAACTTGATGCAACCTGCAATTAAAATAGTCTAGATGGCGATTAAAAAAGGGCAAACATGGAAAATGAGCACATGCAAGTGGAACATTTGAATGGCCATGTCGGCATGCGGGGAATTATTCAATGGAAGGTCAAAGGGCAAATAACAAACCTGGACTGGAGGAGTGTATACTCTCCTCCCAGAGTGATGGAGACTCGGCTGGAAGACAAGCCAGGGGTAAAATGGAATACAGAGTGGGGACAAAGTCGACAGGTTTAAAGTTGTATTGTGAATTTACTGTCTGGTTATATTTGCGGATCAGAGGGGATAATGAGTTTTATTGATTGGCCAGAAAATTGGAAAAACTTTTGCTATGAGTAACACTGCCGTTAGAGTCATAGAATATTGACTGTGATTGACTAAACAGAGTTAGTGGAAAATATTTTATATTGACCACATAGTCATTTTTTTCCATTTAACCACTTGAAAGAGCCTAACTAAGGAAATACATTATGTCTTACAGTATGATAGGATTTAATCTTTTTAGAAAAGCCACCAAAGACGACAGACGTCCAATCCTTTTTGACTGAGGGGCAAATTTGCACTGTAAAAATGGATTGAATGCCAAATGCTGTCCTTGGTGCTGAAACTAGCTCTGCTGTGATTAATCAACTATATTAAGTTGCTTAGAAAATATTGGCCAGATTTAAAATAAGCCAAATCCTCTTTTTTAAGATTAATATCTATTATTTTTGTACCAAAAATAAATGGAAAAAGGGTAAAACATTAATGCTTCATTGAAATCAATTCATTTAACTTTTGAAAAGAAGAAAAAGTCAACTTCTTTAAAATTGGGCCTCTAATTTTTCACGTTAATTGCTTTGTGAAATTGGTCGCTTGCTAAAATGAGATGAAAGAGCACACTTAGAGCCAAAGACACAAAAATAGAAGCAAACCAGAGAAGACCCAAAAAGGAAGGCAGTGGGAGGGAATTCTGCAGCCAGACACACCTTTCTTGGATCGTCTCGGTTTCGCTGGTGGGACGGGACGGCGTGGAAGCGGTGCGTGTGTGCGAGTGCCTTCATGGGATTTTAGAATAGAAAACCAAAATGTGTGACAACAACAACAACAACAACAACGGCGCCAAACCACGACAAAATCCGACCAAAACGAAAGAACGGGGGTACAAAACAAAGTAAACAAAGACAATGAAATGCCGTTAACAAAGTGGTGAGCGCAAGCGGAAGTGAAAAGGTTGAAATTGTAGACGTTTACTCTGAGATCTGCGTCGGGTAGGAAGCAGGAAACAGAAGTAAAGTGTCAGCTAGAATTTGCCAGACATGAAAACAGCCAGCGTCCAATCAGGGCTCTTTAAAAATGGAATTCAAATGAATATCAAATTATAGTTCAAATCTACTGACACTTTATAATCTCACAAAATATCTAATAGTCCATGCAGGAGGCCTTCTAGCAGGCTTAGTTTTGTGCATGTGCAGCCACACAAATTTTTACGATGCTTTTCAGGATGTACTCCACGTTGAAGTCCAATAGAGCACATTTAAAGAGAAAGACAAATAGAAAGATACGTTGACATACCTGTTTTCTCGATGGACGCCGGCGTGGTTAAGAAGCCCTGCTGGAGGAGCTGCTTTTGTGTTTCTTCATCTTCCACCTGGATCTCCGACACCATGTTACAAGGCACATAGCCCGAACGACCACCAGATTCGCCTCTGTAGAAGCCATCGGAGTCTTTATCTCCGTAAACCTAAGCAGAGGACACTTGTTGAGTAATGCATGCTTGCACATAGTTCATCTTGAATTTTGTTCATAGATGTCAAAATAAACTTTGTCTATTGTTTATCTTTTCTCTATTTTGAAATAAATCGATCATCACCAAATGGCACCGAAATCTTGAATGATTTGGAAGGTGCACATACCATAATGATCTGTCCCTCTTGAAAAGGCAGTTCCTCCTCGGCGGCGTCCGGGTTGGGTGACATGGTGGCAGGATCATAAGGGAAGAGGGCCACAAAGATGCGGAAATCAGCCTCTCTTTTTGTCTTTGGTGATTCCAAACAACCTGTAAGTATTTCCAATACAAAACAAATAGACTCAGTCACCAAAATACTTCATATTTCAAGGCATATGACATTAATTAAAGCTTTTATAACACGCAACAGAACATAAAGAATGTTATTGTAGAAGAAAAAATACCATAATGGACAAAAATGTACATAAAAGCCATTATTTCCAGGTAGCGTTTGCCCTTTTCTGATCTCTGTACATGGTTGGTGTAGTGGGCCCCTCCCAGGTCGCGGGGGTGCTATGTGCAATGCTTGCTTAGCTCAGGCGTGTCCTTAAAAGAGGTAATCAAGCTAAACCACTGATCCTAAGCTCAGTGAGCTGTTTGACAAACACACACCATGTTCACGATCTGCAACACCCAGCTAGAAAGGGAAACGCCGCTAGACACAATCTGATCAAAGTTCTCAGAATTCAACGCTTGCTTCAGAGTCACATATCTCAAAAGATAGGAATGAAATGGCCTCCTTTTAAAAAACAAAAAACAAAATGGTCTACGTGACTAAGTACAGTCTGAGTCTTGTGGGATCCTGGCCAAGACTCCATCAAGGATTTGGGGCGGGCCAGTTCAACTAGCATCATTGATTTAATTACTATTAATTATCGAGATCATTAAGCAAAATGTCAACTTCATTTGTAGATAAAGGTTAGCAAAAAACTTATATGATTAATTATCAATAAAGATTAATATCAACTCATTGGCTGCCATTAAGATCCATTGAGTGGGATGTGATGTCTACTAGTGATGACATTATTTTTTTAATGAATGAAATGACTCGGTTTTAGTTCAAAGCAGATAGAACCCTGTTTTCTAATGCCAGTATGACCCAAAAACTTGTGAGCACGTCTATCCTATTTGACAAAGTGAGACAATTTTGAAGAGCTGTAGTGAGACTTAAGCTGCTCTGAAGAGAGCCGTTCTCTATCTCATTAGGGAGAATCAGGCCATCTGGGGCAAGAATCATGGACGCACAACGCGCAATTTTGTCCGTCCTCGCTGATTCATAATTGACAAAATGTCTCTCTAGTCCAACATTCACATCACCACAAACATCAACATTTGGACCATCCGCAAAACCTTGCCAGTTTTGTGGAGGAAAGTGAAATTCTGCGTGCTATGATATTATTATTATTATGTTAAAAAAGAGAAGAAGAGGGTCTCTAAATGGCATCCCATTTTTTGTCAGCTAGAATAATCAATGTGACTATTTTAAGATTGTCACTTCCTCCTGTCATGACAAGCCACTTTAAGTTAATCTGGTTCTCAGCTTAGTGGGCTTCCACTCCTCCATCACCGCCGACACTCCTCCCTCGCCACGCGTGCTGCTAATCCGGCTATCGGCACGAGGGAGGAAAGCGCCCTCTTTTATCAGATGTAACTACAGGTGTGTCGGCGACACTTCAACATCCCGCCGTGTTAACTTTGTATAGAAACGAGTGGAGAAAAAAAACTGAGAAGCTAAAATCTTATCCTACCTTTGAGGGGCTTGCTTTGTAGACCCACTGATTTCGAGGAGAGTTCCGAGTCTGGAGCCCAGGATGGACCTGCCCCGGAGCCTGGTAGTGAACTTGATTCCTGCAATTAAAACAGAAATAAGTGATAAGTAAAACATAATTATATCGATCTTTAACAGGGAGAACACAAGGGGAAGAACTCACAGGGAAAAACAATGAAAAAAGTCAGGGATCTGAAAGCTTGCTGATGGGAAAATTAACGCTAGACAGCAAAAAGACGACTGGACATCCCCAGTTTTAGAGGACACAGAGTACTGCAGTTAAGGGGAAACAAATATGAAGGATTTCAGACTTGGGAAAGAAGGATTTCAGACTCGGGAAAGAAGGATTCCAGACTATTGATTACAGGCAATAGTGCGCCAATGATTACCAAGGAGTCAGTCTTTGTTCCTTGGCGGTAAGTGGCCCCTCTCTGTTTCATCTCCGGCCCTTCTATCCACCACTCGGATCTCATCTGTTCCAGCACCACCTCCCCAGAAGCACACGCATTGGCCATTTCATCGTTGTCGTCCGTGCCGTACTCCACATCGATCTCCATCCCACGCCGAAAAGGTGACCTCACGGTGTGTACGGTTTTGCTGACCGGGTAGGGTCCCGGTGGGGTAGAGCCACGGCCCGGGTTAGCGGCTTTCTGACTGCGGAGCATGGCTTCCCTCCTAAGGCGGTCCCCTAAACCTCGAAGTAACGATCGGTCTTTGTTGGGCGCGCATCGGAGAGATACTCTGGAGGGACCTTGGCATGGACCGGGATGACCGCCGGGGTCCGTTGCGTCTAAATGGTGGACTCGGTGCTGTGTCTTGGGTTTGACTGGGAAGGGTCCTGGTCTGGTGAGGGTTCTGGGATCCCGGTTGAAGTGGTGGTGCTGAAGGGGGGTTTGTGAATGGCTAGGACACTGAGCGGCACGGGGGAGTTGGTCTGTGTCCTTGGCGAGAAGGTGGCCGGGTCTCGTTTGAAACTGTATCCGGTGAGGTTCTTTTCGACTGCCGTCCTCTCCTTCCATCGACTCGGGAATGCTGAAGAGCTGCTTGCAGTGAAATGCCTGAGGGGGGAGTTTAAGGATCCTTTCCAGGACATCTTCTTCAGTGTCTGATGGCTCGGATTTTCTTAACTGGGATGGATAATAAAAGGGCCGGCGAGCGAAAATGAAAGATGGTCGAGGCATGCAAAAGGGAGAGTGGAAGAAGAATCAAGAGTGTTGAAAAAGAAGCAATTTGGAATATGTGGTAAGAGATAGAAAGAAAGAAAAAGCTGGACCTAATCCATGGATACATACCCTGTTGGCTGTAACTGTGTAACCCCTGGGGGGCGCATCCAGGAGATGGTCAGAGTAAAGTTCCTCTTCTTCCTCTTCTAGGATGTCAGACAGGTCGGAGCGGCTGTTGTCAGCCAGGTACTCAATGGGAGGCTCCACCAATCCTCTTTCATAGCTCTGAAATGAGAGAAACGCTATGGTAAAAGTCCATTTCTTACATAGTCTTTTCTAAAATCATATTCTCTTGAGTGATTAACATGACTTCAACTGTTGGTGGGGCTGTAAAATTATAAATCTTTGGAGGTTCCCCAATCTTAGCAATTGAAAGGGTTGATAATCACAAAATAGTACTGAGAGAAAATCATCACTAAAGAACTAACTTGTTGCGTCTTTGCATACACCGGATTCTGGTCTTGTTTCAAGAACTCCTCGATGGAGACCAAGCGCTTGTTTTCTTGTTCTTCCTCGGCCTCAGAGTCCAGTGGCGACGTACTGGGGGGGCGGTGGATTAAGGTGTCCGTTGGGTTTAGGAGGTCAGTGATTGGAGCCTTGGGAGGCGTGGGGATTCGCTCCGGTGTTGCGAGTTTGGCACAAGGATCCTCCATGAACTCGGTTAAGGACGGAAAGGGACGTATAAGTCCGGGGCTTTCGGAATCTCTGCGGGGGTCCGACGGGATCGCCGGGACCACCTCGGGTGCTTGCGTGGATGCTAAAACGGGAGGCGCTTGAGGGGGTGATTGAGTCGGGGATGTCACGTTAATCTGAGGAAAGGAAATAACCGTTAACTGAAGTTTTGAATGTCATGGAATTGTGAGGATTTACCACGGGGGTGCTGGTTTTCGTCTCGGGTACTGCAGCCTCGCAGGATTGCGTTGGGTCCGACCAGGCTTTGACAAATGAGGCGGTTGACACGACATTAGGACAGATGTCGGGAGACATGTGTCTGTCTTGAGGTGACGGGTGAGGGATGGCGGAGACTTTGGCAGCAGAGTTTCCCAAAGAAAGCAACGAGGACAGGTCGCTGCAACCTACGGCCTCGCACGTGAGGGACGGCACTACTGGGACGGTGGTGAGCGGGCCGGCCATGATGGCAGCTAGCTTGGAGGGCACGTTGACTGGGAAAGAGTCACAAGACTCGCCATGTAGAGACATGGTGCGAACGGTGAGATGCTCAGCTGCCTGAAGGGATTGAATCTGGGAGGGGCCTAACAGGGCGCTGCCGGCGGTTGGAGAAGACACCTCCAGCACCTTAAATCAGAGAAATGAGTCATCCAAAACATGCTTATTTTGAGAGAAATCTCACTTTCTGGGCATACCTTTTTGTTATCTGCATAGATAGTGTATCCAGTAACACGGACGCCATTGGACGTTCCGGTGGAATCGATAGTGACGGGTAGCCAGCTGATGAGAGCGATACCCGGTGAAGGACCGCTATCCAATTGTACGTCAAGTGGAGCATCAGGAGGGCCTACATAAATGGTAGTAGAAAGTAGAGCAGGAGAAACTTTGGTATGAGTATCGGAGTAGATGATGGAGAGGCAACTACAACCAATCACGGCTCTAAAAAAAGGGGGACATTTAGATACTGATAGATTATTATGTACCTGTGTTTCCAGACTGCGGGCATGAAACTTGAGAAAATTTGAGGTATTGTGAGAATAGACTGTTTAGAGATTCTTAGACAAGTGTAAATGCTAGATCACTACAACTAATACTACTAATACTCTGCTCAACATCTAGGAATACTATCATGAATTTGAAGGATGGCAAAACAATTCAGGTCAAATTTTATCTTTTCTGAAATCAATTGAAATTTTCTGATGTTTATTTCTGTATTTTAGCATTTGTATTTTTTGGGAGGGGGGCTTTTTTCTATTTGTATTCATTTTTTTCCAACTAAAAATACAACTTAAAATGTGTAACAGTTTTTTCAGACTATAAGTCGCACCTGAGTTTTTTTTAAAATGTATTTTATATTAAACTCATTGCATGCAATTGACAACAATAGCCGTCCAATTTATTTAAACTGGCATGACTCCCTAATTATGAATCTTCATTTATGATGTTGACCAATCGATTTGAATTGGCAGGCAGTGATTGTAATGAATGTGCATTGTTCTGTCTTTGAAAAAAAAACAACTAAAGATGTTCATTATTTCATCATTCGGCAGCATAACCTTTCAGGAACTGAAATTATGAACATTTCCCCGAGAGAAATTAAAAAAAATTCTGACCTGCCACGAGCGTCCTGAAGTTAACGCTGGCACTTCTGCGTTCCCGTCTCTCGGCGGGCAACTCCCAAGGCGTGCGGTGCGGCCTGGCCTCCACTTTGACCGTGTACTGCAGGCTGGGGAAGAGGTTATTGAGGCACAGCGAATAGCAGCCAGCCTTGACCAGCTCACATTCCTTCTCGTTCAAGGACACAATGTGCACGTAATTGCTGTTGCTGGGCAACCAGGACAGCTTGGCCGAGGTGGCGGTGACGGCGTCCACGCGCAACTGCGTGGGGGCCACGCAGACGTCCCGGCCGATGAGCACGCTGCACCTCAGCCGCTCCGAGACGCCCTTTTCCGTCAGGCTCTGCACGGACACCCGGTAGGCCTTGAGGTTGACGTCCAGCCGCTCCAGGACCGCCTTGGTCTGAGCGCCGAAGGGCACGTTGAGCCGCAGTTCCTGGTCCACGTACACGTTGTAACTCCACACGTTGCCCCACCCGGCCGGGACCAACGGCGGGTCCCAGCTGATGATGATGCTCTTGGCCAGCTGCTTGATGAGGGTCAGCCTACGCGGGTAAGGCACGGTGTCCACTCCCACCTCCTCCAGATCCGAGTCCAGGCCATTGGTGAGGGGGGCTGGGACAGCCAAGGCCGAATTGGAAGAGGCTGAGGCAGGGCCGCAGATAGGAGAGGCCTCCGTCCTATCCGAGGCGTGGTGCTGGACACTTGTGTGGAGGTGATGCTGGTGGCTGGCACTGCGCAAACTAACGTCTAGCAAGGAGTTGGGGCTCACGTCGCCACTTTCCGCCGGATGAGGACACATCACGTCGTCGTCCGATACCCGTTCCACAAAATTGGAGGGGACCAGCCCTCTCCTTCCATCTACCAGTTCGCCTGGGGAGAGGTGAGATCGCAATGAAAACCAGAAAAATGTCAAATATTCTATATGTTATTCATATCAATCTTCAACCTATTTACCATTGTTGATTAAACAAAAAGGGAAGACACATTTTAAACAGTTTGCTTAGATGACCCTGTGCAACGTGACAATATAATGTAATCTACCTTCATAGAAGCCATCATCATCCATTCCTCCATAAACATAGATATATTCTCCAGCAGTGAGCGGTAGCTCCATTTCAGGGTTATCATTGGGGCCGTCGTAAGGATTATAGCTGTGTCACATATACACATCAGTGCATTAGACAACTCTTTAGTGTAGATTCTGTGTGGACAAATGTACAAACCTGTATCGTGCAATAAAAACTTGGAGCTTGGACGCTCCTCTGCTGTCGGCGTAAGGTGTCGGGGCCATGTCCACATCCAACTCCTCCACCTCACTGGCCGTGTCCACCTGAAAACATAAGGTCAGCACAAAAATGTACAGCTTCTTATGCTTTTTTTCCCAATTACAATCATTTTCAGGTAAAAAAGTGCTACTTTTTACTACTTTTTCCTCCCATCTTTGAACAATGCAGTTTAAAGTACAGTGGATCTTTTCGATTAAAAAATAGTCCTTTTTTTCAAATTTGATAGTTGGGCTTTCTGTATTCTAGTGTGCTTTATAAAATGTGGCATTCATTGAGGGTGCGCCTTTAAATGCAGTGCGCCTTATAGTCGTGAAAATACAGTATATATAATATATACAAATATACAACAATACCTCATGCGTGGGGCTGGATTTGTGCGGACTAAGGTGGGTGTCTGACTTGGACGTGACATTGGCGGTCTCCGACTTGCTGGAGGACGACGCCGACTTGGCGACGGTGATCGTGGGAAGCTCTCGATGCTTGGTCCCCGGTGACCGCTCCCCCCTGGAGAGCCCCGCGGCGTGGGGCGTGGTCCCCAAACGTAACGCGGCCGCCACATCTAAGAAAAACAGGACGAGAAAGACAGTGTTGAATTCCAAAATCCACATTAAATGATGTGTCTTCCCAAGTTGGGGCCACGGGTGACTGAGTGGGTGAGGTCAGTGGTTAACATGCAGAAAGCTCAAGGTTGAACCTTGCTGATTAAAACGGTGGAGAGAAATCCTGCCTCCATCTGTCTGTAGTCAGAGGTCACACTACCTTGTGCTAGCATGTGTCACACCAGCATCACTAAGGGGATTAGCCGATTCCACAGACAGTTTTCACCTCCACTCCTCAACGGTGTTTCATGCAAATGGTTGAACCGGAACGGCCAGCTCGCTCATGTGAGATGACGGTTGGTTAAAGTGTGGGTACATGCCATGCCCGTGTGAAAACGTCCAAAATGCATAGTGGATGAGTCACGAGGACTAAAAAGTAGCATTACCCTCGCCACATGAGAGAGTGTCACCTCCCTCCAGACTCCAGAAGGCTATTTCGCTCAGGGACTCCATATCCCATGAGACATCTGTGAAGTCTAAAAGATACGAGCCAGATGCGTCAAGTTGTTAGATTTTTTTTACCAGAATTGAAGCCTCGCTAGGAGACAAGCGGACTGAAGGAAGACTGTTGGTAGAATGGATATAAATATTTGTGAATTTAATTAACATTAAATTTGGATTGGAGGCCTACTGTGGGATAATTAGACATTTCCGGGTTTATTTATAAAAACCTGCCCTGTCTGCAGAGTAGACCACAAGTTAAGAAATGAACCATTTCATCCAATGTCATGATATAAGAATGTAAAAATTGATACATTTATGTCATTAAGGTTTATGCATAGCGTATTAATGCACCCTCACTTATATTTAGAAAAATAAAAGTGCAAAAATATTTTAGATTCATTTCAGTTCCATCTTTTTTACTTGATATTTTTACCAAATAACAACACTAAACTAAATTGGACCTTTACTAGGTTTTATAAGTTCAGGTATAGTATCCTAAAGAGTTATTGGTCCACCCAAGTCTTCAACAAAAATATTTTAGAACAAAAATGCATTGATAGTTCTGCATAATCAATAATATGGCATGCATTGAAATCTTTCTACTGACTCATGTTAGGCGGTTGGAGCCTTGATTTACCTCGGTCTGTGGACAGGCCCACTCCATTTGTCAAAACAGAGAGGCCAGGGTGGTTAAGAAAGCCGGCGCCAGCCAGGTCCGTCTTGGAGGCCTGCAGTCGGAACTTCTCCAACTCTCGGGACAATGAGCCAAACTGTTCACTCTGGCTGCGACATTTCTCCTCCAGATCTCGCACCTTCGACTGGACAAAAAAAGTAAAAAGGGTAACGGTAAAACTTCCAACTTCCAAAAGATAACAGACTTAATCAAGCTGATTTGATCTGTCTACCAATAGACATTGAGGAGAATTGTGAAGGGCTATCAAAAAGGGATGGTGGTCCACGGTTATAAAAAGTAAACAATACCTGCATGCAATCCAACGTACTCTGGTTAGCAGAGATAGAAGAAAAGGAGTCAGAAAGACATTGAACCCTTGTAATCTTTACATCAATTAAAAAAACACTTTTCCCAAAAAGTCCCAAAAATGGCGACTTTAATGGCAGCCAATGAGTTCTTAGAGAACCTTGAAAAGCCCCAAAACCAACGGAGTGACCTTGAAAAGCCAAAAAATCAGACAAAGGACAAAGAAACAGCCGTAAAAATCCCTAAAAAATCTCTAGAAAAAAATTTAATATAAGCCCCCTAAAATTGACCAAAAAAATTGACAAAAAAAATGCGTGCCATTGACAAAATAGATTGAATCTCACCTCCAACATCTGGACCACGCCTTCATGCTCCCTCTTGGCAAACAACTGAGCCTAAGAAAAAGATGGAAAAATATATATATAATGGTTTGCTACAAAACCCTGCTTACTATTGCAAAAAGAAGAGCAAAGGCCGCCTCCTGCTGGTGTAAAACCCAGTTCAAGTGTCGTGCCGCCCTCACCCGCTGCAACCGTTTAATTTCATCTTGCTTGAATTTAAGGATAGCCAGAGCCTGCTCATGTTCCAGTTCCAACTGCTGCCTTCGCTCAGCGACCTCTCGCATATGCTGCCAAAGAAAGACAAAAAAAAAACACTGGTGAGAAGTGGAAACTGGGGATGGGATAGACGTCTCCATTTTTTAGCGACAACCTACCTTTAGGACCTGCTCTAAGTTCTCCAGTTTGGCACAGAGTCTTTGGTTCTCCTCGAGAACTGAATTGTGTTGAGCGGTCACTTTAGAGAGTTCTTCCCTCAACTCCTCATTCTCAACTCGTGTCTGGAAAAACAAATCTTTTTAGAAATGGTGGCCTCATCCAGATAGGCGTTAAGCTATTTTTTTTTAGGTATTTGGGCTTACCTGGTCGAGCAGCTGTGCCTTCCTTCTGAGGAGATCTGCCTCCTCCTTTAATGTCTCATTTTTGCTTTTCTCATCCTCAAGCTGGCGTTCCTGTGGTGGAGGGAGATGACCAATCAGGGTTGGCGTTTAATGGAGATGTGGTAAGAAATGTGGAAGAGGATGGCTTACCAAATCAAGGCATTTTTTCTGCCGCTTCTTTGCTTCATGATCACAATTTTCACATTCTTTTCTCTTCTTTGTCAGCTCGCTCTCCTAAAATAGGATACATGACATCAAAGTTAGCCGTTTCAGAGACAGTGGACATTTATTTAGCATTAAAATGAGTGACAGAACATGTGCTATAGTTAGCAAATTAGGGGAATCAATATATACGGGTATTTTTGTCAGAACTGAACTGAATTTTACAAATTATTAGTTATTGGTGTTGAAAAATGTAGAATCGGTCCCATGTAGGTGAGACAAAAATCACTTTCAAAAGCAAATAAATGTCTATTTATTGGATCTCTAATTTTAACCATAAGGACGTTACTGACCAGACACTGAAGATGCTTATCTGGATTTTGGTCCTGATGAGAGGGGGTCAGGCTGAGGCCCACGTGGGCCTTCACTGGCAGCCCCGACTCCTCCTCCTCCTCTCCAGGAGTCTTCTCAAACGTCGATAGAAAGTCATCTAATTGCGCACACGGGGTCTCTCCAACAACCTGACACCAGAAGGAGAAAAATGGGTCAATTATTCGCCATTCACATTATTTTGAGGGTGCAATTCAGCCACCCCATTGGATGATGAGTCCATAATAGAGAGGACAACTTTTATTGAGAGAATGCCAAATGTCTACTACCCAACTGGGCAGTCAGGCCGTTAAGAATTGGGAATCAAAATCTAATTTTAGTCCAAACCTACTTATGGTCAACAGCTGAAGAGGTGACTGTGTTAGTGAGTGACGCCAAGGGAAGGAAGGCCATGACCTAATAAAAAGGCTCAACGCCATTCAGCCATTTGCAAAAACTATTCTTTTTTATGCTTCTGTGAGATGACGATATTTTAAAACAGATTTTTTTTGGACTCAGCAAGAAACGGATACAAGGTTGGGTTGTATTTGTACAAAATGGTGGCGGAGTTTGAAATAGCTTTGCTAAAGTGTGTGGGTGTGTAGCACACACAGGGAATCCCCAGTCAATGGCTTCCATGATAAGTAAGAATTAAAATGGCAAAGTTAGTTTTGATTTGAAGATGCCTGCGGCCTATTTTTGGGGTGCTGCCAAATATAGCTTTCTCTAATTGGTCTATTTGGTCTACTGCCAAAAATACAAGCCTCTGAGTGGTCCATTTTTGCGGGACAGAGAATTTTGGTGAATTTTGGCATACAGGTAATGGCATGGATTCTCTGAGGTTAAAATAAATGGAATTATTATGAAATTGTAATGCCATTTGGGGGAAAAACAGAATAAATCAGGTTTATATATATACATATAGTATATATAAATATATAAACATGTGGCAACTAGATTTCAGCAATTTAAATTGAGTAGAAAAAATATTTCTTACATCTGTTTATATTATTACATAATCATACTGAAAACATATTTTTCTGTGTGCCTACAGTTCATTTGATCTCGTATCTCAACAAAAGTGATATAATAATAAAAAATGGGCATTTACAAAACATATTTTTTTAGTAACCCTGAATTTCCAAGAGCAGGAAAAGCCTATTTTGATATGTGGAGGAAAATAATGACTGTACATACTGTCCATAATAATAATAATTATTAGGAATCCTATTGAATCTATGTTTGTTTATGTGTCTTTTAACCTGGAAATTAGGTTTTTCTGATGGGATTTAGATCAATATTGGTCCCTAGCTAGCTTTCTGAAGGATAGTGAGATGTAGACAGCCAAGGCTAATGAGTCCATCTCTGCATGGACTGTAGTGTATTGTCACCACACTGGCCGGGGCGGTCCATAAAAATAAAAAATATGAAGAAGAAGCTGGTTCTTGGAGCACTAAAGCATAACGATACCCCATTCAGCAGTCCCCGAGTGCCATAAGCACATTGGTGTAATCCCTGCAGACTACTGAAACAGGTAACTGGATCACTTCTTTTAAAAGCACCTTAATGGATTGGCCTGGCCGTTGATTTTCTTTTTTAATACATAGCATATCCATGACAAAAAAAAGCACCATGTCGTTGTCACAGAGTATTCCTTTAACATCTGGAAATCATTTTATAAAAATGCTTTTTATCCCCTCCTTTGCTTCATCCATTTGAATTGTCATGTATCAAATATACAGATTTCTGCGAGCCGACGGCCTGGCTAACGGGGTTCTAAAAAAACTAAAGCCACATGTAATGCCTTGAGCGAACTCTGTCCCCGTGGCGGATTGACAGCGGTTAAGTGTCACGAGAATTCGCACCACTTGAACGTCAACTCCGAGCAAGTTGATTCGAGTAAAAGTGCCAAGCAAAAAGCCGTCCAATTACAACGCAAAGTCAATTGAAAATGGGATGGATTGACCTACCCCTGGTGCGTGATGGGAGGCTCTGGCTCTCTGGGCCTGCTAGTTATCCAGAGCAGGGCTAGGTAGAAAAGTCTTTGGTGTGCGGCTGGAGTCTTACCTAGCAGCCAAAACCCTCTCATCGCTGCCACAGCAACAGAGAGCGGATTAGCGGACTGTACCATTCTGTTGTTAGAGGGGATTAGAGTTCACACAACATGGCCCCGTTCTGGGTCTTCGTGTGCCACCGACCAGTGCGTGTGTGCGAGCCCACAAAGGAGAGATTACCGCAATCGGCATTCTCATTTCAGCCTGATGGGGAGAAGGCTGCACATCGCCGCCACTTGCGGATGAAAATGACGATACGTGGGATTAAATGCTACCGTCAATTCCTCACGTTAATCCCCGAAAAAAAAAATGAAAATTATCGCCAGGTCGTAACGGTTCAAGAAAATGCGTGTTGTTAAATGTGTGTGACAATATTTTCCCCTCATAAATAACGTAAATCCCGCCTTATGTAAGAGGTTTGGACGTCTATGACGTCATTTCATTTCTGGTTGAATATACACGAGCATCAATTCTGCGGTAGGGACTAATTCCTGGAATGTAATCCAAAGAAGGTGAGTTTTAAATGTGGAGAGGATCAAGAGTGTGTGAGTTTTTTTATCTTTGCTCAGGTCCAGGTTCAAGAAAGGGAATCATCTCATTATGCCTGCTGGCAGATTAGTATCGGATCAAACCACAAGCCATTATATAACGCGGCAAAACAGCCAGCATGCCAAGCATCAACGTATCCTCCCATTCAAGGATAAATGCTGACAACTTACATCTTTTTTCCACTGATTTTAGCTGCATTTTTTAGGCTGTTGTATTAAAAATTGAATATTTTTTGGACCATAGCATCAAATCTGCAGCATTTGTAATTGTATGGACGGAAATGAGTGATTTTTCTACCTGTTCTTGCATGAGCTCCACTTTTTCAGGGGTCTTCTCTGGACCACCAGGATCAGGATTGTGGTTTTGGTGTTCCCCAGTTGAGGTGAGGGCCAGCTGTCTTTGGAGTCGAAGAACTTCTCGCTGAGATACCCGGAGAAGTTTCTCAAATTCTGCTAAGTCCGATGGCACAGGGGAACCCTGTAAAGATACATAAATAGGTTATAGTATATAAAAAAAATGCAGATTACTAAAATCCCACAAGCTCATAATTCTCTTATGGCTATCACATTACTAAATCTATACAAATAAAGGGCTGAACTTTAATAACAAAATGCTTTTTTGATCATATATGTTAAAAAAAACCTTAATACTATAAAACCTACACATAAGTGGACATCATAATCATTATTTTGGGTTTTGTTGGCCTGTTATCACCTTTAATATTAAATTGATCCCCACATAATGAATATGGATGTCAGATTATTATTTTAATATCATTGCATTTGACAAATATCATTTTAAATGTCTTTGCGTCTCTTTAAAAAGTTGAGTTTTAAACACAAACATTTAATGTGTGTGTTAATTTAAAGTAGGAGGGTCCACAGCAGATGAATTGTTGTCCAGTAGAGGGCAGGCCTTAGTTAACATGAGTCAGTTAAAAATATATAATAACTGTTTGATAAAAAAAAATGGGCACTGGACCGTAATATGGAATAATGTTACGGGGTAAAGGAGTTGATAATATAGTCAAAAACGACTGAAAATACATACTTTGGCAGAGCCCAGTTGCCTCAAGTCATGCTGCAGTGCAGCGATTTCCTTGTCCTTGCTCAATAGTGCTTCGGCGTGTTGGGCCAGGTCACGTGCTCGCTGTCGTGCAAACGCCTTTTTGTAGTGTTCCGCCGATCCTGGTTTCATCGCTGAAGGAGAACTCACCTAAAAAGAAAAAAAATCAAGTTTATTGCAATGATTTCTGTGTGTATAGAGCGGACACCTTTGCTCTAAATCCACCAAATTGTACATACGTTTTGTTGTCATTGTGAATGTTAAATGTATGCAGTATAGTATACCATTTTGAGATTGGCCTCCTGCAATTTGCGAGCCCTTTCCTCCAGCCTTTTAGCAAGCACGGCCAACTCTGCGTTTTTCCTCCTCAGCCGCCGGACTTTCTCCTCGGTTTCTGGAGCACTGCTTTTCCGCTAAACACATGAGCATAACACATCACACACTGTAGCAAAACAAATAATATAATATATGACACTGCCAAAAAAAGAAATGAGTTCATAGATCATAAGCCTATTTTCTTGTGAGTCACAAACTTTGTCAAGACAAGCAAGAATTCCTCCGAAACTTACTAAAAGGCCATTTTCTTCTTTCAGGGTGCTGCATGTCTTCTTTAACTCATCCAGAGCTCGCAAGAGTTCAAAGTTCTGCCGGACCAGAAACCGGTAGTCTGCACCATTCTGAAAAATATGTCAAAAATATTAGAATATACAGAAAATATACATGAAAAATTGCCTTTAGCACACACAATTATGAGGCTCACTCAAGGTAGTGTTACATATATTCAATATTTCTTCCTAATTTGACATGGCTCAGTTAGCAAGGCGGATGCAACTCAGTGAGTAGCAGGAGGTCAAGGGTCTCCACACAAGCTGTCGGGGTAGCCTCGGCAGCTTGACATTATAGCCCTGCCCGAGGCTACCACGTTGACAAAACCTGTCTATATCATCCTAAAAGTCTCAGGAGAATGTTTCTTCAATGATAAGATCAGTTTCTGTGCATGTCTGTGCACTTTAAGGAGATTTAAGTGAAACAAAACAGACATTTTGCCTTCCAAAGAAAACAAAAAGACGTACAAACCTTGTGTTTGACTTCTGCTTCAAAACCATTGAGATTTGCGTAGAGTGAATGATGCCTCTTTCCTAACAATGATGTGGAAGGGGCCATAGCTACGGATTTGACTGAAAATCCTGGACCCTCATCTCGGTGGTCTTCCGATTTCTTCAATTCTTGTTGTTTTTGTTTGAAAATTTTGTCCTCTTGTCTGCAGTCCATTTTTAAATGTGCAGATGTGTGGTCAGGCGGCTCTGGCCGAGTCCACAGGTCGTACATCACTCTCGGCTACTCCAAAATTGACGAAGAGCATAGAGAGGTCTATTTCATCCCCAAATTAAAAAGCCAACGTCATACCACTTCAAGACTGAAGCCGTTGTTAAGTGCCTGGTCCTTCTCTCCGAGCAACGGTATCTCCAAAAAAGAAATGAGGGCAAGTGTCCTCCAAACAAGACGGGACATAAATCTTTTCCCAGCTTACGATGTTACAATAATTGTCCCGACACTCCAAATATTCAGCTTGAGAGCAATGCTATGCTACAAATAAAGATGGTTGACGAACCACTGGCGTTTCTGTCCGGTTTACAAAATCCAGGTTAATAAAACCTCCCCAAAAAACCTACTGATACAATGTCTTTCAGCCCAGACTGGAATAGCAATTTAAAAAAAAAAATAGCTAAAACGAGCCCTACGCACAAGGGGAATCCATCAAACAGGTTCCTCATGCGCTGTTTCTATCCAGCTGGGATGTCCTTGGTATCTTAGCACCGCTATTCGTGGCTTTTGGACAGATGCAAGACGATGAGACGACAGGCAGCCTGAGTCCATGTTGTTTCCAGCATCGTAAAGGTGAAGAAAAGGGGCGATTGAAAAAAAAAATGAGTGCATGAGGCAGTGGGTGTCATTGTGAGAAGGGGGTGGGGAAGACTATTCCATCATCCTATCACAAAAAGGCTAGCGTTCACGCTGGGTCCAATCATAACAGTGACTATAGCTGGTTTCCATGGAGATGACGCTGGAATGATGTTGGCTCTCTATTGATTGTTGAAAAGGCGACGCGGGGAGGCTCCACACTTTAACAAGTGTAACTAATCCTTATGTTTAGTTGCACTTTTACACTTGTAAAGCCAATTAAAAACCTGACAACATTCAGAGTTTGGGATATAATAGTACTACTTCAATGGAAATTGAAACTTCTTCACATATTAGTACTTTTTGAGAGCGAGACCCTTATAAAAGTGGCTAAAATTAGGCAAAATACTTCTTTTTTTTAAACTAAATGTCAGAGTACCCAATCTATGTAAACATAGTAACCTATTAAGTACTTTACTCCTTCTTTTGTTTTCAACTCTACTGACTTTATTTGGATAACGCACAATGGGCCAAACAAATCAGAGTTGCTAGTTCACCACCTCTAACTACTTTATAGCTATCACTTACATTCAAGCTGCATTTAATGTCCTTTAAAACAACTCAGGCTCAAGAATTAAATGCCTTACATGCTTTTCTTTCACAGTACAAGACATTATTCAATCTCCCATTACATAATATGATCACAAGACGTTTTTTGGTGGCCTGACTAATTAAATAAACTCCATAAATGCCACTGGACAAATAGTACTCTGTTCCATTTGTGTACTGTTTACATGGATAGAGTACGTATGTGGTAGTAGTAGAGCTGTTACTGTTATATAAGCACTATAACAAACTTGTACTAAGTACTTTAACCATGTTGTTTGATAATAAAGCTTGTCACAATTCTCTAAAATCAACATTTTGGCTAATTTATAGATAACCAAAGAAAACAAGAAGTATCTTACCTCCATGTTGCCGTCCATGCTTTTAGAGGGAGGGGCGTCATCTGACCCATCGGACTGTGTGTGGTCGTTGCGGCTTGCATGGGGAGTGCTATGAGGGTGATAAATTTTTAGAGCCTGGCCTTGACAGGTGTCCATTGCCACGCTTGTTGTGGTACAGGCGCCATCTTCAAACAAGTCGTCATTTGCAGACTCTTGTATCAAATGGTCCTGTTTGCTTTTCTTTTCAGGTAAACAAGAGGCAATTTTGGTTGAATAAGGGACAATTTGAGCGGTGCTGCTTCTGTTTTGGCTTATTTGTCTTGCGATTTGTCTTCTGTGCAAAAAATCTTGGTGGGTTTCTAGCAAATGGCACAATACGACGGCTTTTTCCAGCTCGGATTCTCGCCGATGCAATTCGGAGACTTCCTGATCGCTATTTAACTTTCCGGAAAGCATCAGCAACAACTGCTCCAGATTTTTGGGGGTTTTGCGTGCCGAACTGAACGTTTCAAAGGTGCCTTTAAAGGGACCTTTGGAGCATCTGTTTTTATGGCATGCATGTCTTGAAGTGACTTCTCTAAAAGACTTTTGTGGTTCCTGATGGTTCCTTAAGTCCTGGTTTGTTGTCTCCTCTGCTTGCAAAAGGACACGGAATGGTTCCAGTTCCGGTTCATTGCTGACCTGGCCCAGATGAGGTTTCTTGGACAACAAAATCAAAGAGTTATCGTTATATTTTCTCATTGTGTCAAAGTCACAGAAGAGCATGCATAGGAGGATACTACCATCTCAATATAGTGGATCAGAAGATGATGGGATGGTTGATGGACAGCTTGTCAGACATACATCATGCAGTTGTTGACCAGGCCACTTGAATGATGAGACAGAGAAGGATGCACTTAGAGTAAATGGTATGACCAGAAATGCCAACACTACAGTTTAGTAATAAAGTGGATGAGAGTACAATGATGAAATGCAATGGGTGGAACTGTATCTGTCACTGTATTTTCTTAAAGCATTTTAACTAGGGATGTACCGATACTTATGGGATTAGTGACTTGCAGATGATTGACATAGAGATGATGATCTTTCTAAAGTGATATGTTATTCAATAATGTTAATCCAGGAATGCAACAGGTAGAGTAAAAACATCCATTTGAACACATCACAACAATGAATGACAGTTTGACAGGTTCAAAACATCACGTAAATTAGAGTTTGCAACCCCCCAGTAGACGGGGACGCTTCGGATTACAAAACTAACAGTTTATTAGTAGTCCGTTATTTAATTAGCTTCCAAGAGAATCCTACAGTATATATGTGAACACTACTTGATTATATTACTGAAATATAAAAAAGGGTCGATCGGGCTCTTTTGGCAGCTGGATTTTACTCTTGCGAACTATCTTTTGTGCGTGTGTTTTAGCCAACATTAGCGTACTGGCTCCACTTTATTGGCTTCAACTCAATGCAAACTCACCTCATAGCGGATCGCCACGTAATCGTCCCCGAGCATTCATCGACATTAAAACGACATGCAATAGTGACCCGATTGGCTCCCAGGGGTCCCTGGAGCCATGAAATCGAGGTTTTGTATATCAGTAAGGAATATGTCTCCCAACGGAGACTGACTGGACTGTACAGGAGCGGTGGCAGTGCTGCATTCAGGTACCCTCCGGATAATGAGCTTTAGACTTCTCCGACTCTCCTATATAATGGACATATTTTATGTGCTCTAAATGTATAGTAACGATTATAGTGGGCAACTATTATAACTTGAGAGGTGCTGATAGTTTCGACATATTGTATTTGTTATCTTTATTCACAAAATGAGTAAATGTGTGTAGGATGCGGCCTACTAGTGGTGATAACTTGTTATTACAATATACATACATACATACATACATATATACACATATATACATATACATATGCATATGCATAGTACTAACAAGTTATCACTACTACTACTCAATAATTTCAAAAGTAAAATATTTAAATTTGACTTTTTTGCTGTCATAATATTGTAATGGTTATGTAACTGTCTGTAGTATAGTCTACAATGTAGTCACAACAGTATTGTAACTACAATCTACTGAAAAGGTGTCCATTCGGGGGCTAGGAGGAATTCTAATATCACATTACTTCTAGAATAAAGCAAACTATGTCACACAACTTAATTTACTACTCCGTGTCACGGCCCACACACACTAGTATCTATGACAAATACATCAAGTTAAAACACTTACCACATTGAGTCCATATGCCATGAGTAGTAGTATTACCACCAATCCGCCTCAAGATGTCCGTTTCTCCACTCCATAGTTAATTGGATCCCCCTGTCAACCATAAGAGAGTAATGTATACACAATAATAGAAAATAGCACTCATATCAATACTGTGATATAAAAGTTATATATTGTGATGTTTTTTCTTCCATATTGCCCAGTACTAACATACTGTATGGGGAAAATATGAAGACACACCCACAGGATGTGAATTGCAGTCTCCCAATGGGATTAAACAGAGGCGAGTGGGACATCACTATGAAGGAGCTTTACCTGAAATGGGAGATGCGGAGATACCAATGAAGCACTAGCTTTCATTCTTTTGTTGCTTTTTTTGGCCCCTCCTGCTTTTTTTTTTAAAAGCATAGGCGGAGAAAGGGTGTTGGACATTTAACGTACAATGATGTGCTTTTTATTGATTTACGTAATCTCTGTCACCAAAACCAGATATTTATAGTCGGACTGGGTTGAGGAGATGAAAGAGCGAAAACAAGAACTACTGCTGTTTCAATGATTTACAGGCCAAATTTTGACAAAATCCAGGAAATTTGGATATTGACAAGACTTTAGGTTTATTTCGTTAACAGTTTTTCAGGTGGAAATTAAGTTTGTTTTTCTTTTTTTTAATTATTGTTCAAAATTCCGGCAAGACTAAATACTTTCACAACAGGTATGTATCATTTCAATTACTTGTAGAAATTTATGAATGAAAACTGATATTTTGAAAAAAGACTTGCTGGATTTAAGATATTTTATAAAACAAAAAGTGACCATTTTCCCATGTTATTAATCCTTATGGGTATAAATTCCTCAGTACTGAAAATTGAACCATTTGCTTTATTGATGGAGACAATAAAAACCCCAAATAAATTCAACTTTGCATCTTACCATAGCCTATAAATAACTACAAAACATCCTTAAAATACAGATTGCCATTGGTGAAAAAGTGAGAAGTGCATGTATAACACAAAAGGCAACATTATTCCACATTTTATCTTATTTTGAATCATATTTTCCCCATTGTGAGCATTTTCTTTGCCTGATCAAATAAAAAACAACTGTAGTCAACTGGAAAATCTCCATTATTCGTAAACAGCCTGTTTGGTTATTTTCTTATATATATATATTTTTTTAAATGGGAGGCTGCATTTTGGAAAACATGGTGAAAGTTTCTAACGCGCCCACCGCCCTCCTCCTGTAGTCCAGGAGATGAGAGGCGCCCCTGCAGTGTCATCAGGTACTGAAGCGTTTTAGTGATAGATTTCAGGAAGCAGTGTTTATGCCTGACGATGGGGGCTCCACAAAGCAGAAATGTCTTTTTGTCCACTGGAATGCCCACTATCGCAAGAGGACAATATCAAATTCTCTTCTCATCATCCCTAATACGCATTCCAGTGTAAGGTCAGGGGGAAATTTTAGGAAGGCAAAAAAAAAAAGAGGAGAAATATCCCAGAGTCCAGACACGCCATACTGCAATCTTTTCATCGCAACATTTATTGAGGGAAGGAAGTGTTCTGTCAAGTTAAAACAAAAAAAATACCTCCACTAATTCAAATTATGACTCCACATTGCATTTCTTTCTTTTATTTTAGCGGTGGATAATTTTTTTGAGTACTTTATTGCAACGGAGTAAAAAAAACATTTTATTTATTTATTATTATTTTTTATTATGATAGAAAAGGTCAATCTATATTTTTTCAGGCTATATGTCAAATAGAAAAATGAGGAAAATTATCTCAAGTTAAATTTTCGGGTGTAAAATATAGTCTAGATTAAATTTTTAGTAAAAAATGATGACATTTTTCATGAATACTTGCTCCGAAAAGGTCAATCATCACATTTGGACTGCCCCCCACCCTGCTACTATCTCCCTGTGATTACTGAGTGATTGTCTGTGAATTGCTGAATTCTTTGTCTCAAGGGAATCCCCCTGAATTTGGAGACCCACAACCCAGGTGACACCTGCCTTCCTTCTCCATTGCGACCGCTCAAAAACAAAAATGTTTGCCACAATGGCCTCCACCCCTGCCTTGAATTTCACATGTCCTTAGGGAGAACTTTGCCTTTTTTTCAGCACACTTTATACAAGTTTGTGCTGCTTATTTTTGCAGTAACTCATCAATACTTTCTATTGCTGCCGGCTCATTTGGGAAAACAATTCAATAGTATAATTAGGTGACAATGGAACTGGGCCATCTTTTATAGGACTGGCCAATCCATTGATTTTACCAATGTCTATTTTATCACGGATATTTTTTTTAAATAAGTTTTTTTTTTCCTTAAAGGAACTTATTATTTTTTCAGGGATTATTACATGAGACCACAAAGGGTGCTAAACGTTCCAATCCATTTTAAATAGGAGGGGCGAATTGGAATTTGTGGCCAATAAAGCCGATAAAGCTTCAACTAGTTTTGTGCTCAGTCTTTTCTTCTCATTTTTGGACATATTGGTCAGTTAAAAAGGACATTTGTATTACAGTCGGATGGTCAGTCAAGCAGCCATGCGAGGACAGCGTGCGGTGGAGAACCTTTGCAAGTGCTGGAATCCAACAATCTGGCTCTTGATCACTTTGCTTGGATCTCTCGTGTTAGTGGCCTTAAGTGCCCTCTTAAAGCTAGGTGAGTAATTCTTGCAATTTGACTCCGCTATTTACTTTCATGTATGACACTCAATGGCTATTCAGCATGCAAGAACACAGTCTAGCATTTCTTATTCTTCAAATACAAAGTGTTCAATTCTAAGTTATACGACCATTAGTCTTGGCTATTATTGTATTACACATTTTAATAAAGTCTAGATATGGCCCCAATTTTATTCCATATCAGTAATTTTATGTATAATGTCATTTCAGGAGATGTCAAAGTAAGCAAACGTGCTGCACCCGGTAAGTAACTTAAAAATTCGTCAAAAAGTCTATTTTGTTATTGTAAATTATGGCATATCAACAAGAATGATTATGTAGCAACAACACTAACATCACAACCCTTGTATTGATGAAATTTGAGCAGTATCACAGGTAAAAATCAAGTTTCAATGAACAAATAGAAGTCTGTGAAAAGACCTCGATTGGGTGTGATGTCTTTGTTAGGCACTGAAACCTAAGAAACGTTTCCAGGCGTAATGTCCTGGTTTAACATCTTCCCTCTACTTCACTCTAATTCTTTCTTCCATCTTGGTTTTTCAGCCAATGACCAGCAATACCCAGTGAAAAAGTATTATCAAGGTAAGCCCAAGGCTATCAAAACTTACTCCATAATGTCATAAAATAGCAGTATAGTAGTACATTGTCGAGATCCAGGTCAAACAAACTATAGAATAGCATCTTTATACTTGAGGGTGTCTCTCGTCTTTCTAGAGTAGTCACGCTATTTAACTTAGCCATTTCAAGACATCTGGTACAGGATTACAGTGAAAAATGACAATGCATTCCAAGATGGGTTCATTTTGCTTCAAATGACCTGGTTAAGATCATTTTACGGCACAGTTAGGATATAATATACGTCACCATCCACTCAGAACTTTAAGTCATCAATTTGTGTAATTAATTAAAACACAGGCCCTGATATTGCTATAATATTTAAAGTAACAAGCAACAATTTTAGTCCATATCTCCCCCAACAACAACAATAAAGTAAGCAACAACTTGAGACCTCCCGTCTAAAAAAAAAATGGCAAAGTCGTACATTATGAATCAACATCTGCTCCCCAAAAAAAGATCTAACGTTGTATTTCCATCTGTCCAAAGTGCGCCTAGCAAACGGGGCTACCAGGTGTGAAGGCCGTGTGGAAGTAAACTACAATGGCATCTGGGGGACGGTGTGTGACGACGACTGGGACTTATTGGACGCCCAAGTGGTGTGTCAACAGCTGGACTGCGGCGTGGCGGTGGCCATGGGCAGCAGCTCGCAATACACGCCAACGTCCATCCCCATCATGTTGGATAACGTGGACTGCGTGGGCGGGGAAAGCAACCTTGGTCACTGCGATAGTCTGGGATGGGGCGTACATAACTGTTACCACTATGAGGATGTGGCTATCAAATGTCGAGGTATAACGTGGACGATGTTTGAGATTTATTTCATGAAAACAAACCAAAAACAATATGTTTATGTCAATAACTCTTGTTGATAGAACCATTGGTGGTTGGAGCAAAAGCCTCAGGGGATATGACAACATCACTGCCCAGTAATGCAGTTTTAGGTGAGTACTTTCCACAATCATTAGGTACAACAGACAATTTCCAGTGTCTTCTGGACTTTTTAGGTTCTGACCACAAGATACCAAACGTGAAATGATTAAAATTGAACCAAAACATGCAAATATAATAGACAAAATACTGGAATCGAGCACCTCCATGGATTGGGAATAATTCAGAAGCATGTCCTGCTAAAACTGACAAATGCAATGCAATGTAGGCTAAATTTAAGCTTCTTTTGAGGACCACATTCAATGATTTTTGGATATTTTCTTCAGATGGCGCCTTACGTCTGGTGGAAGGAAAAAACTCCTGCCAGGGTCGAGTGGAGATCCACTACCAGGGACACTGGGGGACGGTGTGCGACGACGACTGGGACCAGAGGGAGGCCGAAGTCGTGTGCCGGCAGATGGGCTGCGGCAACGTGGTCTCGGCGCACACTCATTCTTATTTCGGTCACGGCACCGGCCATATTTTCCTGGACAACGTGAACTGTATGGGCAACGAGGAACAGCTAGCACATTGTGCTCATTTGGGTTGGAGTAACCATAACTGTGGACACCATGAAGATGCTGGGATCACCTGCTCTGGTATAGTAATGACAATTAATTAAGTGATATGTACTGATGGATTTTGCCTAATAACACATCTCTATCGTCCAATTAGGTTTAGGGCCTACTTCCACTGTGCCCATAGTTAACCCTTCCACTGGAAGCCAGGGGTCAACGGGGTCAACATTAGAAACAGCAGGTAAACTAGTTTGTGTTCATTTGCATACAAGACAGTCACCCCTTCAATATAAAGTAATCCCTCAAATATCACAGATAATCGAAAGCAAACATCCCGTCATAATAGAAAAACTGCAAAGTAGGATCACTACTGTACTTCATGTATTTGCACCAATACAAAATTAAAAGTATACATTAATCAAGCAGTGTATTTATTAAATCTGACAGCTATAGCTATTAATATCTAAATATAATCTACTAGCACCCCCTGCTGAGGAAAAGCATGCACCTCTCAAAGTCGGCCAAAAGAAGGAGACATTTCTTCTATTAATTTCCTTGCACTCTCTCACAGTGACTGTCATTTTTTCTTCTTTCTGTCAGTAACCAATGAGGACGTCACGGCTACGGAAATCCCAACGAGTATTCGCACTGTTCCTCAAACGAAAGGTTTTTATCTAATTATCCATTTGATAACACTACCTGCTCCATTTTGAAACGTTTCCACCAAAATGGAAGCATTAAAATAGCTTTGTTTCCAGCTCCTATGGCTATCCGGGTGGTCAACGACCAAGGTGGCAACTGCAGGGGTCGTGTAGAAGTGCTGCACAATCAAGTTTGGGGGACGGTGTGCGACGACGGATGGGACATGCCCAATGCCGCCGTGGTTTGTCGGCAGCTCGGCTGTGGCGTGGCCCTGGAAGCCAAATCCCAGGCCGCGTTTGGTTTCGGAACGGGGCCCATCTTGCTGGACAACGTGCAATGCGCTGGGGACGAAGCGCACTTATCCGAGTGCCCCCATTCGGGCGTGGGGCAACACAACTGTGGCCATCATGAGGATGCTGGAGTTATCTGCACGCGTAAGGATGCTTTGGAACTCCTCCACAAAATTCGGAGTATAAATCAAATTCTTGAGGGAGTCATTTTACCAAAACTATTCATTCATTGATTTTCTGTATTGTCTTATCGTCAGGATGATCGCAGACAAAAACTATTATATTACAAATATATATAAATACATACAAAGGAGATCGACAGGCTAAATAGGCACCTGTTAATGAAGCATTAACAGTAATTCTAATAACTGTAGCCCAAAAAACACCAGTTACAAACTCACAAATTCACTTTAAATCACTACCCAATCCATTCAAGTCTTCATCCTCAGTATTACTACTACTAATAATAATTCACAGGTCCTAATAATTCATAAAAAAAGCTATTTACAGTCCAGAATATTTACAGCTTTTAATAGAAATACTACAGTGAGTCCATTGACTGACATTGTCATTGGAAGGTCAATATTTTATTCTCTTAGTTCAACAATTGGGAAAGTCTTGATATTGAAGAAAAATATGATTGAATATATGATTTTTTTACACCCATTTCTCCGCAGCTATTATACCCTTTGGTGCATTTGCCCGTGACTTTAGAATAACAGAAGGGATCATGGCCACAACTACAACACCGACTCCTGAAGGCAAGTTTACAATTCATATACGCAATCTAAGAAGAAAACTGTGCTTGCATGTGACGCCATTTTTTTGCATGTAGGTTCACTAAGGCTGGTAGATGGCCAACACGTCTGCGAAGGGCGATTGGAGATTTACCTACGTTCGGAATGGGGCACCGTATGCGACGACGCGTGGGACATCCCCGACGCCAAGGTGGTTTGCCGTCAGCTGGGCTGCGGGGACGCCGTGGTGGCGTGGGGGGAAGCCTACTTTGGCCAAGGGACGGGAACAATCCTATTGGACAATCTCAAGTGCAACGGGACGGAGCCCACCCTGCAGAATTGCTCGCACATCGCCTGGAACGTCCACAATTGCGACCATTCCGAAGACGTCGGCGTCACCTGCTCGCTCTCCCTATTCTGAGACGCCACCAACGTTAGACTTTTAGTGTACAATATGTAAATATAAGCTGTTACAATATGTAGAATAATATTCTTCTAGCATGGGAATTCATGCACAAGTAGAGACAACGCAGAATTTTAACATTTTTTAAGCACTTTATAACTCAGTAGGAGTCGCGATTGTACCGAATGATGGACTACAAAACAACCATTCCATATTTAAGTCAGAATAAGAATAAAAATAAAAATAGGTGGTCCAAGATGCTACCAAGTTAAATATTTCTGTAACAGAACCATGATTAAACTATAAATGCATAATCATTTTTGGGAATGTATTGTACCTTGAAAAATAAATCTCATATAACATGTACTGCAAAACATGCTTAATTAAACAAGCCTGGATTTCACAATAAGTCATTTGGTATTATGGGATTCATATTTTTGGTTGGGAAACATGACTAAAAACTACAATATGTCACCCTGTTAACATCCAATATTTGGTAGTCAAGTGTTGTCTACATGACTGAAAACTGATTAATTACATAAATTGAACACTTAGTGTTGTTGCCTGTACACTTCGAGCCGGGTGGTCGTAGTTCATTTTTAACTTTAATTTGGAATGGACGTCTAAAGATGTCAATGGCAGCCAGTGACCTCAATGAGTGAATACCCCATAAAGAGCCCATATTCTCTCCATGCACGTTCCCCTGTCCCAGGCAGGCAAGCCAGGGGAGGGGGGGCACCAGTTTTGTTACATCATCAGACCAAGCCATGCCTCTCTGGGCGGAGCCAAAGCTGGGGAAAGCGCTCGGCGTGGGAGGGGGGGGTCCCGTTCTTGTCGGCAGGCCCCACCGAGTCAGACAGCAGGCAGCAGCTGCGGCAACAAGAACGCTCTCCTTCACTCTCCATTTCAGATCAAATCTCATTTGTTGGCTTTTTTTTTTGACGCCCGGTGCCTACAAGGACAGCACGCTCAGCATCCAACATGGTGGACCGCGAGCAACTGGTGCAGAAGGCCAGGCTGGCCGAACAGGCTGAACGATATGACGATATGGCAGCTGCCATGAAGTCGGTAAGTAGCCCCCCTTGACCTTTTCTTTCCCTGATGAAATGATTGTTGGTCACCGCGCATCGTTGACATCAAGTGCGCGTTTTTTGCGCGTCTGTCCTCGGAGCGTCGATGACGCGTCAGTGACGCTCGGAGACAGGCGCGCAAGGTGTCATTCACACTATGAGCGAACCGAATAAGAGCCAGAAAATCCTATCGGGGTATGAAAAAGAGATCCTCGAAAAAGAGCTTCCATCTCACCTCGAAGCAGATGCAGCATGCGGATAAATGACAGGCTCATTTGGAGCCGGGGTGGGGGGTGGGGGGGCTGCGTGCCATTCTAGCCCATTCAAGCAAGCCAAGCCATGTTCACACGATAGCTTTATCGTATATATGTTGAACACGGCGATAGAATCGGGATCATTATGGGTTCTGAACAGTATTAATAGTACCAGTGGTGGTCTAGGTCTTGGGTCTGGCTTCTAGAATGCGGACTGCTTGATCTTGGGGCGGTGCCTTTCAGCCGGGCTTCCTTTTTACGGTCTGTGTGCGTGGTTGTGAAGACAGCAGGCCCCCCCGTAAACCCCCTCTCATACCACATCCCCTTCCATTGAAAGCACGCCATGCACAAGATAAATTGAGATTACAAAAGACTTGTCATCGAATGCTAGGTTTGTGGACTGGTTCCGAATGGCTGAACTGGTTCCCATCATGCTGAATTAGCATGGACGCAATGGAACATGATATGGTACCCCCCCCCCCCCCCCCTCCTCTCCGCACACTATCACGACGCGTGCGCGTTTGACGCAATAGCGAGAGAGCAATATTGGCTGAAGGTTGATGGCCATCGATTTTTTGGCGCAGATGCCGCGTTGCCAGATAAGCCAGCGCCTCTCATCTTTGGACGTGGGTGTCGATGGACGCGACGCCTCTTTGCCCCCCCCCCCTCCCCGAATTGTCATATTGCAGCAAAACGTCAGGAACTGTCGCGCGCAACATAGACGCCGCAGTTCCGATAATCGATGCGGGTAGCATCGACCCACCCTTGGCCCCCCAAGCGGGTCCTAGCAGGTCCACGTAGAGAGGCGTGCCGCAGCCTGTGCCAAGATGCGCCATGGGCCCACCCGTAGTGCACCATTTCACGGCGTAGTGTCAAATAAATAAATAAAGAGAAACGGCCTTACATTTGCACACAGTATCGTGCATAAGACGTTGAAAATACACAAACTATTCTGGATTTGTGCTTAAGAAAGCCAAGAAACATGAAATATTTCCATGTTTTAAACTGGCCCAGAAGCCCTCCTATTGGAAAATGTGTTTCACTGTCCACAATGATGGAAGAAACCTGGTCTAACCTTGTCCCATTTCTGCAGAGTCAGAGTCTCTGCAGCACTGGGCACAAGGGGTGTGTCCATTCTGCAGCCTCACCCATCATTTAAAGTGGGGAATCCCTTACCACTGTAGACATAGCAACCCACTTAGCCAAAACAAAAGCCCAAAAGCGCTTGGGTCCAGTATTCCAAGGACTCCATCCGCGGTCTACAGTCATCAGGTGATGCTTATTTTTTGTCTTGGCGGAAAAGAACGATAATCATTTTGGAATCACGTCATAGTGTAAACGCCTATTGAAACTGAATTTGTTCCCTTTTTAAAAGCCACACAACTGGATGTCTTTCAGTATTACAAAAAACTAACTATTCCATTTAGTTTTTAAATTTACATCATATGGAAAGTGATGGCATAGTATTTTTGGGGTAAATACGAAAAATTTAACATTTTAGTACCATGAAAATGTTAGTTTTATGTATGCCAGTCTTTTAAAACAGATTTTTTTAAAGTGATGACTGGCATAACGTAATATTTAAGCCACTGTGATCCTATTTCTCATTTAACGAATCACTCCCGACACATTTAAACGCACTTTTGAACCGAGATCTAACCCAGAGATTGTGTGTTGTTGGCACTGGCATACACCGCCACGCCACTGTAACAGCGCATGCTGGTTCTCCACCTCCCCCCTCTTATTAGCTCTTTGTGGCTAAAGCAACAATTCCCATTCACGCCGGCCGGCGGTGACGTCAGGTCGTCCTCTCCACTGTGCCTTTGTGCCGCTTCCTCGCAAAGAGGGTCAGCGGGGGGCTTGTCACATCATCTTAGGAGAGCCTCCAGATGATGTGAAAATGAGCAAGGAAAGCCAGAGAGAAAGCGTGGAGCGGCGAGGAAGAAAACGGGAAGATTTGTACGTTGGGAAGGCATCAAAAATGCATACAGCACGCACGTTGTTTGGGGGTGCTAAGGATTAGTCACGAGAATGCCACCACCATCGAATAGCATTACATTTAGACAGAGGACTATTGTCATAGGGGCATGTTAGCTTGTGTCCAGTGTTTCTGCTCATAGGACTGGACAATACATCTATTTAATTAGTTAGGGTTGGGGTTTTTGTTTTACAGATGATTCCAAAACTAAGAGTTTTTTTGTCGTTTAAGCAAAAAGAACATCTAGGAAGAAGCTATTCAATTGGTTATTCATATTTTGGGGTTGACAGCACAAATAGTGGGAAAATAAAGAAATAACAGTATGCAATGATGATCAATATGTAGTTGTTTGTTGAACAGTTTTTCGAAGATGTTAGACATCCAATTGTGTGGCGTCCAATCATCTTTCAGCTACGAATTAGTTTATCCCGACTGTAAATTTGCTGCTAGCCTTCTGCTTCAATCTGATTGGTTCATCTAGTGCCATCAATGCCAGATTTTGCGTTAAGTCATAATTACACTATTAAAAAATATTCAGAACATCAATACAGGACGTCAGAATCAATCTTTGGAGGCTAAAAAAATGGCTTTGCCGCAACACTAATATAGAACAAAGATGGTTCCTTTCTGAATCTAGCCCCACCCCCTTTTAAAATGGAATAATCCCAGTCGCCACTGTATGAGTGGGCTCAAAAAGGTACCAGATGAGAATTCATTTATTTGCAGGGATTCCCACCCACACTACTGCAGCTTTGTCCAAACCAACAGCCATGTCAGCATCCTTCCTTTCCACTAGAGATTAGAACTCTGATAAGATTCTGCAGTCGCTATGGAAACAGGCTCTCAAACCATCCGCGCTATTTGGCTCTTACAGGTAACCGGTACCAGTACAAACCTTCCAGATTCATAAATGACATTTACCTAGCAACAAAACATCTTTTTGGGGGTGATCAGACATAGACAGCAAAGTGGTCAGCCCCCCCTAGCCACAAAACCCCAGCCCCCCACCCCCCCTAGCCCCAACCCTTCCTTTCTCTCTAGTTTGCACATGGAACAGAATTTGGTAGTGAAAAGCGACAACAGGCTTTGCAGTCTGAAAAGGTCTGTAAAGAGTCCCAGTGGGACATAAAGGATTAAATCCCTCAGACAGACACAGGCCTGTCAAAACAAGCATGGACGGATGACGACAGCCAATCAGCATTCACCCGTGAGGATGATGTCAGTGCCACAAAGGTGTAGCTAACGCTCCATAATGGAAAATAATAGTGCGTGTTCTTAGATCCTCGGGTCTCAACCTGGGGGCCAAATCAGGACCACTGAGTATGAAAAAAGTCAAACAAAGTAGTAGCTCCATTTTTTTCCAAAGTTCCTCCAGTCAAACTAATGGTGGACCTCCGATTTTCTCCATCAGGTGACAGAATTGAACGAAGCCCTCTCCAATGAAGAGAGGAACCTACTCTCGGTGGCCTACAAGAACGTGGTAGGCGCCAGGCGTTCGTCCTGGCGCGTCATCTCCAGCATCGAGCAGAAAACATCAGCCGACGGCAACGAGAAGAAAATCGAGATGGTGCGGGCCTACCGGGAAAAAATCGAAAAGGAGCTGGAGACGGTTTGTCAAGACGTCCTCAACCTCCTGGACAACTTCCTGATCAAGAACTGCAACGAGACGCAGCACGAGAGCAAGGTCTTCTACCTGAAGATGAAGGGCGACTACTACCGCTACCTGGCCGAAGTGGCCACCGGCGAGAAGCGAAGCGCCGTGGTGGAATCCTCGGAGAAGTCGTACAACGAAGCCCACGAGATTAGCAAGGAGCATATGCAGCCCACCCACCCCATCCGCCTGGGTTTGGCTCTCAACTACTCCGTCTTCTACTACGAGATCCAGAACGCCCCAGAGCAGGCGTGCCACTTGGCCAAGACGGCCTTTGACGACGCCATCGCCGAGCTGGACACCCTCAACGAGGACTCCTACAAAGACTCCACTCTCATCATGCAACTGCTACGAGACAACTTGACGCTGTGGACGAGCGACCAGCAGGACGACGAAGGAGGCGAGGGCAACAATTAAAAAGAGAGTCCGCCGGCCCAACGCCGCCACGGTTGCGCTCGCTAAAAAAATAAAATGGCAACATCAAAATCATACCGAAAAAGCTACCAATTAAGATCAACGGAAACGGGGATAGGGGGGGGGGAAAGAGGTGGAACGTTAGCGGCCAATGCTACTACTTAAAAAAAAAAAAACATGGCTGCTCTTCTTTATTTTTCCACTAAAAGTAGGAGAAAGAGACCTAAGCTTGAGGTCTGAGTTATTATTAAAAAAAAAATTAAACGACAACCAAAAAAAGATAAAAATACATAAAAATATTTAAAAATATCTTGCTTTTTGGTAGCCTCGGCGGCATTTGCTAGAACAGCGCCCAGAAGCGCGTCTTTTGGCGCAAATGAAGCGGAGGCGTCACATTGCGTCGAGCCGGGGGGGGGTTGAGATGTCGACGGGAATTGAGTTTGACCTTTGATCGCCAGGGAAAATTTTCACCTCCGACTTGGAACGAATCGAGCTTATTACGGGTGTCGAGGGGACGTCCGCTGTCCGCCGGCCCCGCCCCACGGCGCCGCGGCGGTACACGGCCGTCGAGCCAAAAGCAGCTTGTCTCTGTTATTGACGATCACGTGGAGAGAAATCGAGTGTTCTTTTTGTTTCGCTTCGTGTCGGGTGTGTGTGTGTGTGTGTGTGTGTGTGTGTGTGTCCAGCTAAGTCACACAGTCATACTGTAACTAAATATAGAAGTTGATCGAGTAAACTTAGTGCAGCTTGTCCCTATCATGTGCTGATGTGCTTTAATCGAATAAATTTACTGTTTTCGGACACCTAACCAATCCTTTTAGTGTCAATATTGTCGTCATGACGATCATCTCGATTGGAGTAAATGAATATATATCGGGGGGTGTCAAACTGGCCTTTGTCCGGGGCCTCGTTGTATAAATTTGTCACTCATTTGGTTGCCATTGACGGCACTTGAAGTCAAATCCCTGTCCATTACCAATAAAATGGACGCTTAGTGCTATCATTGCCACATAAATTAGTTCTGCCCAAATTGACTAATTGATGAGTAACTAAATCAATGTGAATCGCCTAAAAATTTAGCAAATCCATAAAAACTGGGCATTTTTGTAAAAAAAATGTAAATCTATTAATCCATTGCATTTTTTCAAATTAAAATGTCCCTATTTTGCTTATTGGCGGAAAAAATAGTAGTTATCATCCAATTATTTGTGATAAATTTCATTTGAAAGAAAAAAAAAAGACTTTCGCGGGCCCCAAAAATGAAAACATCGGGCCACATCCGGCCCCGAGGCCACCAGTTTGACACCTCTCGAATTTATTCTACAAAAGCCAATTAAGTGGATTCTAGAGAAAATAAAATAATGTAATAGTAAGAAAGCAAGAAAAAAAGCGACGGTTCCACCCCTCACGCTTGCGTCAGTGGTCTGAATTTAAAAAAAATGTTCAATTCCGAAGCCCATTTTTTCCGCAAAGGCCGAAGCTCAACGCCATGTTACCGAAAGGCCGTATTTGAAGTTTGTGGATTGACTTGATCTGCAGTTTCTTGTGCCTATGACAGTATTACATTGCTTCGGTGTAAGACGAGAACTGCTCCAGTATTCTCCATATTACAGTATTGTGCATGCTGGTGATGTATTTATAGAGTAGCTTCAATTTATCAACTTATAATGTAGATGTTATGTATTCATAGGATATGGGAAAAAATACTACACCTTATTTCAGATCATTTTCTATTTATTTCTTTTTATGGCAATTGTTAGCTCGACCTTTCTAAAAAATAAAAAAACAATGTGTTTTCTTTACGCCATTTTGCTGAAGTACGCTATACCAAAACGGTTGTTATTGTTACCAATAAATTCATCTGTTACAGACATTACTATGGTGACATGAAGTTTTTGGTTAGGACAATACGGGGGGCCGATGGGGGTCTTTGATAATTCCACATAATGCATTAAATCATTGGCTGCCATTGACGGTTAAAAACGTCCAATTCAACCCCACCCAGTCAAATTGTATCAATAAATTCCAGTTAAAATGAAGTTGAAGCTATTTAAGTCTAATTTTGTTACACGTATTTAAAGAAGAGCTCAATATACACATTCGTACTTCAAAAAAACATATGCAATATAATAAATGAATGAATAAATTCAACTATTATAACAATGGTCATTGATAAAGAACATGGTCATATGCATTTCTACCACAATGGCTTTAAAATCTGGTGATCTAAGTCTAAAAAAAACAAGGTAATGGATGTCCTACCTTTAAATTGTCGACTGTGAAAGAAGAGGTGGTGATGATCCAGCATTAATGTGTGTAATCTTTGCATTTTCTTGAGTTATTGAATAAAGAGAAACTAACAAAACAAGGAAGTGTTTGCTTTGCTTCCAAGTAACGAGCTGCAGATCACCTGGGAAAGCACATGGTCCAAATCAATTGGTCAAAATGTTTGCAACACTTCCTGACTGTCATAGGATGACCTTTGCCCTCTCTTGCAGAACATCTACTGGCCAAACTGAGCATACATTTTGTACAAGTCAACTAAAGGTCACATTGTAGAAGATTATATCATTAAATCCATATAAAATTAACCAATTAACCACGCATCACTTCTTAACCATTCAATAAAGTTAACATAGTATTCTATGCATTATGTTATTAGTATCTCCATCTTAGATATTGTTTTTTTTTTTAAACTAACCTTTAAAGATACAGAAAATGCATGCATACTTTAATTTTTTCATGTATTTTGCAGGCGGACTTATAGCCATAATAATAAAAGTTCCACTAGGATGATTAAAGTTTTTGATGAATGGGAAAAGACAAAAACAAGACGCAATATCCATTTTCCAGAGCAGATTGGAAGAAATGGTAATGCCGGTCCATTTTTCTTGACGTAAGAAGGCACTTCCCTGGTTTCCAAGCCTAATGGGACCTCACATGAATCATTTATGCCTGCATTTAAGTGGAAGGAAGGGATGACTCAGAGGAAATGTTGAACTGCTAAGTGCTTTGAAGACAACACACCATTTCAATGCATCAAGCAACATAAACAAATTCTTCAACGTCATGTAGCTAAGCATCAAAAGTCCTGATATTCTCCACTTCTTCTCGTATCCGCAACTTTAGTATTCTTGATAGTTGCCGAACCATCCTAAAAATTCAGGGGTGGCAAAGTAATTTGGCAGGTTGGTTTTTTTTTAATGCTGTATCTGATGTAAGGCTCTTTGAATATGTGGCTCTCGAGCCACTAGCGGCTCCCGGCCAAAAATAATTACCTCCGAACATATTTTGTATCTACATCTTTGCCTCATTTTCAGTTTGTCTTATTTTTATTTGGTCTTAAAACACACAAATTTAAATTATACTTAAAAAATAAGTTGCCATGTTGAATTTTTTTAATACTATTTCTGATATAAGGCTCTTTGACTGTCATAGTTGAAAATATGGTCTCTTTGTATCTAATGTGTTCACCACTCCTGTTCTAGACCATATTACCAAAAATATATATATAAATATACATAGATAAATACAGAGAGGCAGTGATTCATGTGTGTTATCGGCCTTAACTATACAACGTGCTGGAGGCTGAGTTCATAGCTCTAAAAATAGCGTTGGCTCGCAGCTTGGGAGTCAAGAGTGGGGTTAGTATGTGCATTAGCGGGCGGGCAGGCACACGGCACGAATATTCAGAGGAGGAGGAGGAGGAGGAACGCCAGTATGCACCACACCATTCCATCTGCACTTGTGCGGATACGTCTTTCATTTGATCCGTCTCTGACAGACAGATGACATGTTTGCTGGACTGGTTGACCTTCATCTGCTCGTACTGGGACGGTCATGTGACCTCTCTCCAAAATATGCGTGCTACTGTTTCCAATACATGGCTGATAATGTAAAGCACATGTATCAAAGTGGTAGGATGTTATTTTAATGGCAGCTAATGAGGGAGAAATATTGATGTAAAAATGCATAAATGCATAATAGGTCAAAATGTCCACATGATAAACTGTATAATGTGTCAAAACTGAAGCTAATAGAATTGAGGATGCTTGCATGCCTCAAGCTTCTCTTTTTTTAAAGTCAAGATTTTCCAGTCCACTATTTATTAAAATGTGTTTTTTTTTTTGATGGCCTGCAGCTTTTTTGGCCATGTCGTAGATCTGTTTCCATGGCAACCTAACACGCCAGGGTATTTTAAAAAGGCATTTCATGTGAAGCAGAGACTTTTTCAACTGCATTTTTTTCACTTAACGCCATTGTATTTTTAATATATTTGCCAATAATGCCAGTTTGTTTTGACTGACCTTGTACATTCAAGAGCAAGCAAATGTCTTCCTGGTGATGTATTCATGATGAATAATTCTATTGAGACATTTTGAAGGACGAAATTCTAGAATTTCTCTGTGTTTAACCAGAATTGACCTACATTTCTAAAAACTGAGACCCTGGGGGCCAAAAAATACATCCATGAAAATGAAAAACTTAATAAATATGGCCTTTGCTCATCTTTACCAAGTGTAGCACTTACTAAGAAATGTACTATAATACAGAATGTGATAATTTGCAATTAATCAAAATTAATATTACTAACCATTTCCAAGCTTCACTTATGTGTTTGGCTGCCATTGGCAGCATTAGACGTCCAATCTACCTGAAGAAGGAGTGAACTGCCATCCTGCCAACCCAAATATACAGTTAGACATATATTAGAGAAAAATGCATTTCAATTCAAAGCAGTAACCAATAAGTAAATTAAGAAGGACATTCAAATTGCACACAAATTTATTTTCCCATTCCTAACAGGCATTATTAATTTTTCGTATTGGCAATATTTTGCTTGAAAGATTCCATACAAGAGAAGGAAAAGAGAATACAGAGTGAAAAATGAGGAGGAAAAAAGGACAAATGTGCAAAGAGAAGACACACCTATGTGAAAAAGGAATTCTCATTTCTCATTGGGGTTTAGCTCAGATGTAGTTGATGGCATCCTACTTCTTTACCACGCCACTTTTGCTGTCGACGGTGACGGGGATGGTGACCTCCGCGGCCTCGATGGCCGCCTTGGGCAGAGGGGCCTCCACGGTCAGCATGCCGTCGGGAGACAGCGATGAGGTGACTTTTTCTACGTTGGCGCCGGAGGGGAGGCTGTGGGAGGGGTTACAGGTGACTTGGTCAATTTCATTGGGCGATACAGTAATTACTTAAAACTTTGGATTTATGGCAAGTGAACAATGTCCATATTAAACTAAAATGTCTAGTTTAGTTTCAATATAATGTTACAATTTTTCCCAACAATTTATGATGTTTAACCATTGTAATTTGGGAAGGGAGATTTTAAAATTTAATATTTCTGCAAAATCTAATTGAATACAGGCAGGCAATAGTTGTTTACATGAATAGTTTTGTTGTTCCAGTCGCCTCTAGATGGCAGAACAACCAAAGCAAAAATGTGGGGCTATGTTTTTATTCCCTTATCTAGTAGAGGTCAAAGGTTAGAGGAGGTAGTGAACAAAAAAAACAATGCTTACGTGTATTTCCTGGTGAAACATCTGGACACAAAACCATGTTCGTCTTTCCGCTCTTCATGCTTTCCTGTGGACAAAAAAAAGAAAAAATATATAAGTATTTAACTCAACCATCTTTGGCAAGACGCTACTTTTCACACTGTAACTTGAGAACAATTTGGGCTTCCACTGTGGCTTTGTTTATCTTAGATACCGAATTAAATCCACCCGTTTTTTTTAAGCCACACTAGCACTGTCATCCAAATAGCATAACTCTTCTCAAAAAGGGCAAATTGCATGACACATTTGTGAACGTCAGCGATGGGGAACTGGCCTACTCCCCCACATGCTCTATTGTTTTTGTATCATCAGGCTTTGATCCAGTAAGTCCACACCCACCAGCCTACTGGGGAAAAAAAGGCAGTGTATTGTTCTGGGTTCTTATGCAACTGCAAGTTTCCAGAACAGTTAAGCCTTAAATTCTGGAGGAAGCCCAGATTTATCATGCCTGCAATCTGATGAGATTCTGTAAAAATACTCCTAAAACTACCACAATACTCCCTAAAAATAATCTGTAAAAATAATAATACTAGGCGAACGAGAGGGAATTTGAATGAAAAATAACTGCAATCCATCAAACCATGACAGGAATTAGTGCAACACTCTTAGAAGGACTATTTTTGTGACTGCCATTGACGGAATTAGACATCTAATCCATGTTAACCCTTTAGGGGAATGTTCAACAGATTTTTCTTCAATCTAAAATGACTAAATAGTATTAAATTCGCCACATTTTTGGTTGTATTTCCACGAATTCTCGCTTACCCGTGATCTCCACCACGCCATCTTTAGTCTTGACCACCAGCTCCTCAGGCGAGAACTGATTGACATCCAGCGACACCTTCCAACTGTCTTGGGTCTGCTTGATCTCCGACATCCCCGTGCTCATCTGGCGGGACAGGGCGCGGGCTTGCTGAGCCATAACGGCGCCCGGATACATCACAGCGGCCATGTCTGGGCCCACAACCGAAGGCCGCATGTAGCCCGGCCAATGGGCGTAGGGGTACGAAGCCAAGTCTTCCATCTGGGCGGGCATGCCAAAGGACTGGTCAAAGATGCGGCTGGGAGGGTGCCAGTCTCGGAAGGGGTCCCAGCTGGGGGTGCGCAGAAGGGTGAAAGGAATCCGTCTCTCCGACATGATGAACGAGGGTGGTCAGTCAGAAATGATCAAAGTTCCTCCTGGACAATGTAGCCGTCTCCTATTTATACCAGCGCTGGTTGTCCCTCCTCTATTTCCACTCCCCTCAACATGCTGGGAGAAGTTACGAGAAGGGCTATTTGTATTGGACGTATCACTGCAAAGGAATCCAGAGGGAGGACCCTCCCCAAATGACAGCTGAGCATTGCACTGTTTTCAACGGCACCCCCGCCCAAGTTAGAGAAACAGAAGGATCCAGATAGCACTGGGAGTCAGACATCATCGTAGCTAAAAAGGTCTGAATGATTGAACTACGACAGCCCGGGTCCTCGGATTCTACAGGCAACAATAAGTCTGCCATCTATGGATTGAATATGTCATAATAATTCTTATCTATGGCTGCTTTTTTTGTGGGCTTCCTTGGCAATATGTTCCATTTAAAGAGTTGCTATTAGGCCATTAGGTCGTTTTTCTCTGGGGGGGTCCTTCAATCAAAGTCAAACTGGTGCTCAATGGGTCGTTAGTTCAATTGGAGGTTGAACATTGCCTGAAAATATAACTTTATGCTTGAAGGGGGGTAAAAATGAGAAAGTGTTTTCCCCATTTGTTTGTTTATTGTCAGGAATAGGAACTTCAACACTACAAAGAAGGACCCAGTGGATTAAATGGGCATTTCTTAGATTTGGAATAAATTAAAGGTATCATGACATGGAATACAATAGAGTGAAATTTGAAAGAATTCTTTTTGGTGGGTTGCGACTGTTTTTGCACATCTTGACAGCGTCTTTGTATTGCACACTTTATAAATAGAACAATGTCAAATTCATTGTAGTGAGCGCTGAACATAATGCCTCAATTTAACTTAAAAAAAATAGGATTTGTTGGGGTTCAAGTCAGGGTATTTTGGATATTTACCTTTTTGGCTGCCATTGAAGGCAACAGATGTCCAATCCATTACGCAGTTGAATTTGATTAGATATGCCCATTGTCATAGATGGATGTTTTCAATAATCAATTTCCTATACTCAGTATCTTGGGCTGGCAGTGAATGAGTTGACTAAAAAACAGATAAATATATTAAAACAATAAATAGTTCAATAAATTAATCAACATTTAAATAAATACATTAAATAGTAGATTCACAAAAAAACATGTGCATGGAAAGTTTTGCAGTACATTTCTCCATACGGAGACACTTCAGCCTCATAATCACTTCCAGAAAGCAGGGTACACACGTATGGATAATTGGAACTACAATATGTATTCATATATACATATATGTATATATATGGAAGCAAGAATATTATTATTGGCCAATGAATTAGCAAAAGAAGCGTCTTGAATGACAGCAAAACTGTGATATTCTGTTTTATTCTTTTTTAAAGTGTGAAATAATATTAATTTTAATTATTTAACCTGAAAAATATATATTTTTTGCAATACCAAGGAAAAAAACTGTAAATATCTCTTATTATTTAGTTTAAAATGCTTAAAAATAATCCCAGAATGTTTAATATTAATTTAATCTAATATTTTCAACTACATAGGCTTAACATGACATTTTATTACTACGTGTGTACCCCACTTTATCACTCACACACACAAACATACTCGGTGACCCCAAAAATCAAGTATGAGTAGAATAAACACACATCGGGAGTCATTTTAAATAGAATAGACCTAAAGTCATAAATAATACACATCTTCAAATTTTCTTTTGGCTTGCTGACATCCCATAAAAGTAGCATCCAATAAGATTCATTAGGGAGTGGAAGCCCAGCCCCAAAATCATCCTTTCTTTCCTTATTTGCCATGCTATAGTGTGTCATGGAATATACAGTGCATAGTTTACAAAGCCAGAAGATCTATACAGATAAACCTATACAATGCAACTTAGAAGCATTAAAAAAAGTACTTTTCACTCTTTTTGTTCTTACTTGATTGATCTGGTTGCTCTTGGATTTTTAACATATTTGTTTGCCCAGCCAGACAGCAAGAATTTGGCCATGTATGTTAGCGCCACCTTTAGGATGGGTTTTGAAATCCATCCCAAAGTGCAGAAAACTAAATGGAGTTTGCCATGAATCTGGCATATGGTCAAAATCAGGCTATGTTTGCTGGATTATGTCTTTGGAAGGGGAGCAAGTCTTAAATAAATGGTCACATTTTTGCACCACTTTGGATTTTGGTTGAATTGTGGAAAAGGCCAAAGAATATCCCAACGAATAATAAGATTTGTTGCACCGGCTCTGCTGGAATGACTGATTTTTTGGGAGACTTTTTCAGAATTTGCCTTTGAACACATCAACAGTGGATTGAATGATAGTTTCAGGGTGGCAAAAGAATGATATAATTGTTTTTAGGCAATTCTAAAACTAACAGACTGGTCGCCAGCTACACACAAAAACCAGGACGGATTGTCGCCCTTCCCAAGACGATTCACGTCCAATCATGTATGTCAATGTGTTTATCAATAGTGGAAGAGAAGGAACATTTACTGAACTGCTCTCTTTTTTTTTTGGTGCAATTGGTAGAGTATTAGTTTCGACCTACATATGCCAAACTATCATATATTGGACTAGGCATGGTTTTACAACTTATAAAAACAATCATAATAAATAAATATTGGAATAAAGTGCCAGTTAAAAATCCTGTTGTTAAATCGACGGTTATTTAAAAGAAAATGCCATAGTTTTTGCCCCCAAACAAACACTAACCTTCAATGACATCCTGGTAATATTTCCAATCCACTGCAGCCTGTTGTCGAAAGGCAAACTCTCCAATTGTTCTCGCCAATGGCCTGAAAATTTACAGACTCGAACGTGGAATAGTCCAAAGAGCGACCATGATTGTCCTCAGCTATCGTAGCTACTACGACTGGAGTAAGAGTGGTGACTGCGAGAACGACTCCTACTTGGACTCCAGCTCGGACTCCTGCTCCAACTTCGGCTTCCGCTTGGACTCCGGCTGCGACTACGGCTGCGATGGCGGCTGCGACTGCGGCTCCGACTGCGACTGTAGCTGCTGTAGCTTCGGCTGGAACGTGAGGGACTGCTGTCGTAGCTGGACGACGACGGGCTGGGACGGTAGTACGGGATGGGACGTTTCCGGGCGCTGTGGAGGAGAACGTGCAAAGAGATGTTAGCAAATGCCAGGAAGTGAAGAAAATGGTCGCCAGGGGTTAGAAAAAGTACAAATTGCCCTTGCGTTGCTATAAAAAAAAACGTGTGTCGTTAGTTTTGGGGTTAATAGCCAAGCTGAAATAGTCATAAGCACCCCAAAGAAATTGTCATTGGAGACAAACACCAGCAGACAAAAACAGTGAAGTTAGTCCAATGGCGAGCCATTAGTTGTATTAAGTCGTATTTTCTTTCTTTTTGTCAGTGAATTTGGACGAGATTGAAGATTTGTTAGAGTCGGTGAGGAAAAAACAGGAGGAATAGGAAGTCAGGTTTACTCTGCGGGTGTTTTACTGCTCCGTCAAGCTTCAGGAGTCAAACTAGAGGGGTCCTACTGCACGGCAACAGTTACCACGGTAACTGGCCCGCAGCTCGGGAGCATCTGGTTGCCTTGACGTCGGAACCTTTGAGGGCTGGAGTGAAAGATGACAGTACATTTCATCGTTTTTTTTTTAACATTCGAGGATGAATTTGGAATAATAAAAGTAGTTAGGAGGGTTCTTTCATTTGGATGGGATTCCTCGTAGTGGCATCAGTGGGAAACAATAAGGTCATTTCGTACATGAACATACTGGAAAACTATTTTGTTCGCTATTGTGATTGACAGGACGACATCTACAGATGTTTTTTTTTAACTCTTCGACTGAATACCACAACACATCCCTGACAAATACTAGATAATTATTATTATAAATGTGATTTCCAATGTACAATAGGAAATCATATCCATTTTTTTCTCTTAAATAGGCCAAAAATTGGTATAAAATTGTCCATATGCTTCATTTTATTCATTATTTTATAATGTATTAAATTCCAAAAAATAAAGAAAACTTGTCATTGACAGTCAAATAATTAATATCATTTTAGATTATATATAATTTGAGAAATACATTAAATGTGACAGTCCAGAGCCACATTATTATTATAATTATTTTTCTTTAGCAGTGCAACTTTTAGTCTGAAAATAACAATATAGTCAATTCAAAATTCATGCTTTGCTCACCTGGTAATTCTGCGAGCTTCCATAAAACTCGGAGAATCTCTCCTCCGTTTGCGGATGGGCGAGTAACTGCGAGATCGGCGACGGGCCCGGCTGTCGGCGTCGCTATCACCGCCACCGTGGTTTGGGCTGTCCCTCTCTCTGCGTGGAACACACGTGGTCAGAGTCGGGAAAAACGCCAATGACGGGAAAACGCTCACCTGGAGGAATTCTGCCTGTTATGAGGAGACTTGGCCTTACTGAGGCCTCGTTCTCGTCGTGGGCACGAAGAGCGTTCGCTGCTCCAGGAACTGCTACGGCGCCTCGGGTTCTGTTTGCCGCGGGACGTTTCCTTCTTTCGGCCCGACGCGTGCGAGTGGCGACCCGGCGACGGCGACGGGCTGCGGGTGTGCGGTTGACCTCGACTGGAACGCCGCTGACGCTTGGAAGAACGTCTGCTCTTTGTCCTGAGTGAAGGAAAGTAGGATTAATGGGGAAATGAATGCAGAGAAGAAGAATGATTATATTTTTAAAATATATTGTTAGGTATATTCAATTCATTTTATGTAATGTTTGGGATGAGTAAATACAAAAGTATAAATGAATCAAAAATACTTATGACCCCAAACAACAATCTAAAGTCGATTTTTCTTTTTTAAATGTACTAATATTTATCCCATTGCCCACCATTAACAAGGATAGTCAATTTAAACCTGAAGAATGTCTAATTAATCTAATAAGTGCCTTAGAAAAGTTTCATTTATGGATCATAACAGTTTTTCTTACTTTTTCTGCTGTCGGCTGCCTCTTCCTCTGCGAGCGTGGTTGTGATGGGAATGCGCCGAGTCGCTGCTGCGAGCCGGAGACTGAGCACCCTTGTTCCATCCTCGCTGACTCGCCCTCACGTTTTCTATACTTCCGCCATCGGTGGCGCCGTGGAGCTTCTGCTTCTGTTCTTTGGGCAAAGTCGATGGGATGCCGGTGGGGCCCGTGGTGGCCAATAAGGGCAGCTTCTATAAAAAAATGATGCCCAACAAGAAAAAAAGGAGGAAAATGACCAAAAAGCATTAGAATAACATCCATTTTTTTGGCTTTTGAGCGCGTACCAAAGAAAGATAACATCAGGAAGAAAAAAGATCTATTTTTTTGGTCCGTATGGGTTATATAGATAGATAAATAGATAGATAGATAGTCCTCTATGGTGCAGCACATGCAATACTCGGCATGCAAAACCAGAATGAGTTGAAGAAATCATAAACTAAAATTAGGAGAAGGAAGAGAGGGAGAATAATAGCGAAAAGAGTGAATTAAAATGATAGAGCAGAGGCAGAAAGTGAAGAGCTACAGAAAGTGTTGAGAGAAAAAATAATAATAAAAAGAGGACTTTTCGGAAAGTTTTTTTTTTTTTTTGAAGTCATGATTTCAAAGAAAATGAAACAAAAACAGAAAGAAAAGACGACTGGACGGAACATCACAGAAATGGAGGGAACGAAATCAAGATCACAATTATTCAAAAATCGGTCAAATCGGAAACCAAAAGTCAAAAAAAAAATCAATAAATCATCTTGCTACTCAATTTTCTCTGTCTGGATTTTTCTTTACCATTTTGAAGACGTGCTGACAAGTGAACAGCGACCCCTTTTTTACCGTTTTTTAATTTAAATGCTTATTCTTGTTTAACTCCCTTCTGGTTAACATCCACTTACCAATAAAGTGGTATTCCCTCCTTTAGTAGGTAAGGTATGAAGAAAAGGGAAAAGTGGGGCAACATAAGTGCATCATTAGATTCACAAAATGCAAGAGAAAAAGACACAAAACGCTTCCCTGTGTTATGGAAATCAATGGAATAGAAGTCAAAGCAAAAAAAGAGGAAAACCCGGGATGTGGAAATCGTTCCTGGAGCGCTTCTTCTGGACCGCCAACTTCCCCAAATCATATTTTTCCTTCCCGGGTAGAATAAAACCGCTTTTACAGTCACGCAAACACAACTTTGAGCTTTTTAACTGCCGGAGATTGTCAACTTTGTCATCTGGGAATATATTTTGACTGGGAAATGATAATAGTGAATATGTATTGTGATAATAGTGCCAACTGGCAACCACTATTGGTAAATCATGGGATTAAATAGATGTAGTTTACCCAAAAGGGATGCAAAATAACAAATGTTGGGGGAAAAAATGAACCACGCTGTCAAAAGACAAAAAAAATCTAAAATTCATTGTAAAATATAGAAATAAATACAAGCGTTCATGGATTATATCTCATTGAACTTGAGTAGGTAGTATGGCAGTTGGGTGTCCTAACTACTGTGCTAAAAGCCCTTTTTTGTTTTTGTTGCGCTTATTTTAGTGTCTTTCTAGTTTTAGTTCAAGATGGTGATTTTCTGTAAATTAAAAAATGTAGAAATAAAAGTGACGGTTACTAAAGTACTATAATGTATAATTTTGTTGCACCAAAAAGAAAGAGCAGATCTCCGAGTACTGATAAATCCATATTATTATAATGTTTTTGGAAAGACTACTTTTAAAAGAGAGAGAAAAAGAGAGAAAGAAACATTGACAGTCACTCAGGCTAGGGTGCTTGTCACATTCTCATCTGCATAGAGATCACGTGCGTAGGCAAAGCGTTGGTTACCTACCTTCCGTATCGATCAGTGACACGTATGCAATATCAACAAAACAAGGAAAGAAAGAAAGAAAAAAAAGAAGAAGAAGACAGGAGAAGGGAATGTTCTCCGCAGCGATAATGGGAAAAAGACAATGACCTCTTTTAGTATATCAACGCTACACTTTTGAAAAAAGCTTGATAATATAATATATTTAATATCTGCCCTCTTTTCACATTAAAAAAAATATATAAATACATTTTTTTTCAAGTCAACTACAAGATGATATTTGCTATTAAGAGGCCCAAAGAGAAAATATATACTACTGTCCAAAAAGCATATATATTGAACGTGATGAATTAATAAGTTGGAAGACCCAAATGACGGCAAAAAAACTGAATTCGACACCCTTGCTCTAGAAACTACGTGATTTGCTTTGTCTTTTTCGCTGGAACAAATGCAGCCATATTGGTATCCAAACAGGGAAGGAAAGTGGATAGAAACACGAATTTAACTCTTTCAGTGCCATTGACGACGAGAGACGTCCAATCACGTGGCTCTAAATTAAAACCCATCATTGTGAGATTATCACAAATAAACGTCACATCCATTTGAACTGGGAGGGCGGGCTTGGCGAGCCAATATTGACGCCACCAACCCTCTCAGCTCAAATGGATTGGACATCCAACGCAGTCAATGGCAACCAATGAGTAAATATCATGGAGGGAGGGAAGGGGTGTGGTTGTGCATCATGCAGAGCTGGACCAAATGTGGACCAAATGTGGGAGGGAGGAGGGACTTGAAATGCAACAACGACAAGAATCAGCTGTGAGTCATATGACACGAATGAGAAAGGAGGAAAAGGGTCCTGCTATAAATCAGATCCATTTTTAAAGTCATATTTTCTGCACCTTCTTAAACACTATCCATTTTTTTTCTACATTGACCACTACTGATACGACTAGTACATCTACTACCACCACCAATATCATGACATAATACTGTCGATAAATTCTTTGAGCTGATTGTGTAATTAAGTATTTTGATTCAGTTGATAAAGTATCCACTTGAAAGCAAAAACACAAAAATATCCATACATTTTATGAATTTTCTCTCATAACTCCCACATCTCTGCTACCAAAGCATCTTAGAATATCTTTAAATGAAACAGGCCCAAGTGTACGCAAATCAGGGCCAAAAAAACAAAAAAAGGAGCGAAAAAAAGCACCGTTACAAAAAATGGAACCGACATTTTCAAACCCAAAAATTCAAGTTCAAATATTTCAAATCCTCCTAAAAATAGCTGATTTTCCATTTTCCACCATCATTACGACAATATCCCGAGAGCGAGAATACAACATGCACATTGAAATGTACATAATCCCAAAAAAGGAAGCTGCTCTAGCACCCCCGAAAGAGAGGAAGACCTATGACGGAATAACGCTGGTCGGTGTTTGACAGAAAGACAACTGGATTGACAAGAAGAAACGATTCCACGTACCCAGTTAACCTACTTGGTCCAGCTCCAAAGCATTTGAGTGCTTTTTATATAAACAAGAAAGACATTGGGGAATTTATTCATTGTTAAATGCCATTGAAACGGATTGAGAAAAGAAGAGTGAATTGCAAAAAGCAGACAGAGATCAGATGAGGCCTCAGAAAACATGCAAGAAAACAAAACAATAGTGCGCCACTTTTAAAGACTTTCATTTCAATATCAAATCTGTTTTCTTTGTAAACTAATACAGTAAATAGGAAGGAGCATTTTGTCTATTAAAAAGAGTATGAGATATTTTTAAATTTTTGAGATCTGGACATATTTAATATAAGTCTGAGTGGATTTATTTCAGTCCAAACTATTTATGTTAAAGTCTCTCTACTGTCTTAATCAGAAAATGCTGTTTTTAAAACTTTGAATGTCAGTAATGCTGATAAATGTCCAATTTTAGGTCTTTTTTTAAAATATTTATGCTGCAAATTTTAATCGATTTGAACTGGAAGGGCTGCCCACAAATGAACATTTATAGACTTAAACCCCATTAAGATCTGGCTTTAACGTTTGGAGACCACATTTTGGGCCAAATATATAAGCAGGTCTAATTGTTTGATAATTTTTTTAAAATGAATAATCCAGTAGAAATATTAATAAATAATAACTCTCGAGTGGTGAAGAAGTTGACGATAACCACGTGTTGTTTTCCTCATTATTCTGTTTTACGAGACAGCTCAAGTAAATATGCTAATCAAAAGTTCCCCATTTAACACACTCGCACATACCAGGAAGCTTTTTCTCCATACGAGGAGAACGATGGCAAAGAAAGCCAGAAACAAACAAAAAAAAAAACAGCTGTGGCAGGTTCTACACATGGTATAAAAAAGGACAACCGTGTGCCCTATGAATGATTCATAAGGTGAAGAAAGAAAGAAAGGCAGTTTTGGGAGGGAGAGGTTAAAAAAGTAGAAAAGAGGAGATGACTTACATCTTGCAGCTTATCGCCTTCGGCTTGGTTGACTCTGCCGGCTTTGCGACGCCGGGCGTGGTCGCCGTTGTGCCAAACGCCGGGACTGTCTGGGCCCGGGGATAACGAAGCGCTTTCGGACGCCTTTCCTTCCTTCTTGTGCTTGGAGTTCAGTCTGAAAACAATCAGCCACAACTTATGTCAGGTACATTGCTTCGAAAAAAGTGTACACAATTGTATAGTGTACACAATTTGAAATGATGAAAAAAAACTACAAGTTGACAGGTATGGGATGTCTCCAAGTGATAAACCTGTTCTTAAAAATAGCATGGTGAGGTTAAAACAGGGTAATTGAATGGGAAAAAGGGGAAAAATGGTGAAAATGATGCGTGTGCATGTGATTTTTGCAGAATTTACCTGCTGGGAGATTTGGAGGCGCTTCCAGTGGATGACAGGGAGGCGCTACGGCTGCTGCAACAGCTGCCTTGGCGCTGCACGCTCCTCCTGGGGGTCTCGGCGGGGGACCTACACGGGCACGAACGCACACATGGACAAATAGGAAAGAATTTGTATGGATGGCTACATCCGTGCAGTATGCCATCTTTCTGATTGGATGTAAAAACGAGGCTGAACAATTTTAGATTGAGCCAATATACCCAAAATAAATAAAAAAAGAACACAAATATCAAGGGAAGACAGACCTGCTGCCCATAATTGAGAGAATTATGGCAAAATGTGCAATGTTAATGTAAAAAATGGCAGATATCTTAAAATAGAAAGGATGCTCACCTCTTTTTCTGTTTGTTTTTGTCTTTGTGTTTTTCCTTTGAGCTGCCAGACCTGGAAAAATAGCGATAAAACGTTAAAGAACAATTTTACGTAATACAAATGAATACTCCCTTTTACTATACTACACAATCAATTGTAATCAGACAATAAAAGTAGTCCATTTTCAATTATGGTGACGTGTTGGATCTAGACAAGGGGTCGGCAAGCTGCGGTTGGTGTGCCACATTGGGTCCGTTATTTGTCTTGGCCAGGAGAGGGTAATGCTTTTTCTACACCAGAATATTTTAATATGGCCGGAAATTGGGTTATAAAGTGGGTAAAATAAAATGGAGAGCTCCACAAAAGAGATTCTTTGGATAACAAATTGAAGGGCGCTTGCCGACTCCTGATCTAAACCATGGTTAAGAACCTTGAGCACAAAATATATTGTAGATACACTCACTGGACACTGGACAATTTGATCCAAAACAAGGGCTGCATTTGGGGTAAAATATAAGAGACATATTTCTGAGAGATTAGCATATAACGTAATTTTGGTCCCCAAAAGGCATGAAAAAATAGGCATAGGTGAGGGGAAAAAATAGTATTGTGAATTCTGTGGGTATGTACTGTACACAGGATGCAGTATTTAGTATAAATTTAGTACATAAGAAAAAAGATCTAAACTCAGTGTCCTGTTCTTCACTTTTTCTGAGGATAATAATGTTTGTTACACAGTTAAACTTCGGATTCAAACAAAATAAACAAACTGTTCTTCCATTGGATAACTTTTAAATTTACAATACAAAAGACAATCTTGTCTTTTCCAAAAAAAAAACATACCTGTACCTCCTCTTTTTACCGGAGCCAGAAGCTGACCTACAAAAAGTAAACATGGTTATTATTAGACGGCATCTCAACTGAATTATTCATTTATATAATAGAAGACATCTCTTTTTAACCCGAAAATCCACTTCACATAACGCCATGTTGGAATTTATAATTCTGCCCCACTGCCCTTTAATAGTCAGCAAACTAAAATGCATTTTGAAACGAATCCAAACTCTTAATTATCAAACAACAGACGCCAACTATGACCCTCAATATGGTTTCCATAGCAACGATAGAACATCTGTGGGCGTTGTTGCTATTTCGGAGAGAAAAGCCACATCTCCCTTGCCGGTTTACACAAACACACCAAAAGGTGAAGAGGACTAATAAAACTGTCACAGACTGATATATGAATTATTGTTGCAATCATTCTCCCATTGGAAGGATCCCAGTGGGAACCAGTAGATATGAGCTTTACTTTTCATTGTTTACGAACAATGCTGCAGACTGTGCGTATGCTTGCAACACAATATTAAAAATGGTATTGTAAAGCTGTTAATAATAAACGTGCTATATGACTATAGGAAATATGCAGTAGAGTATCTAACCTCCCCCAATACAAAACACATGTGCAGATTTAAAGGTCACCAATCAACAAGGGAGGCGGTCCCTAAGGTGGAGGAACCCTTTATGTTCATCAACAGCATCTGCGCTATATGGGGAAAAAATCCCTATCACTATATGTTAAAATATTAGTACTTTTCATAATATGGTGATTAACTAAACAATAATTATGGCATATTTACACCCACAGACATTATTTTTGAGTCAACACTAGTCTTAAATAGTAAAGAATATCAAGTAGTGCTATTAATACTATCCATGGTAAGTTAAATCAGCCAAGTAGTAGTTTTCCCTCAAATCTAAGTACATATTTTTAATTATCTACTAAAAAGTTTTGAATTTTAAGACTTCTGTTTAGCAGGTTGTCATAATGTCATTAATATTGGAATGAATGGAGTCATCTGTGTTGCTATTTTCAATTGTTTTGGATGCTTTACTCAAATGAGGTTTGGTTATTTATGACGATAGAAAGCATAGTTTTGCCAATATAGTACTATGTGTCGTCATATTACATTGAAAAGGATGCACTGCAGAGTAGGAGTGTATTGCTCAGGTGATGGAAGAGAGGGACAAAATAAATGACTCAGGCAGAAGGGCGGTGGCTCAGTGGTGGGGAAGAGGATGTGGTCGCGTTTGGTAATGGAGAGTTTGTTGTTAGAGTCGGATATTAAGCCCCACTTTAGACAACTTGACAAATTGGGGGACAACATTCTAATTGCTTGTTGTCCTGAGGGGAACACTGATTGTCTATAGTGTTGAAAGGGTACCTGTCGCGCTTGTGTTTCTTGCTGCTTTTTTTCTTCTTTTCTCTGCGATTTGGTGAGGAGCTGCCAAACCTGTGAGGATAAACAAAGAAAAGTTACACATGTATTTTAGTTTGTTGTCATTTTAGCAGCAATTTTCTAGATTTTTACTCACCGACTTCTTCGGCGGCTAGACTTTTTCTTCTTTTTTTTCTTTGGACGAGGTGATGGAGAGCTGCTGGATTTACTTTTGACTCTGAGGTACCCACAAACAAAGAAAAGCATTAAAAGTATTTAATATTAACCCCTATATAGCGTTAAAACGTGAGTATATATTAAATCAATGTAAATGGGCCATTTCAGTTCAATAGGAAATGTCTGGGAAATTCTAGCTTCCTTAATAAATGATTTAAATGAAAAAACGAGGTAATTTGATCTAAAAATCCCAGTTTTGTACATCGACATTATTGAATTGAATAGAGTAAAATCAGAATTAGGATTAGGTGAATAAATTAAGAAAGGCAAGTGTGCATTGTGTGTGTAATTGACCTGCTGTCACTTTGATAATCATCGCCGTAGTCAGCGTCTTCATTGCCATCCAATTCAGTTTCATCTTCGGGGTAATAGTGGACGTGGTTGACTCTAAAACATGATAAAACAGAGTTTTAACAATTTAGGAAGTATTGAATTTTTGCAAAAGTTTACATACAAATACACAGATAGGGATTGATGAAAATCACAAATAGTTAAGTCATACAATAACATGGACATGACACAAGGAAACACACACTCCAAACCAACCAAAAAATGTAAGAAAATGGAACTACTACACAAAAAGAAGAAATAGTAATCAACTTACACAGTATGTGGCCCATCTCTTGTAATAACTCCTTCTTTATCCATCAGCATTTGTCTAAAAGTGCTCACTTTCTGTCGAATCTCTTCTTCCATGTACCTAAGAAGTAGAAAAGAAGACTATAAGATAGTGAGTGGATGTCCATTTGTGTTGAATTCTACTATCCAGCTAAATTCGCCTTGCTTTACTTTAACCCGTGGCTTATTTCAGGGTAGGATGGGGCGGCTTTTTTTAAAGGATTAAGAAAAAGCGGATACCAGCATGGCTGCAGCCGCCATCAGTGTATTGTCAGTGTGGAGAATAGGATTAGCACAAGTGTGATGGAGAGTTGCAATGGCTGGGAAATACCCCGGGAGGTCTGACGGCATCATGGTGTCTTTGGCCAATCTCTCAACTCAGCAGCTGTCACACTTGTGCCACAGTAGACACCCCGAAAAGCTACTTTATATTCATGTCTTTCTCACATACTGCACATGACACATTAGCAAGTGTTAGAGGCTCCTTGACATTTGAAAAAATAGCCGCTGTATGCTTTTCTGGAAGGAAGAAATGGGGGATTTGGTCAAAGGCTCAATAAGGAGAAAGGAAAATGAATCCTGAAATCTATCTAGAATGGCAGAAAATAAAAGTTTTTTCATTGTTTTGCTTTGGATTGAAATTATTGTGAACTGAGAGAGTGGAATTGAATTGATAATAAGTATAAGCTTTCTATAGGAATTATTAAATTTGTTGTTTTTAGGAGTACTGCCAAAGGTTTGCCAGGAAATGACTTATTTAAAGTGGCTGCAATGTTGCTTGGAATTCTATTAGATGAGATTTGTGTCTGAGTTCAGTTGTATTTCGCTTTGGAGTTATTTTATATTTGCAATTAGGGATTGAAAAGGATTTGTTAGCAAGATTGGTTTGTCATTTAAGTATGTATATTTGGATGACCTGAATTATTTATGCACATTTCTTTTGAAATATTGAAGTAGAAGCTCTCTGAGTATTTGTTTTTTATATTTCTTTCTGTGGTACAGTCGAATAGTGTGAGGCTGAGTGCACATTTACAGATGGACAACAGCTTTGTGACAACATATGCTCAAGGTTCATGTGTGTGAGAGAGAGCAAGTTGCCACGAGTAGCGCTCATTAGCCAGCTAGAAAATGACTCAAACGCCTCAGGGGGTCTAATCACTGTGTCTAAATTAAACACCTTGCCATATACTTATTATCTTACATTATTCACTAAAGTCCTTCAGTTGGAATAAAATCAAATATCCCAAGGCCACCGTAACTTGTTAAAAAGTTCTCATCTGAAAACCAACCCACCAAAAGATTAGAAGTACCTGATTAGTGCCAAATTAGTAGGCAACTAATCACTGCTCAGCCCATAGGAGCAGCAAAACAAACAATGGCGGAAATCAAACTGAAAGCAAGGCTAAACACTGATATATACTTATTCCAGATTAAACATGGAGGCATTTAACTGACTAGGAAACAAAGAGTTTTTCTTACCCTTGTTCTTCCATCATTTCTTGGAGCTCCATACATTTGAGTTCCACCCTCCTCTTCCTGTCATGGTCCAAGATCTCCCTTTTGGGCTTTTTGACCAATAGCGGCTCTGAATTGGGTTCTTCTGCCTCTGTAGTCGTTTGTCCTTCCTCAATTGTCGCTTGCAGGGCTGTTGTCGGGCCCCCAACTCCTGTAGTTGCCCCCATTTCAGCTCCAGGTCCAGGGACTAAAGACTTGGTCATGGCATTGGCACTGTCCTTGGGAGACGGCACCCTTGCTGCATCGTACATGATCTCTGGATTCTGTAGAGGACACAAAAAAGACACATTGTTAACAGTTTGTGGTTTTTGTGTGTCATATATGGGTGTTTAGGGTCCAAATGCAGATGCAATGAGGGTCTATAGTATTTTACGGTCTGGGATTTAACCCTGTTTGACAATGATTAAATGTCTAGGTTTCTCATGTGTGGCTCCTCCATGAAAAATGAAGCCATTACATTTGCAGTGGGAGACTCCAGGGTACGTGAAGGTCTCCTCCCCTACTTCTCCCGCATCCTCTACTCTGGACTTAATAGGACAATTAATCTTGATCAAAATGTCCTGGTGTCACCAATACCACAGGAATTTGTAAAAGTTAACTTGTGCTCAAAAACCTTTCCTTCCAGTCCAAACTAGAACATAACAACAAAAACCAGATCTCTCCTGAAGTCATTTTTCGTTGCCGATAATTCATCAAATATAGCAAAAATGGTTATTTGTCTGAATGTAGTTTAGTGACTACTGCTCCAGCCTCTTCCAATACTCTGCTTAATCACATTTCAGCAAGATAGCGTGTGCTGTAGAAGCCAGAAAACAAACCATTATCACTATTTGCACGCACACAAAAATGACAGGCTGTTTGGGAATGAACAGAAAATACCTCCCCGCCCCCCAACATGGCCAGATAGGAAAGCACGAAGCTACTGTTAAATCCCTGAGGTTGTCTCATCAGACTAATGGAAGTGTTATTCGTCACGGTGAGACAAATTGACAAGGAATGCTTCTTCTCTTCAAGCGCTACAAAATAAGATGAGAAAACAGAAAGGCGGGGTGGAGGGAGCTGAAAAGCAGAGTCCTCTGCGGGGACTGAAGGTTATCTGCAAGTGCTCCTGCATTCAATCTTTGGGGTTTTTCTGCAGAGTGCCGACAAATGATGGACGGGACGCAATTGCTGGGTTATTGTATTCGAGAATAAAAGGCAATAAAGCTATGTTTTTTACTGTATGACTCTGGAATTTGTCCTGGAAACAACAACAATAAAAGAATAGAAATTGGGGTAATGCATCATGGGAATTTTGACAATATACAGTATGGCGGAAAATGGATATTTATGATAAATTTAATAAAATAGCCAACCTATGGGGATGCTAATTAGTGGATAGTGAGAGATTCTATTGGATTGATATGTAAAAAAAGGGGTACACTTGGATTTTAAGATAGGGATGTAAAAATTGCTGAACTACATTTTTATATAATCATTTTAAAAACAGTGTTATGATTGAGTGACTTAAAATATTGGGATTAGAAGCATTTTTAATAAAAAATATGGATCCAAGCATGCACAGATTGGGGGGGAGCAGTGTGGAAAATGCCGAGCTGCATCAGTGTAATAATTTCCAGCAATTGCTCATATTAAACGCCACTTTAGCGATAATGGATGGCTTTACTTCAGCAATTTAGCAATTACAGAAATGCAGTCCATTCATTTTTGGCATGAGATATATCAGGATTAAAAGCAAGGAACGGGGGCACCGCCGAAGGGTACTAGAATATACATAATAAAAAGGGGAGAAGGATGAGGGGCAAAAAATATGCTAATCGGAACCGTGACGGAGGGGAAGATGAATGAAATGAGGTAGAAAATTCAATAATGATATTGTTTTGGTTCTAGGGAGAAACTCATAGCATTTGATAGAGAAGGTTGTGTTACACTTAAGGAACAGATTCAAAATAGTTAGAAATAGTTTAGCTAGGAAATCAATTCATGTAGTATTTTTTTTTTTATTATCACTGTTACCCCTCTCAGTTCAAATGGGTTCAAATTATTCTTTTACATTCTTTTTTATGTTTGCTTGCTAGGCAAGCTAGAATTTCCTAGTGATCTGAAAACGACACCCGGCAACAACAGGAGACGAATACTTCCGGACGTGAAGAGAATCTAAGACGAGCCTATCGACTGCAAATTGAAACGAGACCATGCGCAGACAGGAAGACTTTCAGAGGACGAGACGGAATTTCCCGTGAAAAGAGACACCAATTGATTTATGGATGCGTTTTGTCAATAGTCCTCTCATATCTTCCGTGACCTAAACATGGCCGCATCCTCTCTATTGCGGCTAAAGTCCCATGCACACGCAATGAATTTTAGAATCTGTATTCTAACTGCCTCTATACATCAAACCAAAGGCTATTATTCTGTCTAAGCTAACTTTCTGCCTGCAAGACTGTCATTCCTAGATGGCAATCATGACAGTAGCATTAAAAATAGAATAAATATACATATTTTTCCATAAGAAAAACGTATTGTGGTAATTATAAATGGGAATAATCCTACTTCACTGTTTTGCAGTCATGTCTGGTCTACATTAACCGCGATATCCGAGGGATTACTGAACCGCATTTGTGAAAATAAACAGTATAATTTCCAAGTATGCTTGTTGAACAGCAGTTGCGTTATTGCTGTTCTGGGCGGGGCGCATTATTGTCTATCATAATCAGAGCCCATCCCCCTAATCTACGGCCACCAGAGTCCTTCTTTGGCCTTCTCCAGCCTGTTTATTAATCCCTCGGGAAGTGTGTACGTACGTGCAGGCTGAGTGTATAATATCCCCTGGCCAGGCAACCAACCAGGCAGCCAAGCAGCCAGGCAGGCAGCCTACCTAACCACACAGCGCCTCCCTCCCCCTTATCTCCCCCAACCTCCCCCATCACCATCTGTTTCCTGCAGAGCACTCTGGTTGAAGTCCCTGCAGAGTAATGGGCCATAAACCAATTCTATTCATTCATTCGAGTTGGTTTTAATTAGGAGGGATTTAAAAACATAATGATAACTTTTTATTTTTCCCCCAAAAAAAGCTACTTCAGAAAGTAATGACCCAACAGATTATTCCATGGGAATGTTATGATGTTCTTCTTACTTTGCTGAACCTACTTTTAAGATTTTGTGACATTGCTAATTTATTAAAGGAGAAAAAAAGCGCACTGAAATATACGATAAACTACATTTTATAAACACAGACTACAGACTACCATAGCTTGTCAACAATGCAGATATATATGACTTAAAAAAACAAACAAACAAAATCTGCCGACTTGAATGCGCCTAATTACCATAAAGCATTAACTCTTGTACTCATACATTATTAATTTCTGACTGAAGTGTAAATTAAGCTGCTTTCCAGTCAAAATATGGACTGCTATATCAATTAAACATTAAGTCTCTCCTTGTGGCTTGTAAATACACACATATATATAGATATATTTAACAAGAATGCAAAAATACAAATGACTAATAAAATGCTCGCTGGGAAAACCCGTGAAAAAAGCAGCATTTCCGTTCGACCCCAATACTTTGAGGGCAGGATAACAACAGCACAAGACTGCAACCCATTTTTGAAAAAGTCAATCCCTTACGCGGTGCAGCGGGGGAAAGGTCAAAGCTCGCCACGTTGTATTTTTAGCCGTGGTTTTGCTGGCAGCTTGGCTCCCGTTTTCCTGCCCGGATTCTACTTTGTCCTATTTTCCATCCCGTGGATGAATAAATGCAAGTGTAGCCCGCGCTGGCACTGGGCTCATATGATGACATTTTGTCATCTGCTGGTTGGGCTTGATGAGGAACTGTCGCTTGCTCATTAAGGCCCATAGCGCTATTCGTCCATAGCAATTACACTCTTGCTCGAGTTACATGTTGCGGACAAATGTCCAAATGCCATGTTATCCTTCTCGCTTAACTGGATTTCTGTCGGGTTGCCTCATTATAAATTAGATTTTTTGGGACTCGGATAGAGTTTTTTTTACTGATTAAAACATGTAAAAAGACAACTATAGATTGTTTATGGCTTTACATAATCTATAGTTGCCTTTTTACATGTTTTAATCAGAAAAAAAACATATCGGAGTCCAAAAATCTAATATTATATCATAATTATATTATCATGTTGCCAGTTCTGGTAGAAAATAAATATTTCTTTAATTATTATTGATATGGTGAATTTTAAAAGTGATTTTCAAGGTCAAATTACAAAATCATACTATTTAAAAAAAAATATTATAACGAATCAAAAATGGAAATACAAAGCAAGTGACCCCTAACAACAAGCTATTTTATTCTATACTATTTAAAAAGAATTGCCTGCCAATGACTCATCATACCTCTTCATATTAGGACCAAGTAGCATATTAAGGCTACACAATATCATCATCATACTATATATCTATAAAGCTATTTATATCTATGCAATGAACAAAAGCTGCACAAAAACACAGCACACCTCCAAATTCCTTCAAAAGAACGCATCAAAAACACACGTTGCGACAGCTCAAATGTTGCGGCGGTCTGCGGATATTTTTGTCTAACACTTCTAGTGAAAACAAGGGGTGGGCAAAGGACGATTAAAAAAAGAAGGAAACACTTGAACGAGGGAAGATTGGCTGACTGTTTTTGCAGCTCGAGACAAGCTCGCCGCGAGGGCAGCCAGAGGATTTACTTACAGAGATAAGTCGTCTCAGGTAACCTCAAAAGAAGGAGAAGGCAGTGCGGCATGCTTGCAAGTATAGTGCTTTTCAAATGGAAATCATTGAATTCAAGCAAGGAAATGCAGACCAATGAATATTTTTCAATCCTAACACACAAAAAGCCAGAAACAACTATCAGGATAAAAGGAAATATTATCCCATTTATGAACGTAGGCAAGTTATAAGAGTCATAAATGAAATGCACCACGCTCCAAAATAGAAAGTTACCACCTGGTGTGATGATATAAAGGCAAATGGCAGTTTCAATGACTAAAATGGAGCGTCGTTATTCCGAGAAATGTTGCCCTACAGATCTCCATCTATTCATCTTTGAGCTCCAGCTGCTCCTGCTGCTCCTGCACTGCCAGCCACTCAACTGTTCCACGTGCCCTCCTTACCCCGAGTGGCCATTCCTTTCAGAAGCGTTGAAAAGGAAGAAGTAGGCCACAAGGACGATGACTTGGAGCCTGCCAGAAGGCTGTGTGCGTGCAGGAGGAAACAAACTGGAGACAATGCACAAGTGGATGTGCTAAGAGGGCAGAGGGAGGGAGCTTTGGACTTCTGCTATTCCAAGGTTCATGGTAACTTAGAGAAGGGTCAAACGCATGGGATGGACAAAGAGAGCCTTTCCAAGCAAAAATATCACTAATCCATTCCCTCAGACTAGAGAAACCATATATTTTGGATTCATCTTTCTTTTGATGAACAAGTGCAACAACTCTGTGTTGATTTCTCTTACAGTAGTACCAAGACTATATGAAGACATACATATACACACATATATGCATATTAATGTATATACCAAAATCCACAGCAGTCCTGGACATTTCCAGTTAGATAATTACAAATAAATCTAATTCCGTCATTAGGATTTGACCAGCATCAGCACACAACAACCTGAAGGCTGAGCACAAAATAGCTTTTACTTGCTGAAAATAAACAAAAATCAGGCTGCAAGAACAAATACAAATTGCTGCATACTACTTTCCTAAATTTCAAGATCATTTCACCAAGGACTTCCGAATTAGTATCCACAACAACAACTTGAGTGCCTTCAGCCTATAAAAAACTAAAACACTATAGTGCTTCAGTAATTATACAATTTACAGTAGAATTTCCTAGTATTTTTTAGTTTATAGCTGAAAACCTTAAATCCCAAACCCCCTATACTCTCCCCCATATGTGTGCCCCTGCAATGTCCAACCACATTGTCCACCCATCCACTTCCAAAGTGTGCAAAGATCTCTATACGCGTGTCTGGCTAAGCAACCCACACGAGCTGGTGTCATTTAACAACAATGAAAAGAAAGATGTGACACGATGCCCCGTTGCTGGAGGCGGAGGCAGACGGGCGAAAGAAGGAGGGGGGCTGCTGCCTGACAATGAAGCGGCAGCTGGCTGGGGCTGCCAAACATGGACGAGCGATAGGATAGAACGGCACCATCTGCACGGCGGAGCGAACGATAGGAGATCGTGGAACCGTTTCACCGTCTACCCGACGCCCTTTTGTTGACCAAAAACTAACTAGCGAACGCATCATTTCCCAAAAAAGACGCCTTTGTTAGGTGGCTGACAGTCTAGTTCTCCCCCTCCCCGGTACTATCGATCTACACGATGATCCGCTTAAAGCGTGTTGGAAAAACTCTTACCTGCAGAGTGGCAGGCGTCCCTGACGGTTATGGGCAGGTGATGGTCGCTTTGGGTGGTGCTGATGTTGTCGAACCGTGGCTTGGTCCTCTTGGTTTGCTCCGTTGCGGCATTAGGCTGCTCGCCGCTCGCTGGTGGTGCTGAAGTGGACAGCTCACGGAGGAGCTGTGGGCAAGAGAAGAAGGGCAAAGCGAGCTCGACGGCGTCCTCTAGCAAAGAGGAGGTCCATAGCGTGATGCAGAGGGCTTCATCCCAGTGATACCTACAGGAGGGATGGAGAAGTGCAGGCGTTTTCTTTATCCGGGCTTCCACGCAGGCGTTTTTGTACATGAGGCATCTGTTTTGCAATGGGGGGAAAGGCACTATGTCTATGTATTAAAATCAAGTGTACTCCAAGACTATAGTATAGTATTTACCTGGGATGACTGGTTGTTTCTCTCCATCAAAAGCGCTCATTCTCAAAAAATAAAGTAGGCAATATAAATGAGCGTCTAATACTTTGACTACTAACTGTGTTCATGTAGTAACACATGATTACTACGATATGTACTGTAGGATTACAGTAGTAGAGCTCCTTTAAAAGCCCTTTGAGGAAAACCCAAGTCTACCTGAAACACATTTTGAAGCTTGTGGTTAATCATAGTTGAATTCGTAAGATTATGCAGTAAACGTTCCACTTTTAATACTTCTTTGGAGTAAAATGACACTTTCAAAGTGTTAAACAAAATGCTTCTTGTAACCCGAATTGTATCCTACATCGGAATAAATGCGGGTGACTTTAACGGGTAAGCATACATTCTTTAAGCAGCCGTTTTTAAGTTCTATTTAAGAATGAAAAGATGAAAAGGGGTCTAGAAACTCATTGTCTTGAGCCGGGTTCTGTATGGAGTGGTCTGAGGGTGAGGGGTCGCCCCGGGTGACGGCTAAGTAGGCCTGCTCGGGCAGCAATCTGGGGTCGCTTAGAATGGGCGTGGTGGTGCTGAGGAGACGGAGTGAACTCAGGACCACTGAGAGGAGGCAAAATTAAAATGCTAGTTGACAAAATACACAAGTAATGACCTGAGGAAGACATATTGTGTAGTACTAACTGGGTCTTAAAGAAGGCAGTGAACAGTGTTGGTCCAACCAGGATAAAGTGGATTGGCATAGTTGTTCCACACTGGCAGTAGACACCATTTCGTTGTAGGACTCAAAAAGGGGCTCGATGATGACGCTGAACTGAAACCAAGTTGAGGAAATAACACGACAAGTATTTCTATGCTTTGTTAGCAAAGTTGTCAGTGTGTAATCAGGTTTCAGTGATATTGACAGCGCACGACCAATTGGAATTGGTGTTAAATAAAGACAAATATTTCTATATATATTCTAAATATTTCTAGATATATTCTACATATTTCTATATATATATATTCTAAATATTTCTATATATATATATATATATATATATATATATATATATATATATATATATATATATATATATATATATATATATATATATATATATATATATATATATTCTAAATATTTCTAGATATAGTTTAAATATTTGTAGATATTTTTAAAATATTTCTAGATATTTTTAAAATATTCATCTCCTATCAAACTATCTGCTTTTATTCCCACCAGGAATGAATTGAACGTGAACAAGTCCCGAATGAAGGATACGATCCAAAACTTCCAATTTTGCAGAGTCTGCGCCTGGACGTACTCTCTGAACTTCTGCCTCATATGGTCAAATCTTTGTCGTGTTATCGGCACACCCGTGGCGGGCAGCTGCTGTTGGCAGCTACTGTAAATACACAACACAATGTTGCATGTTAAAAATTCCACATGAATGTACCATTCAAACTAAGTCAGAGGGTCTTACTTGATGGCAGAGTTCAGGATCTGAATGTCATTTTGGAGTCTTTGTGCCTCTTCGTGCAGGAGAGCCCTCTCCTGTTGCATCTTTGCGATGTATTCGGCCGTCTTCTGCAACGTGGTGGCTTTGCTGATCTGACATCGACATGGATTTAGATTGATTTACGATTGAAAGCTGATGCATGTTCCGGCACCCTACCTTGATGCTTGGTTGGGAGCTCAGCGTCGCCACCAGGCTGTGTAAAGTGTCAAATCCCATTTTGATGTTGAAATGTCTCTTCTGTTCAGCAGAAATGTGGCTTATCTGTCTGCTCTCTGTCAGCTGCAAAAGACATTTTGACTCGTCTCTATGGAATATCATCATTAATACATGCATTACATGTCCATACCTTGCTGGATTCTATCATTCCATACCCGAGAGAGCCCGAATATGGCGACTCTGGGTTAGAGGATTTTTCTAGAGGCGATGTTTGGCCCATATCTGAAAAAAATAAACAGGGGAAAGGTCAAAAATACCACAAAGCCAATTATTCCTGAATAACATACCTGTTAAGGTGTTTCTGTCCGTGCCATAAAAATGGACAGGGGACAGTTTTTCCGTCTTGGGGGTCAAAGGTGCTGCGCTCGTGTAGGCGGCGTCATCGCTGATTAGGGAAGACGCCGCTGACCCTTTGGCACTTCGACTGTGACCCTGGCTTGACCTCTGGTTGTGTAATAGTGGTTGTGCTCCACGCCAGCCGTCCGATTGCTGCACTTGTGATGAAGTATGCTGCAAAATAAGCAAAAATTAGACATGCATACTCATTTATATAGAACAGCCTTATAGTGTTATAGTAGTATACTTTATTTTGTATTATCTTACTTTTATTTGACCTTTAACATTTTTTAAAAGCCCTTAATAAGGCCAAATGACTACTTCTTCATCTTTCACCCATTGAAAAGAAAGTAAGTCAAATCACCGTCGCTCTGGGAGAAGTCGACCTCTGACCTTTGACCGTCACACGACTGCTTTTGAAACCCACTGCTGGTTTTCCTGAAAACAAAAAAAACAGCATAAGTCATGTTTTTTTCCTTCCAAGATGACTTTCAAAAATGCTAACATACGTTCAGGGAGACCAGTAGAGAGCAGCTTAGCCAGGCAACTAATGGGGGCTTTGGGGATGGCGTGAGACGGCTCCACAGGTGGTCCCGACGTTCTCAGTCCACCTCTCTTCTGTTTGTGCTTCCCTCTACCTTGTGCACTGGAAACTTCGGGAACTGCAAATCGGTGCGGTGCCTTTCCAGGCGGCTGAGTTGCGCCAAACGGCAAATAACTGAGAGAGTGGCACTGAGGTGGTTGGGTGTATGGGACCCCCGCCTGAGGGCGGGCGGAAGGTTCCGAGGTACCCGCCATGGTGTAAGCAGTGTGAGTGATGACGCTGGGGGTGACGCTAGAGGGTGCCGAGCTGAAATTGTGACATGGGATGGGGTAAAAAAATGGCATGGCGGTAGAGAAGAATTGCTCAATGTTGGGGGGGAAGAGTGCATTCAAAGCCGGGTCAGAACAGGACTGGGATCCGTATTGTGAAGTGGTCGAGTGGTATTCGCCACCGCGGTCTGGTTGAGGATTGTAGGAGGAGGGATGAGGGAGGTTTTCCGAGGATACGCCAACCTGAGGGAGAGGGACAGGTTGTTTGAAGGATGGATTTGGTAGGTGTGTAGATATGACAAAGTATTTACCTCAGAGAGCTGGGGGTCAATAAGGAGTTGAGGAATGGCGTGCGCGGGGGGGAATGGAGCGAGGGCAATGCTGGATGGACTTTCAAGATAAGTGGAGTCGGTAAAATCGGGTTGTTCACATGGTTGGATACTTGAGTTCAAAAAGATATCTGTAAAAAAAATGTTAGTTTGAAGTATCATACAAAAGGACACTTTATTTTACAAAAAATGCAGTATTTGTTGAAAGCAACAAGTTAATACCTGGTATATCCATGAAATCATCCAAATTGGGTTGGAGAGGAGTGAGGCCAGGCTGAATCATATCTGCATTGGTCGTATATGCTGAGGGAGAACAAGACAATATCACAGTAAAATCTCAGTTTATGTCAGTTCTTTACATATAAACACATTTTAATGATTTAATTGATTGATATGTGTGTATGCTTTACATTCCAACTTACTGTTATGACGCTGGCTAGGCCAAGGACACTGTTTCTGTGTCATGGTGAACAAAGTATCAGAGATGTCCGACAGAAGATATTCCGGATCAAACATGTGTGCCTCCTCTGGTATTGCCGCAGGCTCTTGATACATCTGATGGGACACTTTCTCCAACTTTGCCTGGCAGATTTGACCCTTGACAAGACAATGTAAAACAAAGAGTCAATTAAAAAAAGCTCTGGCTTCCAACCTCTCTTTAAAATCCAACTCTGCAACCCCCTAAAAAGATCTCCAACCAGTCTTCCCGATCCAGAAACGACTCTGTATTCTGACCGTGGTTTTTGGAGACTCCACATTTATGGGAAGCCCACGGTCGTTTTTGATTGCATCTAAGCACATGACACTTCCCCTTCCAATTTCTTTTTGCCTCTTGATTGGTCGCCATTGAAGAATAATATGCATGTGCAAGACTAACGACTGTGTGTGTGTGTTGTATGAAAAAAAAGTGGGTATATTGTTCAAGAGATGAACCCGCCTTCCAAGTAATGATTATGCCGGGTTTTTTTTAAATATTTTTTTCATTTATTTTGACGTCTCACCATTTCAATAAGAAGGTTGGTCTTTTGTCCCTGACCTAATTCTGGTGCGCTAGTCACCCTCACGTGCGGGTGAACAAGAGGATTTGACCATCCCATCAACATCAAAATGCAACCACGGCAAAACATGCAAAAAAAAAAACATGGGAGTGCAATTTCCTATTTCCGGTGATTGCCTTTATGGGATATTTTCTGAATGGGTGTTTCATTAATATTTTTTGAGGAAAAAGCAGGAGTACCAGTTTTTTTCCAGCTATAAACTTACATATTTCATTAACATGAAGATGTAAATGTGCATTAATATGCATTGACCCTTTATTAATACATTTAAAAATGTAATCATTCAAAAATGATTATTTTAATGTCATGTAAATGACATTTTTTTTATTCTTATGACGTCACTGTAAAACGTGCTGCTTTTTCTTCTCCCTTTTTTTAAATATCAGGCATTTGAAGATCTAGGTCATATTTGATTAAACTCGAGAGCTCCCCCATATAAAATAAAGACAAATTGTGAAGAAGTGCGTCAATTGCTCACGCGTTCCACGCTGACGCAAATTGTGTCCTTAATGTTTTTTCCCCGAGTCGGCGTTAGATTCACAAAATGTGTGAGTTATTCCATGCCATGCTAAATTAATGGGGTGTCTGACATTGTCAATGGCAGCCAATGAGACTCTTTAAACATGGAAATGCAAAATAAAACCACGACATACCTCTTGTAGCATGGCCATGATGTGATCCTTCTCTTTTTGAATCTGCACGAGAAGACCACAGTTAAAGTAGAACTCAGAACAACAAAACAAAAAACCAAGCCCGAAATGCTTACTCTCTCCTTATAATAGATCCTCCACTTATGATACTCCTTAATAACCACTTCAATCCGTCTTTTCCAGTAGCTTCCCTCTAATACAATGGCCTGTACAAAGAAACAAAATACATGTGTCATACATAAAAATATGTACATTTGAAAAAGAAACAAGTACAAATGACTTACTTCGGGTTTTCTATGGGCATCTGCCTCAGATCCTTCCAATGGGGTCACAAAGCCACACACTGGATTTTTCCTTTTTTCAACATCTAAACAGAGTATTCAGAAAAAGTCATGAATGGATGACCTTTCTTCATTCAGCGTCAAAAACATTAAACTCACATTGGATGAACCATGCTCTCCAAATTGCATTGTTCAGACGGATCTTATCCCTCCACAATAAACGCAGTCCTTTAAAAGACTTCCATTTTGGAGACACAATCGTCCCACTGAAAGGATAAAAACAACAACAAAAAAGGGAATTTTGTTATTGTTATGAATGGAACTTATAAGACATAACATCCCATGCAGTGAATGAGTTTAATAAATCCGAAAAAAGCGGCTAATAGCAGTTTTCCAGAGTCTGTTCTACTCTTAAAAGGACGGAAGGCCTCTCCTAATGTTGGACAATCAAGAGTTGCCAGGAAGTCGAGTCCAGTTGATGAGTACATAACGTTTGAAAAACAAGAGTAATTGGCTGCAGGTAGAAACCATAGTACTGCTGCTTAACTCTTTCAGTGACATGAATGTCCAATGGTGTGGCTCTTAAAAACCTCAACTAAAAATATGCATGGTATCTGACATACTATAATACTAGACTTAATACTAGACAAAGATTTGATGGAAAAATACATGCAGTAAATCACTAAATGGAGGGGAAAAGTACACTAGTACGTAGTGGAGCATTATTGATTTCAAATATTGTAGTACATACATTTTTAGGTACAAGATAAACTCATGCAAGTCTTTGAATTACTTGTCCTAAAGCTCCACGACATTTTTTTAAAGTAAAAACAGAAGATTGCAGCAACCACAACAACAATAAGTCGACATTACATCAGCTACACAAATCTAGCCAACTAGACTCAAAGTCCAGTTAATAGTTAAGTTTCCAATACAATCATTTTTGTTGTTGTTGTTTTTAAGTTTGTTTGTAAAAAACAAATACAAGAAATATCTATTTTTGTACATTTAATCTACATTTTTCCATTTTTGGGAGGTTATAATAAATAAGAAATCAAATATTCTCAATAAGAAGCTTAAAACGAGAACAAGGACAATTCTGAGGTCACTATGATGACTATTATCAATTAATTTGCTAATCAATCCCTGCAAAATCTGCTTTCAACTGCCATTGACGATGACAGACGTCTAATTCGACTTTTTCCTTGTCAATAGCAGCAAACAAACAGGAAGACATGCATATATGCTTGTAACTTGGACACCCACCTGTAGGCCAGGGACATGCACTCAAAAATGCGCGTGAGAGTCGGATCGATGCTCAGACTGCCGGAGCTCAGTGGCCCGTAGCGGTACGTCTGACACCAGGTGCGGTTGACCGTATCGAAGTCGTATCTCGGACGCCTTCCACCTCTCGATCCACTTGGCTGGGAGTCGCTATCGCTGTGGGGCGATGACACCATAAAGTGCCCACTGTGGATGACCTGCGTGTAGTGGAGAGGCCCGAAGGCAGGTGCACGAGCCTGATCCGACTCGGGTTTGGCTTCCGAGGAGTCGAGAAGCTCGCTGCCGTAAATGGTTGCCATTGCACTTCGAACTAAACAATTGCAAAGGCCAACTGGTATGCACGATGGATAGAGATTCAAGTTGATGGTATTTTCTTTTTGTTGCTCACCGTGTCTTCACCAGATGACACCACTCCCCCTTTCTGGACGGTTGATTGTGCAAACCGCGTCTTTCCTTCCACTTCGCTGGTGTTAAAGTCCTGTGGTGGTAATAATTGATAGACCTTGAGGGATGGATGATCAACATGTGGCAGAAAGAGTGATTCTCCGTTAGATGGCGCTGTTTTAGGGGAAAAAAATGTTCAATAGGGACATCTTGTTGAACCACTGTGTGATGAGCGTGTATTTTGGACCACGTGGAGAACTGATTTCAGAATGTTTGCCGGATTTCCTTCCTACGGAAACAGTGCAGGTAGTTGGGCCTATCAGGAGGTCTGCAGGATGAAGCAGCACCTGGCTGGAATGAAGTGATTAGTTTTCTGCAGAAATCTCATTGGTTAAAGCAATTGTAATGGATCGGTTGGAACAAAAACCTGCACCCACAGCATGCAACAAGGACTGGATTGCATACTCATTTAGACTAAGGCACTGTTTTACTTCATATCAATGTTATTTTTGGAACAAATTGTGCTTTTTTGCAGAAAAAGGGCATTTGTGTTCTGCATTTGGAAACTCTTAACTTCAGTATTGATTTGAATTAAAAATTGAACATAAAGTGTAGTATTGGTGGTAAAATTAGCAACATAATGCTGAAATCACTGTAAATTATTAGAAATTATGCATTCATGGTCCGCTAAATCTTGGAAAACCTTTTAATAACATTGTGAGCTAGAAAAAAAAACATTTAACATTGAGTACATGTCAGTATAGGCAAATAATTGCTGACGTATCTCTTCTAAATCCCAAATATATTGTTGTTTAATACAATATGCGCCTTCATTAATTGCAATGAGATGTTAACCAAACAAAATTAGACTTCTTAAACCTAGAAATAGATTAATTACATTTTACAAAGGTTTTAAGTTCTTCCAGAAACGTAATATATTCCTTATGCTCGATGGCAGTGCTCAGCTCGATCAGTTCATCCGCAAAAGTGTTGTCGACACCCCGATCGGCCAGAAAGTCCATCATGTGGTCATAAAGGGCCTGGAAAAAAAACAGGTTAGCAGGTTAATTCTGCTGTAAGGATTTCAGCAGCTAACATGGGAAAGATACAAATACCAATGCAAATAAATCTAAACTACAACTAAAAGGAGAGAAAAAAACTTTTGATACTTGTGTACTTTTAAAAAGTCAAAGGTCAAGCTACTCTGTAGCAACTCACATCATTCAGGGAGTCCTTAGTGAGCGTGTAACTGGTTTCTTTGCATTCCACATCCCCCTCGGGCTGGAAACTGACTTCAAAGACGCCAAAGATATCGCTTTCTTCACCTTCCCCCTCAGCCATCTGTACATATAAGATCAGAATTATTTACCAGAACACCAAAATGAGGTCAGAGGTCAAGACATGTTGCCAATGCCCATAGGGCGTGTTGAAAATGGCGAACCTCGTCTTGAAGGAATTGGCAGTCGATCACTAAAGTATGCTTGGCCGCTTGTTTTTTCACTTCAACGACAAAGTTGGGCGTCGACACAATTTCATCCTGCAACAACAGCATTCAGATTTACAGCAGATGGATAACTGGTCGCCGTACGATTGGACGTCGGACATTTCCGTTACCTCCTCTCCGGCTTTTTGCTCTCCTTGATCGGCTTCGTCGGCAAAGTTGGGAAGTATGCTGTTATTGACGTTGAAAGTGACGGTGATTCTGAAAGGAGATGGGAAAGAAAAAGACATGTAGAGTTAAAAGAATACAAAAACAGGATTAAAAACAAGTGAATCGTGTTTTGACAATTCAAATAAGACATAAAAACAAGTCATGAATATAACATTTGTATGAATGAATACAAGTTTTAGCTGGAAAAGACAAATATAAACAAGGGTCTTACTTTTCTCCACCAGCATGTTTAGTGAGTAAAACCTCTGTTCCATCCATAGACAGTTCCCAACCTCCTGAGATCTTGGGTAAATTTGCACTTTTCTGAAGCTTCTTCTCCTCTTTTATTTCATCTAATAAAAACTCCCCAAATGACTTGTCACCTGTTAAAGAAAAAAACATAAGCAAAAATTAGAAGGCACCCTTTTAACGTGATATAAAGCATGTTTTCTACTACAATTGTAGTAGTCGACGTCCATTATTATTTAGGCCGGTTGATGACTTACTACTAAATGACCTCTGAAATGTTATATTTACCGTCTGTGTGCATCGCACCACATCCACACGACACTGATGGATTCAACACTTTGGAAGAGAAGAGTTTAGGCTGATACCCCGACGCTCCTTTGCCATTCATCATCCAGATGGAGCGGGTGAAGGGTCTGGCAGTAGCCGCGTTTGGTGCGCATAGTTGCGGGCAACCAAGCGCCAAGACCCGTGCTGTGGAGCTGGAGATCGAAGGAAGGCGGAAAGCGGCTCCCACAGTGCGGACAACTGACTTCAACATGTTCAGAGTATTTGATTCGATTCTCGATAACGTTTATAAAGAGAATGTGAACACCGGCTCCCGATCTGTGGCTACTGGATTCGGTTGCCGCAACGCACATGTGAGGAAGGACACATTGACCTGTCGTAACGTTGCACTATGCGCCGGAAATAGAGGAAATGGCAGCTCCGCCATATTGTGGGTGGCAAAATACGACAGTTAGTAGTATTTCCCATAAAAATGATATTCATTAGATAATTATGCAACAGTAGGTGGATCAATGTGGTATACAAGCTAGTCTGAGAGGAAGTGCATGGTGTAAGAATATTTTTATTGTAACATCCTGAGTCAAATTGTACAAAATCCCCAAATCTGCTTCTTAAACTGTGATTTACATTCTGCAAATTGCACAAGAGTACACATATCTTTTAATATAATCTCCATGCATAGCATACATGTTCTGAGCTAAATGCAGACAATATTAAAAGAATTTGGAGATGCATTCATGCGTCCTCTTCCAAAAGGTCCCGTTTGTATTCTATTTGGAAACTGTGTCAAAACAACATGCAAAAGTGGCTGCAAAACTCAGTAAAAGTTTGTTGACACATTCTTTGGAAGTTTGGCCAGCTTTAAGTCACAATTTGGTCTCCAACAATAAAATTGAAATATTTCTACTCCAAATAGTTGGAAAAAGTACCTAAACTCAAAATAAACAGAGTAGGCCCATATTATTATAAGTGTTGAGAAGACCAGTCGAGAATTTGAAATAAAATACAAAACGGTATAAAACAGCATTCTTGTCTTCATTTCTATATTTAGCATTCACACTAAAAGTGAGTTAGAATCAAAATACTGTAAATACCTGCATTGTGTTACTTACTACATGCCAGCAATTAGCTCTTGACGGGTCGCAGTTTGCGGCCAAAGTACTCTGGCGCTGCCTCCAGCAGCCAATCGGGGTCCACCAAACACAAGTCCCTCATGTAGCAGCGTGATGTGTGCAGCAGCTCATTGAATACGACGTACGCTGGCTTGGCCTGGAAAAGAACGGACGACGGGTGGATGGCCACCGACTGGTGCGTGTCCAGGGCTAAGTAGTTGCCGTCGGGTTGTAGCTCCGCGGCGTTGATGAACATCCCGTGGGCGAGGCATTGGCGAACCTTCCCTGTGTCTGACCCGCATGACTCCAGCTTCAGGTTTAGCTAATGGGACAATAGGCAGAATTATAATACGACTAACATCAACCAGAATATTGTACAATAACGCTTAAGAAAATGCATCCCCTATGTCTAAAATTGGCAGCTTTTGTTATTTGAATTGTCAATATGCTGTTCCACAAAAGCTTATTATTAGAACCCCCAAATAAAGCTTTAGAAACACAAAAAAGCAAAATAGGATTTACCAAATTTCAGTTCAAAAAGAAAAGTGAAACCATTACATTGTTATTTACGGTGCCGTACCTTGAAGCAGATTTCTCGGAGTTGAGCTTGGACGTCTTTGACCAAACCCATGTTTCTGCTGTTGATAAAGTTCTCCCGACACCACTCCTTAAAAATGCACAAACATACAAACTATAAGTGAAGCAGCTCTATGGATTCTGCAAAGATGTTTTCATGGCACAATACTGACCTTGTTGCCACTGACTTTCTTGAACGCTCTGTAGATGGCTAAGAGTGACAGGTGATCTCCTTCACTGGACGTGAACTTCTTTCGCACGGCGAGAACATCTTCTCGCCGCGCCGGGGGGTTGTACAGCACGCTGTCCACCGACAGCAGAGACACGATGCTTAAAACCTCTTCTGAGCAGGAATATTTAGGCGAAAGCAGGATGGTCTGCGAAGGACAACAGCAGACATTTTTGCCCAAATCAACAAGGCTACTACCACTACTGTAATAAAGGAATAATATATATTAAAAAACATGTTTATATTTCCAAAAATGTAGACCTTATGCCTCTTATCAAGCAGTACTACCTTGGCAAATCTTGGTTCCAAGGGAAAGCATGACATTTTTTTCCCCAAAGCAGTCAGAGAAACCTGTCCGTTGTTCTTTTCTACAGCACCCAGAAGCTCCAATTGCTCCATAGCTGAGCGAATAGCCTCTACAATGGCGCAGTGATTAAGTTTTAGATGAGTACGCTGTGAATAAAACAGTCTGAAAATTCCGCCATCTTACCTGGAGAAGGTTTGGAGATAAAATCAAAATTGGCAACATCCTGAACTCCAAGAGCCATGAGCTGTAGCACCACACTGGCTAAGTTACACCTATAAAGCAGAAGTCCACTCTGTCAGTTTTTAGGAACTTGAGAACCGTTAAAAAATAAAAATACCTTTGAATCTCAGGCACACTCATAGGAATGAGACGATCAAATTCTTGCTCAGTGTAGAGACGGTAGCAAATTCCTGAGTCTTCCCTCCCAGCTCGGCCTGCCCGCTGCCAGGCCTGCGCTTTGGACACCCGCTGCACTGCCAGGACCTCCAAGCCACTGTCTGAGAGTCAGTTAGAAAATAAACAGAGTCGACATTAAATGGAGCAACAACAAATCAGTTCCCCTGAAAATGTTACAAATCTATGGCTGCCATTGACGGCAATAGTAATGAATTCAGTGACGTTATCTCACCAGGATTGAAACGTTTGGCTTTCACCATCCCAGTGTCAACAACATATTTGATCCCAGATATGGTCACGGATGTCTCCGCTATGTTGGTCGATAAGATAACCTTCCTGCAACCCTGTTACAAAAGAAAAATATCAAAAAAACAACCTAAAAACGATCTCCGTCTAATTTAAGAGGACACAAGATGACTCTACCTTGGGAGCCGCTTGAAAGACCCTGAGCTGTTGCGTCGGAGGCAGCGACGCGTAGAGAGGAACGACTACCATGGAGCCGCAAGTGTCTGGCAAATGCTTGGCAATGTCCCGGCAAGTTCTTGCCAGTGCTTCGATCTCTTCCTGGCCCGTCATGAACACCAAGATGTCATGGGATGGAGGTGCTTCCTATGCAAACATTGACATACTTAATTTCACATTGTACAAAAAAAGGAGCATTTTTCATCAAATATAATGCTGTAAAAATCCTCTTTGGCTTTTACTTCTTTAGTTAATGATAAGTATTAACAAGACAATTGTACAATGGTTATGGTATACTACCTGGTGTATTTGGAAAACAGTGACAAGAGCAGCTTGCAGGTAGTCAGATTGAGGCTGTTTGGTGTAGAAGATGTTGATTGGATGCTGTCTGCCTTCCAGGTACAGCACAGGTGAGTTGTTAAAGTATTCCGAGAACAGGTCCACATCCATTGTAGCTGACATCACAATAACCTGGAAACAGTATTCAAAGAAAAAACATGGATGCAAAAAGGTATACTATCATTTTTTTTCATGACACGACTCATTGGTTTTGACAAATTTCACAATGTAAACATTTCTTACCTTTAGAGGAATTTTGCCAAGTTCCTTCCGCCTGCGCTGAGCTGACTTAACCACCCCAAACAGCACATCCGTGTGTATGGTGCGTTCGTGTGCTTCGTCCAGTATGACCACAGTGTAGCGCAGCAGTAAAGGGTCGCCAATGGCCTCCCGTAGAAGCATGCCATCCGTCATGAACTTTAATTTGGTCTCTGTGGACGTGACGTCTTCAAAACGGACGGTGTAGCCCACCTGAAGACAAATAGGATATACATATGACATGTAAAATACTCCATGCGAATACGTTTGTGAGCGACGGCCATCTTAGAGCAGTGGACTTCCCTGCCTATTATAGTGAAGGTAAGATGATTTATCATCTGCACTGAAATACACTGTTAAAGACAAAACTTACCATCTTGCCAAGCTGCGTCCTCTTCTCTTCAGCTACCCTCCCTGCAAGAGAGATTGCAGCTACTCGGCGAGGTTGAGTGATGGCGACCAAGCCCTGCCGTCCAATCCCAGCTTCATAAAGATACTGAGGGATCTGGGTGGTCTTCCCTGAGCCCGTCTCCCCTGGCAACACAAAACAAATCTTATCATTATCTTATTATGACATGACAATAGGATGAAGATCTTGTGGATTTGTTCAGAAACAACATTTGCAATTTATCATTCGAAAGACCTGTGCAGATGAGATATTGTAAACAAAATATAAATACATAAATACATGACCCAAAATGAGATCTTCAAGTTTGTGGACGCCAGATCTTTTGAATTATGTTGAATCGAATTACAGATATGAATGTTTGATACTTTACCTATGAGAATAACATTGTGAAGTTGTCTGAGTTGGCTCAAAAGCTGAGTCCTCGCTTGATAAATGGGAAGTTGTTTCCTTTGGACATCAATCGGCGTGGTCGCTTTTGCCTTCCCAGGCAGCAGCATGCCAGGTTTCTTCTTGTCGGGGCGGAAAAAAACAGACCCCGGCTTGAATTTTTTAGCCGGAGGATGATCGAAGTCGTAGGGCATGATCTAGAAGACAAGATTTCCTGAGAACACTCGTGATCACGTTTATAAAAATCGATTTAATGTTAGAAACGAGAGGAAGAATGCCTTAAGGCAACAAGGAGCAAATGCGGTTGTTTTGCTGACGTATATAAAAATGGCCAACAAGCTGAACTTCGGCGCGCGGCTTTGACGTCATTAAATCAACAGCCTATCTATTTAGTTTGTAAAACTATTTGCCCTTAATATTAGTTCCCTTACCACCTTGCGATTTTTCCACGATCAACTGTTTAAATAAAACATCATGTTGTTTGCATTTTAATTATTACTATAAAAAAATACCAATAAGAATACAGTTAAAATTGCTCATAAAGGCCATCAAGTGGATTTCTACTTTGTTTTTTTTTATTATTTACTCTATCAACCTTGTTGGATATGCTTGGAAACTAGATCTGTAGACATTAAAACATCTCAAGTTATTATTACAACCTTCTCACGCTCATTTAATGTTTAGGGATTGAAGCAGCACTTGTATCTGGAGTCAGACTTGTCTGGAATTGCTCACTAAATAACCTTCTCTTGTTTTCAGAGGAAATACTTTCCTACCTGGCTGTGACTCAATCCCATTTTTCTCCCCCTGACATCAATGTTTCTTGTCATATTCCTATAAGCATTTGATATTCAAACAATTAACTTGAGTAACAGCTACACTCATACTTGGTATGGCCTCAGTGTTATTCTTTTCGTTGTCTTTATTTTGTCATAATTGTAGGAATGATATCCTGAGAAAGATAAACAGCTACAGGATGACCTTCTAATAAACTGTTTGCATTAGATTAGTTATTTGTACTTTTGTTGATAATTTTTTTTAAAAAAACGAGTACCCATTTACATAGATTGTCACAAAAAGAGAAACTAATTCCATGCTCATAAATGACAAATGCAAAGCATCTCGCTGGAGGTAGAAGACAGACACCATAAAAAAAAATGATGATAGCCCCACGAGTAGAATTATTGTCTGTAAATAGTGTCATGAGGATAAGCAAACAGGAAATATGTATGTCTTGCTTTTGTGGTATTAACTGTATCTCCAGCATACAAGCAGGAAAAGGGTGTCACAAGAGGATGTTGCATAGACTTAAAAGTATGATTGGTCAGTGACAGACCACATTTTGCTCTTTATAGGTCAAAGGGTCGACAATTTGTGGCAACTTATTGACCCCCACCTGATGGTAAAGTGGTTATTTCGGCTGATTTATGTGCGGGCAGCGTGGAACTGGGCCAGTCCAAGGAGTAGTCCGCCTTTCAACAGAAGATTTTCGATGGTTATTTCTTCAACATGTTAATAGCAATGAATCTTTTGAGGATCTTTTTGCCGATTCAAGATTTTAATCTAAAATCCACACAATGTGAATGTGTGACAGAATTCCAGAAACATTAAAAAATGATATTCAGAAACGAATGAATGTGAAGATGCACAGACTGGAGGGGCAAGACGGAGCATCAGGAAGGGCGGGAGAGAAAAAGAGAGAGAGAGAGAGCAAGAGAGAGAGAAAGTCAAGACTTCTCTTAAAGCCCTTTCCACGTTCTTTAAGAAACGGGTGAAAGGCGGAAGGGAGAAGACCCCCACTGCTGCCGAGAGGAAAAGAAGCCTTGCCCGGTGGGGTCAACCACCTTAAAAATGAAAAGCCAAGTCACCAACGCCCTCTCGGACTTCTTCTTCGAGTATGAGACGCCGCGACAAGTGCTCGTCAGGAACAGGAGAGTGGGAGTGGTGTGCCGCCTCATTCAGCTGGGGGTCTTGGCTTACATCATTGGGTAAGACACCTATCTCTTCCAAAAGTTCCTATTTTGCAGCAAGTATGAGCTTGTTTTTTGGAGTAACCTCAACAGTCTATCGCTATGTCACCATGTCCAATGCATTTGAACTGGGAGGATGGCAAAAGATGAAAGGACTCATGAGTCACATTGGGGGTGACGTGCAGACTACGCTAAATGCCCCCTGGCCTATTTAGAGGACCGCGTGTTGCTTTGTGTTATTGTTGTTTGGGTTCTGCGCGCGCAAATGTGTGTGCGGCCTAGAATGTGTACGTCTCAACCTGAACTGTGTTTGTTGTGTGTGTAATTAGCGATTTAATAATTTGGCATTAAGTTTACTAGAGAGATTTGTATATCTTGGCCTAATAGGTATATTAAATACAAAAATTAAAAAGGTAAATTTTGTTCCACTAAGGGTTAGACGTCGTTCTTCACAGAGGATAAATACTATATGACCTAGAGTATTGTCATAGGTAAGCCATTCTACCCAAAAAATAAAAATAAATATAAAACAGCCTTTTTGTAATCCTACAAATGATTTTAGGCAGCATGTGATTATGTTCCAGAGCAGGATGCTAATTGGCTTTTAATTTAGTCTAGATTTCAATTTAATTTCTTTTTCCTGACGAGAAAAGCATACCAATCTTCAGTGAGGCCCTTTCCTGGTGCATGACAATTCAACAGTTTAAAGTCGAAAGCAAAAATGTCGCACACACACCCACACTAGATAGTGCTTTGCATAAATCTTCCATAATACAAAACATGAAAAGGAAAAAGTGAGAGCATAATCTGCAAGGATGAAACCAAGAGTAAATGACTCGTCTGGAAGCAACCAAGGAAAAATGTCTAATTAACTTCTCACAATATGACATTCTAAAGTGACAGAATTGACAAGCTATTGTTTAAGATTCTGGAAAGAATGAAAGGGTAATCGTGGTGATGCAACGTGCTGAGAGAAAAGCTCTCGACCAATCAAGAGGCAGATACAGATCTTACTTTCACACTTTTCATTTTCCATGCTTTACCAAGCTCTTAGTTTCTTAATCAATTTGTCATACTTCCCTTCATTGCTCCTAAATATACAGCAAACATAACTTAAATTAACCACTATATTTTTTTATTTATTGGACTGATATAAAAAAAAAACATGATAAAAATGAACTACGACCACCTTTCTAAATCAGCCCAGAAACATTAAAAGCACCACCAAAGAGTGAGAAACCCCCAAACTATCACTGTTCAAATAATACTACCTGAACAAGTACACAAATAATAAATCTATCAGGTAAAAAGTAAAAGTTCACCCCACATTATGTAACGCCTACGGGTGTGAGCTGTCGCCATGGCGAAATCGCAATGTTGCACGTCCACATCAACAAAATACTGTACATGTCCAAGCCTGTGGACTCGGATGCTTAGCGAGGGTGTAGCGAGTCTAAGACGATGACGCGCCTGACCCATTGTCTACGGTTTTTCCGGACAGGTGGGTGTTCATCTACGAGAAAGGCTACCAGTCCACGGATACGGCCGTCAGCTCGGTTTTCACCAAAATGAAAGGAGTGGGCTACACCAACGTGAATGGAGAGGAGAGAGTGTGGGACGTAGCTGACTATGTCTTCCCTCCACAGGTCTGTTACTTGGGATTTGAACGTGTCACGATAATAAAGACTGATAGGTCAGGTCAAGATCCATCATGGAGGGCATTATTTCGCTTATTGTCAATTTTGGGCCAAAAACGATGAGGTTATGAGACATATAATAGAGCTGTACGGCAACCAGATGTTGAATAAAAGTTCAAATTTTAAGGCTTTTTTATTACTATGTTGGCTTGATTCAATGATAGATGTCATCATATAAGACAAATAAAATGGCCAATAGGGATTAGATTCAAGTCAAGGTGTCTTTTCTAAGAAGCCCAATGCAAAGAGACAATGAAAAGGTCAAATAAATTCTTTTGTTTACCTATCAAGTTCCTGGCTCCTGTCAACTCTGAGAACCAATAACAAAATAAAAAAGAAGCCAAGACAATGCCATTTTAAGTATATTAAAATTTGAATTAAGAGATGTCCTGGTGAATGATGGGGCTGAAATAAAACTAAGGTGGCATTTTGTCTTAAATAAGGGAGCAATGAAGCTGTCTCTCTCAGCCATTGGCAAAGTGATCCCGGGTGTGCAACCATTAAAAGATAAAACATTCTGCGCAAATTTCTGATTTCCTGAATTCTACCTCAAAGTCGTCCCTGGAGGCTGGACTAGCGCTTCTGATTAATCCCCCTCCCACAGAAGCTACATTTGAATAACCCCATATATACTCAGTGTTTAAATTCTCAGAACTTTAATAGTTATGGAAATAAACATATCAGGATATTGCTTTAAATGTTTAGCAATGGGTTGAGTCAAGTTTGCTTCCATAAAACGTGCAACTGAATCTGGTTCTAATGCCACGATGACGATACTTTATCAATATTATTATTATTATTTTTGTTCAAAACTGCAGGGCGATTCATCATTTGTGGTGATGACAAACTACATTATAACAGAAGGTCAAAAGATGGGAGAATGTCCTGAGGTAAGTCAGCTTATTTTCATTATTTCATCATTTTATACCCCAAAATATACGTATATTTTTAACTATGCTTCAATAGTGGTACCCACTAGAAAACGTATTGTTTTAACGAGCTACAGTGGAGACCCCAAAATTGAAGGCTGCAAGTTATTGGTGCTAAAACCATAAAAATATTGCAGTTGTGACAAACATACGGCCTGCGGGCAAGATATGACCCATGGTTTGAATTTTTGTGGCCCAAGAAGTACAACAAAATTGCTGAAAAAGTCCCCAAATCAGAGAATATTTACTGTTAAAAAGGTTTATACAAAAATGACAGCCCTAAGCATAGAAACAGCCAATAATAAATGACATATTCACTATTTAAAAAAACGGTAGCACCATCATCATAATGGCTAATGGCTATTATTGTCATGTCACTAACTTTGGAGCTTCCACTGTACACTATCTTCCATTTTCTGATTATCCATTTCATTATTTCCCACAGCTCCCGGGAAAACACAACTGCAGTTCAGACGCCGACTGTAAAAGAGGAACTTTCAAACGTACGGGACACGGTAAATCCTGACAACCCGACAGTGTGTGACCGTCGCAGTCCTCACTGAATAGCCATCTTTCTATTATATTTTTTTTCCGGAATAGAAACTAAGACCTCTTATTGACTTGGCCTTAGACTCAGATCTCAAAAACCCTTTTAAGACCAGTTGATGATGACAAGACGGGCGAGATAAAGAGCAGCTGAGTAGGGCGATGTGTTTGCAAAATGGGCATTGGCCAATGACAACTGCTATAAGAGCAAGTCATGCACAAAATGACAGCTGAATGGCAAATATTGGCTCCTGGCTTTTAATTCTTCTTTAGTTCTTTCATTTGACTTTGTGTATGTTTCTATCTTATTCAAGCATATTATTTGCTTAAAGCAAACATATGGAGAAGGGGGTGTCAAACTCTGGGTTCACTTCCCATCCCATAAAAATAAAAAACGCATGGCAGGTAAATTAAGGCTGTCATTTTTGATTGATGGACTGATTAGCTAAAGAAAAGTAATTTATTTTGATAGTCAATCAACTTTTTAGAAGCATTGTTTACTCTTAATACAGGATAAAAATGTCAGTAAGGTTACTTGTATTTGCATGCAATCAAAAAATGCCAGTTTGACACCCCTGATCTAACCTACTTTATACTGTAAATATTAGTCCATTTTTTTATATGGAATTGGACTACATGCAAAAAAAATGTATTTGAGAGCTACTTAAATAGGCCCAAAATCTCCTCTTTCCATCTTACAATATTTCAGCGTTCGTGTCAGCGTTCAGCATAAAAAAAAAAAAAGTTAGATGCGTCTTGAGTCTGTCAAATTCAGCTTAGGGCATCCCTCAAAGTCGCTGTCATGTCACCATAACGAGTGCGAAGACAGGGCTTGTTGTGGAATTGGCCGTTTCTGAGTGACCAAAATGCCTTCTAGAAAATTGTCTATGCTTTGGAAAGTGAAATCACATCAGAGAATCCGATAAGAGAAACGGCAAATTCAGCAACTGCTTTGCTTCACATCTTGCTTGCTGCTGTTGATGCTAATTCAAGATAAGTAGCGTACAAGAGCAAGTCAAAATTTCTATAGTGGCGTCTTTTTTAGTGTTTTTTTTCCCTGTCCTCGCTTTGCTCAAGGGAAAAACATGCCCACAGATGGATAATATGCTATGTTTTTCTTTTAAAAGGACATATGACTGGCGTGTGTAATAATTCAACGGAGACTTGCGAGGTTCTCTCTTGGTGCCCCGTTGAGAATGATCACAACATACCAGAGTAAGAGCAACTCTGGATTTAATTCAGTTTTCCCCAAGAAATTGAATTCACACATTTTTCTCCTTTACATTTTAGCCCTCCATTGTTGATGTCAGCAAAAAACTACACACTTTTCATCAAGAATTCTGTAACATTTCCTGTATTTGGTGTTTCAAGGTATCAAAAAAAGGATAAAATCTGGATATGGATGGTAGCCATTGAGATAAATGTGTCAAATTATTAAAAAGATGGTATATTTTGTTGTTTCAGGAGTAACCTAGTGGAAGGAATTGATGCCAAATACATCAGCCAATGTCTTCATAATCCAAAAGATGCTCCTTTGTGTCCTATCTTCAAATTAGGCGACATTGTCAAGGAGTCTGGCTTTAAATTTGAAACTATTGCCAAAGTGGTACGTTTAACAAGAATGTTTGGATCAGAATAGCAGGAAATGCATGCTAATTTCACTTAAATCTATTGCTTTGTTTGGTATCTAGTATGTTTAAGACTAAAGATTTACACCAGATTGGCAATACAATCCGCTACCCTTTGAGGTAGAGTAACATTTAGATGCCATATACACATTTCATATGGTGGACTTTTTTTTACTCTATATTAATTGCTTATGCAGGCCACAAGTGATGTATTGTCATTGTTTCCCCCAAAGTTTTGCAAATGACACTTACTTGGTGTTGTTAATTTAAAAAAGGGAGGAGCCATCGGCATTGTGGTGGATTGGACATGCAACTTTGACGTGGATGTCAAACACTGTAAACCAAAATACAACTTCCATGGCTTGTATGGAAATCCTGCAGAGAAAGACAAGGCCAGAGCATCAGTTGGTTACAACTTTAGGTGTGTACATTGTATACGTAAAGCTTATTTAAGGCATAAAACATGATACTGCAATTCTATAGTATTGTTGTGCAATACAATTTGAAGTACTTGAAGTACCCACATGATTTGCTAAAAAGTTGTTATTTTCAGGTATGCAAAACATTACATGGAGGACAAGATACAGAAACGAACTCTACTAAAAGTGTTTGGCATCAGAATAGACATTATTGTGCAATCATTGGTAAGTCAAATACAAAAACGGACTAATCCTTTAAGTACACTTGCACAAAAATCGGAAATTCTGTGTATTACCTCTTAAGAATATGCTAACAATGAGTATTATATCATATAGTACTAATTTATTTCCTATCTGGCTGCCATTGAGGACAATAAAAGTCCAATTTATTTGAAGTTTTAAGTTCAGATGAGGTTATTAAATCTAGTTTTTTTGTTCAAATGTAACTAACACTAATGTGTAAACTATTATGTCCTAAAATACTCGTACTTTGTTTTGACAGGCCAGAAAATTTGACATCATCCCAACATTTACAGCAATAGGCTCTGGGGTTGGCATTTTTGGAGTGGTATGTTCTATTTCTTTCTGAGTCTTTTTGTCCAATGATTGGTCTCAAAAGATTGTCAAACAATTTCCAGGCTACCGTCGTCTGCGATCTGGTGCTGCTGTATTTACTCCCCAAACGCGAATTTTACAAGAACATGAAATTCAAACACACAGACGACCACGGACAGGTAAGCAAGGGCCTAAAAAAAATCCATTTTCCTAGCGTGCATGCAACACAAGATGGCAACAGTGTTCAGAGAACCGTCTACTTAGAGAATCTCAACACACTGCACTGTGATTTGACGAGAATCGGGCCCTACTCCAAACACAAGGCTTCCCTTTGAGAAGCTTTGCATAATGCAGCGACCCGAGACCAAAAAAGGAAGCAATCACGAATCATTTTGTATTTTTTTGCAGCAAGACAGCGAGTCGCTGGCTTTAGACACGAGCAGCGTCTATTACAACAACGAAGCCAAAGAAGGCGCAGGCCAAGGCCAAGACGCCGCTCCTTCAAATGTGAGTGGTCATCAGTCTGCATTTCCCTGACTGGTCGTAACAAGTCTGTTTCTATGACGCAGGACCCCGATTCAGAGAATACAGAGGTATCCAAAGTAAGAATTTTCAGCTTTTTCCCTTCGTATTTACTCAAAAAATGGCTACTAGTATATAAGAATGTTTCACCGATACTCTTGATACGGATTACAACACCCTACAATACAATTTAGCTATTTTTTTTAAACACAAAATAACTGTATACTCACTTGAATCTGTAGTCAGCAGACTGCCATCTTGGGTAGGGCGACCTCTGGTTGGAAACTCCAGCTTCAAAACTATACATTACACAGCATCAGCAAGTTATTTGTTAATAGCAATTACATCATTTTAATGCAGTATTGGTGCAATATAACTTAATAAATCCAATAAACCAATAATTTGGATTTTTTGGGGCAATTTCAGAAACCCCTGAAGGCCCCTAGTGACATCATAATAGTGAATAAATATGGGATATACATATATAATACATTTAAAGGATCTTTTACCTTCTGAAAACAGTTCTCTGGCTATAAAATGTGAAAAATCTCATTTTTTTTTTTAACAATTATGCCTTTTTCATGTGCTGCTATGGATCCCTTCTTCTAAAAGACAGAAGATAGAAGTTAACACATGCTTCTCAGAGGACTTATATGGACACCTTTTTTTTCCTGACTGAGCTTCGTGAGACCACAGGAAAAAGAAAAAAACTTTCTCTGACTGCAAAAGACATGGATTCCATTGCAGGATTCTTTAAAGTGACCAATGCACAATTATACACAAATCCTGACCAGATTATTATTGTTAAATTATTATTTTGTGTGTGTGTGTATAGGACTTCTAGGAAACAGAATGTGAATGTTGATCACCATAATAAAAACATAAAACTCCTAAAATCACTTGGGCGGAGGGGATAAACTAAAAACTTTGTACTTTGTTTCAGGTTTATTGACTCACAAGGTGTACTAAAGGCATGCAAAAATAGTTTTGTTTACATATATACAGTACGTATATAGAAAGTACATATTTACAATGTGTCCACGTGAATTTTTTTGTGACTGACAACATAAATACAGTGCCTCACCTTTACAGAACACTCATTGGCTGCCATTGTCAGGGTCTAAAGTCAAAAAAACTGAAAAATTATTATTCGATAGCATCCAATGTTGGCAAAAAATAAAAAATATCGTCCAAAAATCCATGATGCCTGACCTAAATCTTCATAATGCAGTTATAATTTGCCATTTTATACAAAACATTGCGTTAAATGTATGCATAAAATGCTGTTGTGCAATTACTTTAACCATGCAGTACAATTCCTGCAAGTATTACATTTTTCATTATAGAATAAGTATGCAAACATGCAGGCTGTTTATTTTGGAGTAAAAAAGAATGTAGCTGACTAAACATTGACCTTTCTGAGGGCATCTTCTGCTTTATATTGCGTGAAGAGGTTTGCATGAATGAAAAATGAGTGGGTTTATAGCTTAGGCCAATCAGATGAATGAAAAGACTTCTGCATGTTATTATCCGTTTTTTTTTTGTTTTTTTTACAACCGTCAATAACATTGACAAAAAGCCGTGAAATGCTAATAAAGTGGCAGGAAAGAGCACCGACATACTAAATATTCCTTTAAAGGGGACGCACACAGTGAGTATTAGTCTTGTAGTACATGTATTTTGTGGTTTTTCGGGTCTGCTGTGTACATTTTGCGTTGTATATTTACAGTAAATGCAGTAATGTAAAGTGCAAGCAGCGGGTTACCTTTGAAAAGGTGGACTTCCAAAAACAGATCACATGATGAGCAGCCTGAGTGTTCGGGGCAAAAATGTTGACTGCACAAACACAAGAATAAGACAAAAGTAATATCCACAAAATGCCAATTTTGAGATTTAGAAGCCCTTCATGTATGCACAGAAAAATTGGACACAAAAAACATTTTTCCGGCTAAAATAGCAGCATAACGTGGTTCTTTCAACCCTTTCAAAGCACACATAGATAATGCTTCCATGAATGAATGCCACACTTTTTAACAAGTAGTAGACATCAATTGCATTGAATTGACAATACGGGCAGTTTCTCATTGGCTGTCAAAGAGTTCACCAAAAAAAACTTTACATAATTTTTCATTAAAGCATCAAAATGCAAATGGTGGTACTTTGCATACATTTTCTAGCGTTGCTAAACAGTATTTTTTTGGAGTTACCACTTCAATCACATCTTGATTGCGTCCCTCCAAATCAAAGATAGTAATGCCATGTCAATCTCTTGGCCAAATACTAAATGTCAAGTATGTTTGGCAGTATTTTATGTGCCTAAAATGTTGTGTAGGACTGCTCGAAAGTAACATGATGCATTCAAGTGCAGTCGAAGAAATTGCACAGGCATAAGGGCAGTGAAGGCAACAGAGAAATGACTAAAAGCTATGGTAATGTGTAAATGGGAATAACTCCCTTCGGACATCTATGTACAATAATAAAAAAAATAATAACGCTATCATCATATTTTTTGTGTCTTTGACTTTTCCCTAAACAGAAGAAGAAATTGGTAAAGCTGAATTTAGAAAAAAGGGGAAATTGTCACTGAAATATGACTGAAAGTGCCAAAAAATGAAGTTTTTTTTAGTATAAAACATTAAGTTTTCGCACTGTGGTCGAAGAAACAAAAGGGGAAGAAAAGTTTGAGCAAAAACAAGCATCTTTGTGACTCAAGAGGAAGCTTCGTCTTCATTCAGGTCCTCCAATTCGCCTTCCCTTGGCCCGTCACCTGTGCTGCTCTTTCTGAAATAACCAAGAGAGACACAGGAGGGAGAAATTGGAATGAGCATGGATCTCTAGCAGTGGTCTCACCAGTGAAAGAATTCCCTTTAGAAATGAAGAGCCAATGCACAAAGACTACATCTAGCGGCTTTAATGACAGCGCCGGCGGCACAAAGATGACAAAGTATGTCAGAGGTGAGTGAGGAAGGCACATCTGAATCACTTCAAGAAAGAATGAAGCAAAGGCTGGTGGCAGTGGATGTTGGACAGACTAAATTCACCTGCCACAACATTAGGTACACTTTTAAAAACCTTAAAAAACAGTCAGATAAGTGATTTTTTTTTACAAAGACTACAGTTCGGCACACCCAATAAAGTGGATCTTTTCCAAGGAAAGTGATCTTCTTAGCCTTTCTTGACGTAATTTGGTAGGATTCAAATTCCTCAGCACCGATGATGTGGCAAGTGACTCGTTCTGGTCATAATAATCATAAAAAACCTTACTTCATAAAGACGAAAATTGCCTACGAACACTGTGTACAATTCAGTGTTTCTTTTGTAAAACCCACTCAATGTTTTTTCTTTTAAAAAGGGTTTTTTTTGCAACTGGGTGAGTTACTAAAACCTCAAGAATTGAAATTGCTGCGTTTTAAGAGGCCTTCAGAAAATGCCTTATTTTCTCAAACTCATTCTTGAGGGATGTTGAATGTTTGACATCCTGACAAAGTATAGTATAAGTACTAGTAAGATATGGGCTTTAGGTATAATTGATTTCTTAGTAGTCGTTTGGGATTTGGTGTTTATTTATTGACTGCATTTCTAAAAAGCAGAATTCACGGGCTCTTCTTCTGGATCTCATTCATTCTTGCAGGAGTACCTAATGACGTGTCCGTGGAGTCTACGTAACGTAGCGCATGTTACCTGAGTGATGGGTGTAGTTTTAAAGATGGCCGGAAAGGCCGAGAGTCCCTGCAGCAAAAAGTGGGAGAAAAGACGAACATGCCATTTGAGAATGGAAAACCAATCAGTTTGGATGAATCATTAGTCAAACTCCAGGGGGGCTTCACTTCATCGTCTAAAAAGGGGCCACAAAGTCCTGTTTTTGTTTTGTATTCCGTTGTGATCGCCTGTTTTGGTGGCTAAAATGTGGTTAATCTGAAAAAAAGTTCTTCCAGAAACAACTCATTGTCAGCAATGGACGTTCAGTCAAATTTGAAGGGGATTTACAAATAAAAAATTGTTAACAAATCTATCAGTTCATCAAATTCCTGACACCAGACTCCTTACAATACAAAAATAATAGATAATTATACTATAATAATAGATGAATTGTCATTACAAGAACTCCCTTAGAGTCCAAAAAAACTTAATGGCGGTCTACAAAACACATAGACGTCCAATCCAATTAGACTGGGAGGTCAGCATCCCTTCTAGCCTAAATGGATGGGATGTCTCTCCCGATCAATACAAGTGAAACGTGATCATTGAATGGCAGACATTTCCAACAGTGAGGCGCAGATAAGAGCCACAAATGTAGCTAATCTAAAAATATTGTGCCAATCAATAGCTGCAGAAGAGCTATTGACGCATCCGCTGCAGCCATAAATGGTCGTATGAAAAAAAATCTCATCCGGAATGAGATTTAACGTGACCCGCTGCGTGTCTGCGCACAAAACATAAAAAACCCTTATAAAAGCCGCCAAAAGCTTCGCCGCATACAAATATAAGATGATTTCTGGTGCTATGGCGACAAGACAAAGCAGTAGGACTGCGGCAGTGGAGAAAGGGGGGGGGGGGGGGGGGTTGTTCACTTTCTAGAGATGATAAAAGATGAGACAGCCAAAACGGATGGCTGACCCTTGGGTAATCTTAAAGATTGGACAAATGTTAAATGCTTATGCAAAGTATAAGTATGCGTGAACTTACATGAGGAGGCTGCTGGGTGCAGACATGGATCTTTCCTCCCTCCGACTAGGACACTCGAATGGATTACTGAAGGAACGTTTCCTCAACATGGCTTTTACTAAGATCTGAAAGTCAAAAGAAGGATTTTTTTGAATTAACATGATGGCTTAAACCCAAACTTTCTTCAATACTGGTCAAACTCCAGCACATTTATGATGAAAAAAAGAAGATAACTGTGCAATGGATATTAAAACCCAACCCAATTTTGCATGTCTATCATCATTTTCATCCTAACTAGATCTTATTTAAATGAGTTGATATTTTTTCTTACCACAGCAGAGAGGCTTGGAACAAACTTGACCGAGTTTTTGATGTCCTCTTCGGTCACCTCTACAATGGAACAGTGTTCTTCCTCTAGTGGAAGGGGGTCAGAGCCCCCCTGAGTCACCCAATGGTCTACCTGAAGACATTGGAAATATTACATTAGTCATTAGAATGGCCTAAGCTTAATTTAGCTTATGCTATTTTTCAAAAGTTACCTTTATCTCAGCTATTGTGATCCGGTTATCTGGATCTTTGTCCAGCATTCGCAAGATCAGGGACTGCAATTCTTCCTTGATTTTTGGCCTTAACAAAAACGGAGCAAAATAATATTGGCGTCAATTTGCAATTTAGTTTATGACCCACAATAAGTTCATGGTCATTTATAATAGCAGTCACCAACTGGCGGATATTAATATTCCAAATATCCTTCTATTTACATCCCAGAAATCAGATGGTGTGCCAAAAAAAATAAGAAAACATTTATCTCCGACCCATTTTGTTCAAACTGTTTCAACATCTGTCGGCCAAGAAGGATTAAGTCCAGATTTAAGCATGAATTACCCCTCACATTTTCCAATATAATCCAAAATTCAACAGTTCGGGGCATGTTTGACTGACCAGTAAATTAACAAGAAGGAATAAATGAAAAGGCATGACTCATGCAAACATTGTGCAGCCTACAGATAAAATGAAGTGGAAAGCAAATGAAAGCTTCATAGCATCGTATTCCAAGAAAAGTCAGCTCTGATTGCAATCAAATTTTCGCTTACTTTTTAACAAGAAATTGAAGCATCCTACTTTGCTATCCGTGGTAACTCATGTCAACATATGCCCAATTGATATATTTAAGATGAAAATGTTCCCGAGCAGCCATTGATGTCCCCGTTTGCCCGTTATTTTTTTGCTTGTTTTGATCACATGCCGGTGACATTTAGGCCATGCTGGCAGTGCGCCGACATTTTTATGTCTGTGATCGGGGATAAAGTAAGCGGCAAATATGCAAAATAAGGAGGGTCGGTGAAAGGTGAGTCATTTTAATGGAGTGATTCTGTTTCAGGGAACTCACATTTCTGGGAAATCCACAGTTTTGGTCCTTATCTTATTGTGTAAAGCCAATATGTACTCATCAATGAATGGGCACTGTAGAAAGGGGAAAAAAACAATAAAAGGTAGGTTCAATGACACTTTTTGTACAGGGAAATTTTAAGGATAGTAGTTTGTATTTGGAACTTTTGTAAATATACCTTTCCAAAGACGAAACAGTAAAGGGTGACACCCATGGCCCAAACATCCAGTGCCTTTAAAAAAAAATATAATAAATAATAGTACAGGAAAAAACAGGTTACAAAAACTGCACTTTATTCTTCTTGAAAGGCTTTTTTTGTTTTGAAATTGGATCTGATTAGATATTATACTCCAATACCGTATTTTCTGAACTATAATTTGTACATAAAATGTAAAAAAGTGCAAGTTATTTATATATTTTTTCCTCTCTGTGATGTTATTTTTTTCGGCTATAATTATTAAAAGTGACAGCAAATTACCTTTTCAAGTGCGAATGTATTGTAGTATGTCCACAAGTGAATGTCAATCATATTTAATGACAATAAAACAAAATATGAATACAATTAAATATATTTCCTCCTAAATTGAATGGCTTCTACAAATGTGAGCTGCATGTTTTATACTGTAGATGTAAATATGTCACTGACCTTTCCACTGAAGCTCTTGCGTTTGTCTGAGAGTGTTTCCGGTGCCATAAAGGCGGGAGTCCCAGCCGTACTGGACAGGAGAGCATCTTTGCCCTCAAACTGGTTGCTGACGCCGAAATCTGCAATCTTCACATGGCCGTCGTCCCCCAATAACAAATTAGAAGGCTTGATGTCGCGGTGTACGATTTTCTGATAGTGCACTGTGGACATACAAGTTCATATGAGCTTTAACAATGGTTTAATGGCCAGTAGTTAACTTGTTAACTAAAAACTAATGCTGACAAATTAGAACCCAATCCATTCATGTCAGCCAACTATTAGCTTTTCTTATTTAGAATTTTTTTGCCTGCATTTGTGGGGAAATAAATCCACATAAACAGAAAGTAACACAATCTAAGATTTTAAGATGCAAGTAGAAGACTTTAAGGTCTATTTTTTTTAAGGCAGTGGAATTTATTTTTCTCAAGAACCCTTCAACAAGAAGCTTTATCTTAACTCAAGTACTCTCTGTAGCTTTAGTTTAAACGGCAACGGCTAGGCAGAATTGATTTGTAATCATTAGCTCGGAAGCTTGGTGAAACTAATCTACTGCACCAAACAAGACAACTTGTGGGATCTGTATTGACAAGATTAAGGTGGACACACTGAGAAAGTGTCATTCGATGACACTATGACCTCTTAATTGGTTCAGAAAATCCGCCAAACCAGACAGTGTTTGAGTATGAGTAATACTTACAATACTCCATTCCAAGGATGACATCCCGGAAGTACAATCTGGCTTGTTCTTCTGACAAAGGATCGTCTGTGGGTACTTCCATGACAGGTCTGCAATTAGACAGAATGCGACATATTACACAAAATGTTAAAAGATAAAAGATGACTAAAAACAAATGATGTACTCATACACCTGACAAGGTGCGTCTTATGTATAAAAAATTAAACTTGTACGTGAACTACAGTAATACAAAATAAGTTATTTGTTTTCATTCTACCACCTTTGAATTTGGTTAATTGAGAACCAAAATATTTCCCCAAAATCCTTCAACAGCATGTATTTAATTAATTTTGCATTCTGGCATCAGCGAATCAAATAGCGTCTGCATACATGAACTTTACCGTGTCTTTCCTCCCACCGTTATATAATAACAACAGTTTTCCCCACGTTTGATCACATTTTTAGCATTCTGGGGGAGGCGGCACGGTTTGAACTGCTGCAGCTAATAAGCATGAACTTTTTGACAAATCCTTTTGAAGCCAGAAATGTTAGAAATGAGGAAAAGGGAAATAAAAAGGGAGGTCAGGTTGGTTCTCCACTCACTCACCCTTTGCGCATCAGCTCGAACACTATCAAGAAAAAGAGAAAGAAAGGAGATCATATGATTGAACCATTGAATGATGGAAATGCGCCACATTAAGCGTGCGAGCGATTTTATTGGTGACCTCGCTGATGAGAGTTAGCATGCGAGGGAAGCCAGAAGGCATGATGAATTAATTATAAGAACGCTAGTGCATGATGGGAAAACGGCCGAGAGAAGAAAAAGAAAAAATGAAGTGTGTATACCCATGTGAAGGTTGTCCTCTGTTGGATCATCCAGAACCTGTTGATGAATGTAAAAGCCAACACATTAGATGGCAATATTGCTGGCTGCCATTGATGGCGCTAGATGTCCAAATTAAGCTGCTGTAATTCATTGATTCATTAGAAAATTAATGGTTGTCTGTTTTGAGGGGTGATCTGTTGTTAATAGCAATAGTTTCTCTTTTTTGTGGTCCATTTGTATTGAAATAGAAATGATAAACGTACCTCTACAAGTTTAACAACGTTGATGTGATCAAGCTTTTTGAGAATGGCAATCTCTTGGTAGACTCTTTCCAACGGTCCCAAGAATTTGGGTTGCTCGCCCTGGACGGCTTTGGGTCCTCGAGGTGGTGGACGGCCTAGAAAAGTAAAAGTGGGTGTACAAAATAATTCAAAAATGTACAAAATGTAGAATGTAGACTTATATAGTGGGTCTGGACTTACGAGGAAAACCACACTGTTTCATTAGCTTCTTTTTGGACACCAATTTCATGGCCTGGAAAAAAGAAAAGTCATGTTAAACAGCTGATATTATATATATATATAGCCCTAATAATAATGTGTCACTGAAGTAGTCAGACCAAATGTTAACAGTTTTTGCCTGAAGTCAACAGAGATCAAACTCGTTATTGATTGACAGAAAATGGAAGGATGACTAAAATGCATTGCATAATGTCAACCAACACACAATGTCATTGGCAGTAAAAAAAAAAAAAATGTCCTTGTATGTGTAAAATTAGGAAGTCTCAAGTAGGCTGCAAAAATTGGCACATCATCTTGGAGGAGTACCAATAAAAATGTTTGGCAGCATTTGTGAACACTTGAAGAGTAAAAGACATTTTTTTCCAACTGTCTATCAACTCCAACAAAAAAATGACTCAAAAATGAATGCTAAATGAATAAAAAGTATTATTCCCTATGCGTGATTTCATCTATGCACCACATTAGCAGTGACAAAAGGCTTGTATGAAACAAAACTCCAAATTAGTAAGAATTGGAATCAACTATCTATGTTTGTCTTTCCTCATTTGCTCTTGAGTTGATTCCTGTCACTGTTATTTAGGATTATGTTCAGATGTCACAAGAGACACGGCGCAATAACCCACAATCTGTCACAGGAGGCTGCAATTTTTGTCACGCTCGACAATCAGTGTGCCACAAGAGAATGCTTGGAACCATGAGAATGGAGTCACATTCAAGGAGATAAAGAAAGAAAGCAAGAAATATCCCCCTCTTTGTGAATCCTAAGGATGAAAATGAGTGCTTATGTAAACGTCTCTTAGGCTCAATTTGTCCTTGGATGATCTAATTGTGCAACTTTCTTTGGAAACTGTGTTTTTTTTAAATTCAGACAACAAGTGGATTATTGGAAGACAAAATTGAAAAAGATTTGTTTGGAGTCCCTTTATGTACTGCATTTTTAGGTCTGTATTATGGAGAGCTTTAATCAAATTTGGATGTGTTTTTATATATTTATTGGAAGATTTGAAGGGAACTTGGACACAAAAATATGTGATTGAGATATCCTGAATACATAAAAAGGCAGACAGAATTTGTGTTTAGAGCCTTTTGTTCAAACAATAGAAGCAAAGAACTCAATTATATATATTTTTAAAAATTTGTCATCATTGGGGAAAGAAACCGGGTTAAAAATAATAACTTGCCAAACTTACATAATGTTTTTCATCATCTTCATTGTATGCCAGTTTGACCACACCATAAGATCCCTGCAAAAAAATTAAAATGCATATAGAGTAGAAATAATAATAAAAATAAACAAAGCATTAAAAAAATGACTACAAAACTCACCTTTCCAATTTCACTCTTCAATTTATACTGGTTTAACTGGATACAATCCTACAAGGGGTAAAAAGAAGAAGTGTGTTAGATGGAAGGGAAACAATACAGAAAAACAACAACAAAAAATTACAATGTACAGGAATAAATGGTTGGCGTGTTGTTGGAAAGTTGATTTGTGACGCAGTCAATGTTTTCTATCTACAAGTCCATTAGAGTGGCACTGCTGGGAAAGGCTGCTTTGCACTTCCATAGCAACCAACGCCATTACTGATCAGTGTCAGCCAGCCAGTAGCGGAGAGCAAACCGCCGCCGCACGGTCAGAGGCTTTGGGGACACACGTACGTACGCTGCTGGTGCGCACACACCACCACCACCAAAAGAGTCATCCAATAGACTCCAAGGATGGATGAAATCTAAAGCATCTCCTAAAGAGGATTTTCTTGCTAGATTGCCAAAGTTAACCTTTCCAGGTTGAGGATATTTTGTGGATGGTGCAAAACTAGACCAGAATAGCTGGGCCAAAACATAAATGAAAAAAAAAATACAGTAGCAGCTCAAATTTCAGGGCCACGAGGTGTTTAAAGAAAAAAAAGATGAAGGTTATATAATGTGTTGCTCACAGGGCTACACAGCTGGGGGTGGCATTTTTGTGTTGGAGTTGCTGACAGAATGGCTGAAGTTGAACATTTTTTTTGTGGTTTAACTGGTTGAATGCCATTGAGGGTGATGGATGTTAATTTATTTGAATTGGGAGAGTGGAATTGTGGGATTGTATTTACGTTACAATAACGAGATTAGCTTAATTTCGTACAAAATAATGCCAGTGTAGATTCATTTATCCCGCAATGGCATGCTATGTTTTTAGACTATCAAAAAATGTCAATATCTAGGAGACATTTTCTATAACGACTCAAAAAAAAGTATTTTTCCACAGGTGACAGCATGCAAAATTCACTCTAAACAAAACTGTAGCAATACAGACACAGAAGACATTGTAGAACTAGTTAAAAAACTTACATGTTACGGTATTTTTCAAGTTTTTTAACTAGTTCTACAATGTCTTCTGTGTCTGTATTGCCACTGCAACCAAATAAATTTCCCAATTATGGGATAAAATAAAGTTCTATTCAGATTTAAACATTTTTATGAACTCTGAAGTTGAATCGTAGTACGATGCCTACCTGAGAGTCCGATATGGACACCCGTTTGGACTCCACCGTGGGCCTCCGAGGCACCCTTGGAGAGGTATGCGTATAGCACCCCCCAGAGGACAGGTAAGTTCCTCTCTCCTGCAAAGAGAATTTCCTCCCACTCAAGTGAGGACGTGTCGTTGAAGTCCTTTTGTCCGACGGAGCGCGTCCATTCCTGACGGGAACGCCCAAATCTTCCGTGGACATGGCGGCCAGTATATCGCCCAGACCGCTGCCCTGGTCTTCGGAACTGGACTCCAGACTTTGGGTGGTGGTGGGATGGCTACTCATCGCCATGGCAGGAGGAGAGGCGGGGCGAGGCGAGGTTAGCGCAGGCGGCGTTGGCGAGGAGATGAGAGCAATCGCCAGATTTCGCCAGCTTCCAACAGCATCAATGGAAAAACTGGACCAGCTGGCGTCAACAAGAGCTGCAGGAACAAAACAAAAAAACAATTGACTACTTTTATTTGCTATTACATGATGAGAGTGCATTTACAGAATCAAAATATGCCCAAACAAACAGAACACGTCATGTGATGTCTCTTTTTTTTAATGTCTGCTGAACATCCTTATCAAACACAAGCAGATCCGCCGGCGTGCTACAAAAAAAACGAAAAAAAAGGAGCACAGTGGGAAATACTGCGCCTTTAAACTTTCTCCTCCAACGACAAACGGCAGCCACGTCGCGTCTTATCAAAGCTTGTCGGCACTGACACACTTTTCGCAGTCCTACTTTTCCACTAAATGATAAAAAGGGCGATATAAGAAATACATGCAAAAATAAAATCTTCCAAAAACTGGACTCCCTTTTTTTTTAGTTAAACATCTGATGAGCCTAAACAAGTACTTAAAATTCAATTCATGCAAACCTTTTAATAACCTTGATTTGTGCAAATAAACACCAATACTTTCAACAATGACAATATTTTTTAAGTGTAACAACAACCAAAGTACTTTACTCCAAAAAAGACTCCTCCATTAGTGAACCACTTCTATTCTCACATGGCTTCTATTATATTTTTTCCCAGGATTCACTTGAGTACGAAAAAAAACAGGAAGACAGTTGACTACATTTAAAAATATGGGAAATAGGATATAGAAGATGTGTTTAAGTATCATTTCATATAGATATATAGAGGATATATTGTGATGGTTCTTGTTATGTCGCTTGGCGTCTCAGGAGTGCTTGGCAGAGTGCAAAGAGCAGGCAGGAACGGAATTACTATTGTAAACACAGATGAATCCCCCTCGCTTTCTTCTGTATACATTCGACCTTGTAAGCCTCCACGGGCCCATTTATTTTCTTCCTTTTTACGACCCTGTCTTTATCTTTATTTCGCAGTGGAAGAGGGGAGGCCATGCGTGCCTGTTGGAAAGTTCTGGTTCAGGTGTCAAAGCGATGGAACGAGGGCCAGATTTGGTGTCATTAGACTGGGCTTGTGAAGATAAGAAACTTATAAATAAGAGGTAAATGTTTATTTTTTTAAATAAAATTAAAAATAAACTAAAGTTGAGAATATTTAGTTTCCCAGGAACTAAAAAGGGGAAAAACGTTTTTTAGGATGTAACAATATCTCTCAATGTTGTTGTTCTTTATCAAACATAATCATGCAAAAAAATCCCAAATCAAATTTTATCGGACCACAAAAATGGGCCATTTTATTTATAGCCCATACTTCCCAGCCCTACTTTCTTTCTCATGTGTTCATCCAACAGCGACTAATCCTTGGAACTCTTTGAAATAATCCAAAAGGATTACGAGACAATTGTACCAGACAATACAGTGTAAATCTATTAAACACCTCAATGAGACCTGATGGCGTAGATACAATAAACTATACAAACATAAACAAACACCACCACTCATAAAAATCATAATAAAACAAAAACTGCACTCTAATCTGAATACCACAACTGAAAGTGTCAATAATAATAATACTATAGCAGGATTACACAGGATCTAACATACTGGATGAGCCTATTATTTCTCTTCTACTCACATTGACTGAGAATCCATCTTCCAGCATGTTTATCAGGTTTTTTAGGCAAAAAATACATGAAATATTTGCTTTATAGAAGGCATTTTTCCTGTTATATCACTAGTTGTATTTTAAAAAAAAAAAGACTATCGTCATGTGTCCACTAACAATGGTTGATCAGGTATTTTTAGAAGGTTTTTGTACAGGTTGTACTCTTTGCAGCTAAGGTAATAACACACACACATAGAAAAGCACTCAATATCATCACAACAGTGGAAAACTGCAGTGATGTGTTCCCACGCAAAGGATTATGATGTTCATGCTTAGAGATGGGAAAGTGGGTACCTTGCAAATCCCTTCCAGCATCCCCTCGCTTGACATCTCCTATCCTTCATTTGTATAAAACGACCGAGCAGGTGGCTCGACGAGTGGCATGGTTTGACCTGATATGCGTCACCATCTGATAATTGAGCAACTCAATACGCAGTGAGATTAGATGGTGGTCAAAAGGCAGGCCGGGGTGGCGTTAAGCATTTTAAAAAGGAGCATGAAAAGTCAAGGACACTTGCGGGAGAGTTCTTGTTTGTCAATATGTCGACTGTGAGAGGCGCCATATTCATTTCAAGACAAAATTTGGTTTACCCTTTTTAAAAGACAGAATAAAAAGTAAACAGAGAGAATTTTTATCTTTAAAGGACACAAATTACAGTCTTAGTGTCTTCCATTGATGACATGAGACGTCCAATCACAGCCAGACTTTGCAGTTCAAACGAATTGGACGTCTACTGTAGTCAATGGGATGCAATATATAAAAATTAGAATAAAAAATAAATCAACATCATTCAGGTTGCTGTTGGGGGGCACAATGAGATGTTTTTTTTCATTTATTTCATTTATTTTTATTAATTTTGGAGGAATTGTATTAGTTATTCATTAAAAAAACAAGCATATGTAATGAGTAACGAAGCATAATAAAATATAATGTTAATATTGAGAGGTACATGGCCCAAAATTCGAATGCTGGGTTTTTATAATTAAAGTTAATGTATTTTTTTTACATATTTGTTATATATACATAAATATTTAAAATGCTCCACATCTCCTTTGATAAACATTATATAGAGAACTATCATTTTAAGTTGCCATTTATCTGAATTAGCTTTAATCTGGATAGTTTTACTTTGATTAAAAAAAAACAGTTGGTGCAACAGATGAAGCTTGCGCGACTAATTGTTTACAGCACGACACAATTTGCAGACATTTGTTATCTACTCTAGTTTTGTTCCCTTAATTTCTCAATCGCGGAAACAATGTGCTACAAATCGTTTACCTTTTAAGAAGTAATGAAAAGCTATTCACGCTTGACTGATGAATTCCTACTTGAAAATGTGCTGCAGATTTTATGTTGTGAAGCCACAAAACAAAGACTCATCCTAGTAAGTAAAAAGAATTTCATGCTTGATTTTGCCTACATTAGCATGGTAGCGTTAAGAATTATGCACGGTGCTGTCTCCAAATCTGCAAAAAAATATTTAAAAACAAGCTGGCCCACATAAAAATAATAGTCAATTATTTTAATGAATGATTAGTTGTTGATAACTTCATTTAAAAAAGCCTTGGATGGAAAATCTTGAATAAATTGTCATATTTTGCATGAAAAAAAGTCATCCGCGAAAGAATATGTAGAATATTTTTTGGTAAAAAGTAGAATATGTTGAACTTGTTTTCAACCGTGATAAAACAAATCCCCCACACAAAAAGAAACAGACGTACAGAAAAGAAACGCCATCTGTTAATCCATATCTCACGATAGTTGCAGAAAGAGATGCCAAGATATTTATATTCAACAAAAAATGACTTATTTTTTCTAATAAAAAAATATCTATATATACTGCAAAATGTGGAAAATGCCAACTATGGAATGTGAATGACACTGTGATAATCATTAACCATAAAGGGAAAAATGATGGAGATATATTATGGCTAAAAATTGCAAAAAAATGACATCCACTCTATTTTGACAGTGTGCGAATGGACGTGCTCTTAGGAGGCGTCACTTTGCAAAGCGTCTCTTTTACATTGCAGCTAATGAGAGTGGAAAAGAAGTGCAAATGGGGTGAAGTGCAGGCTAGCACTTAGCTGCGGTTAACCGGAAAGATCTGAGAAGCCCTCCCGAGTCCAGGCTGGTCATGTTGTGAATAATGAAAGGCAACATGTAGATCAGGCAACCTAATGAGGCCTGTTCATGTTTTCATGTAATCACACACTACAACACCATTGCAACCGAGTAACATAATTGCCTTGAGTGGTGAATACCAGCATGTTTACACATCATCATCATCCTCACCGTTTACAAATGGCGTCATTTTTTCATACTGGCAGATACAGATGACGTCATTTTAGCACTGTACTAGTATTGGAGTCAGAGTTATTGATATGCAAGTCATTTATGAAAATGAGCATCACTAATTTTGGTCAAAACAAATTAGAAAAGATTTAAATAGCAGGACCGAAGCCTTCAGTATCCGGTAAAAAAATGTGGCTATTTTCTGACTCAAAGACAAGATGTACTTTAGTTCGCCACGTGATATAAAAATGTGTCTCAGTATGTTTAGAAGGAATTTCATATCTAAAAGACAAACCTTCACTTACACACCAATTTCTGTCCTCTTACCTTAATGGAGTCATTTCCCAGAGGACCTGTGAGACAATGGAATTTTGACATGGCCTCTTTTTTCCCCCACTCACTGGGTTACTCTTCTGCATGATGTGGTTATCGCGCAAGACAAACAGGTGGAAATAAATGTGTCCAATAAAAAAGAAAACAAGGCAGCAAATAATTGTTTTTTTTTTGTAATGGTGGAAATCAATCACGGCGATAGTAATTATGGATTTTCCAGTTAAGGTCGATAGCCAATTGGATGTCTTGCAGGCTATCGGGTCGGTGTTTCTCGTCTTGTCAATTTTCAACTGGCTTAAATAATGTGTAACACCACATTCTGTCTGTAAATATAATGGAGACGAGATGCAATGTGGCTGGAAATAAGGCTCCAGAGGATTGCCTGTCCTGGCAAATGATGATCCTGCAATTCAAGTAAATGTGGTGCAGGGATTCCTAACTAATCTCAAATCATGTGGGAGATGTTTTCCCATTTTTTTCCTGCATTTTTTAGACTGGATTTTTCACATCTCTTAATATACATCCACCTTCCTTTGCTTTAAAGATATTCTGCAAATTGTTTGGTAATAAGTTGTTATTAGCTTCCTCATTTAATTCTTTTTATTACTTTTTTTAAAGTCATAATAGGTTTGCAAACTGCTCATCAAGGGCTTATATTTTATTTGATAGACAGTTGAAGCCAAGGGGGAGGATTAAGAATAATCATTTTTAAACATTAGTATTTCAAAAGGGCTACTGTGGGTCCTGTTTTTTTTGGGTAAGCAAAGGGATTTTTGCAGAAATATGCAATAACTGAATATAAATCGTGTTATTAGACTTGTAAAATGTCAGATTGCTGCAAAATGTTTGTTTTTCCACCCTTTTGTGCAATTGTTTGGACACACCTGTTCTGAATTGACTGATAATTTGTTTGTTCTGGAAGATTCACGTGTCTTTTTGCAATAAAACGGACATATTACTACATATTTACATAGAATTGTGTTTTGTTTGTTTGAATTAAGTTATTTTCCTCGAGGCAAATTGTTATATCATCAACTGAAGTGGATAATTAAACAAAAACAAAGGGAAAACGACACCCAACACACACAAAAACTATTACACTTGAGCATGTTTACACTAGTTGGTAAAATGTGTTTATCTTTGCATTCCCTCTGCAATAAAGTGGTTCCATTTTTATTCCTCATTAAGAAACGCTGACATTTCAGCAGTCGCTGGCAGGAATAATTGACATTTCAATCAATCTAAAAAAAGGGAAAGTTGCTTAGGATAAAGCCAAAACAACACTTCATTTCCATTCTCATTATCCCTATTGGACTTTTTAAGGACTAAAGCTTATTTACTATGATCAGATTTGAGTTACAAGCACGCTCACGTTCCGCATTTGACTCAATATAAACACCGCTGTCATTCTCCCCTAACGCACTTCCCCATATTTCGCCTGGTAAGATCGATCCACCCACCCAAGCAAACACAAAAAGACAAAAGGTGTAAAGTTTAACTCACCCGATCTTGAATCCCGAACCTCCAAAGTGTCCGTCCGTCGTTTCAAGATCGTCCAGCCCGTTTAAACGTGCACTGCAACGGCTGCTGACCCGGGTCGCGTCGCATGTTTCCTTCCGAAATGCACCAGCAACACAGCTCTCCTCTCTGTGGGGGGTTGAGAAGGGTTGAGGGCTTGTGGGTAGGGGGGAGGATGGAGCAAATGTGCCGGATTGCTCGTTGACGCCGCTGCTGCAACGGCGGCTGCGGAGACACGAGCGTGAACGCACGCACTATGCCGATTTGTCTCGCCCCGCCGGTGAGCCGCACACGGAAAAGCCCAACTTTAGTTATTCGCTTTTAGTGCCATCCACGGGTCCTAAAATCCGCCTGATACCACTGCGTCACCATCGTGCGCCATTGTCTCCTATTGAGACCGCAGTAGAAATGTTTGTTTGTGCATAGATGAGATTCCCCAGTCATTGTAGTAGGTCTTATCCAGTGTATTTTACTGTCCCCTTAAGTCATTGGCTGGCATTGCCTTTGATAGGTGTCCAATCCATTTGAATTGGGAGGATGGCAGCTGTTGAAAAAATCAAACAGATTGGATGTATACGGGTGATCCATTTGTGAGATGGCAATGGATGTCAATGTTTGTAAATATGATTCACCACCTTCTAAAATGGAGAGTTTCAATACACTCAAATCATTTCTGTCAGCCACTTCCTATGAGGGCCATAAAAAGATGATGTATAATATCGTCATCTGCTGGTTGGAAAGGTCCAGCACACTGTACTTTGTACTTTAGTCTCGCATGTCACTTACTATTTGTCTTTAAGTGAGTTTCCCAGTCCCCCAAAAACAAGTAAACAAAAAAAAGATAATAATAAATAAGATAATCTTTATTTCCATGTGGGTATTTATAAAATTATGTGACCACATTCAATACTAACAACCATTTTCAAAGGTGGACGTCAAACTGTACTTTTTTAAAATAGTCGAGTTCATTCTAGCACTGTTGCTAAACACGATTATCCAAAATGGAAGTTAAGTGGACGGTAAGTCCGATCAATAAGTCCAATTTTTAAAAGGACCGCCACTAGTCTCCAAAGCCTGCATCCCTTCACTTTACAGTCATTATGGAACATACATAACTCCATTTCATAAACCCCAGTCAACACAAATTGACCATTCTCACCCCGTTGTCCATTTTACAACGTAAACAATGATTCTTAAACATGGTATATTTTGCTTCCCCCTACAATCACACACGAAAAAGCCCAAGGAAATGTAAAAACCAAACAAAAATCAACAAAAGGATACATTTCTACTCTATAAAAAGGTCAGAAGTGCCAAAAGGGAAGAAAACAAACCAAGTCATTTTAATATTAGCTCGAAAAATTCTACATACTGTATAGTTGTTGTTTTTTTTACAGTAACATGATACCATGCAATCATAGTGTACATTCATTACCTGTATAGAATTGAGGATTCAGTAGTAAATAAGCATATACAGACCTTCATAGTTGAATAGTTTTCTTGCTGTTAAAAAGTGGTCTGACACTCCCTCAGATTTTTCCTAAAATGTGAAGCAAAGCCATTAAAAAAAAACAACAAAAAATGACAACTCCAATTACCTTGACTTGGTCTACAAAGCACCAGAAATTGACATTAAAAAAACAATAATTAACATTGTGCCATTGGCGATGACAGACGTCCAATAACAACACAAGTATGACCAAAAGCACTTTTTGGTGAAGGACATTCCTTTTTTTGCCACTTGTTCAAAGTGGAGATGCTGTGGGGATGTTTACATAAGGCTTGGTGAGGAATTTTCATGACAATCAAGCCGCCTATTTGACATTTTTTTAAAGCTATGTACACATTTCAGCCATAACCTGAACTCTGACAGAACTACTGGCAAAATGTTAGCGATATTTGTCTTCCAGTGCGGTACAAATATTTACAGGTTAACTTGCAGGCTGCCATGGATGGAGATATACGTTGGATTGGTTTGAACTGGGAAGACTGGTGGGGAATTTTCCTATGGGAAGACTGGCAGGGATGGAATGATTGTAGATTAATTAAAAACATTACATTAAATGGTAATTTTGGAGGAGTTTGCAGATTAATTTATCAATAACCACAACAATCAAGTTTTACGGCAATTTCTGAATATTTCATTTGTTTTTGTCCAATGTTTAAGTTCCTTTTTAATATATAACTCAATCATTTCCGGACGGTTCTACTCACAAGTTTTCAGAGTTTAAGAATTGAGATTAAAGTCCTAAAATTTGACATAAAGGTCCAATATTCCACACTTTTGATGAGTAAAACAATAAAACTAAAAAGAACACCATCGACACACTGCTTTTGTTGCTTAACCTTTAACCTTTGTACTTAACATTTCATTTCTCGGGATGTTTCGGCCAATCCGTGCAAAGCTATTCAACCCCTCAGCGCTAATGACACAAGTGGAGTCAAAATCAGACATTTAAGTTCATCAACACCATTGCACCATTAAAAAAACTAGATATTTTAAACTATATTGCCCATTTAGACTCATTCACACTCAAACCTAAGCTGGCAAAGGCTTTCTTTTTCTTGCAAGTTGATTAACTTGACGTAGTCCCGATGGGTCGCCCGTCATGCAGGAGAGAGAAATGACAAATGGGATGTTGTCGCTTGGAAATCAACAAATTTTACTGCCATCTTCGACGGTACTTTTTGTCGTCATCGCCTGCCGAAATAAATTAAAAAAAACACTTTTACTGAAAGTACATGTAGCCTCGATCTTTTATTAAAGACTATACAGCTACTCGTAAGTTTGTACCTTTCCAAAGAAGAGGAGATAAGAATTTAAGCTGCATTAAATTTCAAATGCAGAGGAAGAGGAAACAAAGGAAAGTCAGTCAAAAGATGAAATAGTTCTCGGCAGGCATTCAAAAAGGAGAAAAAAAATAAAAAGACTTGCCTGGCGAAACCTTCACTTTATTTAATAGCAGTTCTATGTGAATTATGTTGGAATTACCTTCAAGATGATGCCTGGAGATATATTTTAGTGCTTCGTCTAGGAGGATGACGGGGAATGAAATTTTCAGGACCATGGTCCACTGAGACCATCGGAGAGGGGTCACTTGGAAGATCAACTGGAAGACAGAGAAAATGGACTAATTAGAGAAGATATGTGAATAGAAAGGGAATTATTTCACTCTAGTTTTAGCAATTTATGGTTATTACAAGAAGATACATGTACTTACAGGCATGGGTTCGACGTAGAGGATGAAGAAGTGGAGGGAGAGAGAAAGAACAATGGCTCCTAGTAACCAAATATTGACCCAGGGAGGCATTCTGATGAGGGATTGGTTCTCAGACAAACTGTTGGGGAGAAAAAATGAAAAAAAAACATAACCTGATAGGCTAAGATCAGTTATATTGACTCATTGCAATTTATGCACCATAAGAATAATGAATTCAAGTAACCATGTTATTAATTACGGTCTTGGGCTATAGTGGAAGGCATGTTATTTTTATTATTTTAACGGATAGTAGCAAAAAAAATGTATTACAAATTTTGGGGGGAAAATCCATATCTACTGATTGACTTTTCTTCTTTTTTTAAGTTTGATAATATTTAACTTGAATGAATAGCCACCTAGTTCAATAATAAGATTGTATTGCTCAAGTTTAAATCCAAGCATTCAACTGGCAGCCATCTTTTGTTACTCTGGCAGGGAAAATCAAACGCTTATCCCGCCGCCACATTGTCACACCAGATGACGGCGTCTTTTCAATTACCGCCTCGTCACAGTTGACATTTCTGCCTGACATTTAAAAAGGAGACGTCGACAGACCTGTTAAGCGCGTTGAACATTTCAATGGTGACCAGGACGGATAGGGCCATGGTGGTGGGGTAACGGGATTCAAACACCTCGCAATCTATACCGTGGAACATCGGATTGTCCTCAGTGCACTGCATGAAGTGTCTCTGTGGAAAGATGGACCTCAAATCGTAAGGGAATCCACACGGGCCACCAACAGATGGTGCCGTTGATTATTTTGCTCATCCATGCACGCATTCGCCAACTCCAGATTTTTTTTGTCACTCACCAACTGATAAAAAGACACTTGAGGCCCTTCTTCGTCAAACAAGTACCACCATGTGGCTGCACTGACTGTTCCAAGTCCCACATAGCCTAAAACACATCAAAAATATGACCTAACATAACAATAGATATAAAATGCAATGGCTATCATTTTGGTGAAGTTCTGTTCAAATAAAAGTTAAATGAGGGGTTAATTATGTCCTATTTTTTCATTCCTCTGATGTTACTTTTAAATTTCAAGGACAAATTGTTTTTTTCAAGGCAACATGACCAAATATAAGTCACATTTTGGACCTTTAAACCTCAAAAAGCTGTTTATCCAAATTTGTAATGTTAATGTCCTATTGACAACTAAACAGGCTCGAAAATCTGTTTTGAATGTTAATAGTATTTAACTCTTAGCCATAAAGACTCAACATAAAAAAATAAAAAATAACATTAATGTCAATGCAGAAAAGTGTCATTTATGAAAGTTACAGTGAAAAAAGTACCTCCAATGGCCAGATAGCGGAAGAAAAGCCATCCTGATATAAGAGGTTCTCTGGCATTACGTGGCGGTTTATCCATGATGTCCAGGTCAGGGGGATTAAAACCCAGAGCGGTGGCGGGCAAACCATCGGTCACCAGATTGACCCACAACAACTGGACTGGTATTAGAGCTTCGGGGAGACCCAAGATGGCTGTCAGGAAGATGCTGCAGAAAAGAGTGAAAAGTCAAAAGACGGATTGATCAAGGAAAGGGAATCTGTGGGCGCTCTTTCTTACCACACCACTTCGCCCACATTGGAGGAGATAAGGTATCTGATAAACTGCTTCATGTTGTTGTAGATGGCTCTTCCCTCCTCCACGGCGGAAACAATGGTGGAGAAGTTATCGTCGGAAAGGACCATCTCAGAAGCTGATTTGGCCACGGCTGTCCCCGAGCCCATGGCGATGCCGATCTCGGCTTTCTTTAAGGCGGGCGCGTCATTGACGCCATCTCCAGTCTAAGATGAGCAAAGAGCATTAATAACTGGAAGTTTAGAACTTTATCATCCTCACCATTGCCGTGATCTCCTCAAAGGACTGCAGGTACCCGACGATTTTCGACTTGTGAGCCGGCTCCACTCGCGCAAAACATCGTGCGTGTTTGACCGCCTCCTTCTGGGCTTCCGGGGAAAGGTCGTCGAACTCGCGGCCGGTGTAGGCCTTCCCGGTCACGTCCTCGTCTTCGGCGAAGATGCCGATGCGCCGACAGATGGCCACGGCCGTGCCCTTGTTGTCTCCCGTGATCATGATGACGCGGATACCGGCGTCATTGCAGAGTTTGATGGAGCCCAGGACCTCCTTTCTGGGGGGGTCCAACATGCCAACGCAACCCACAAATGTGAGGCCCAACTAAAAGGAAACAAGAGAAAAAAAATTGCAATATTAGTTTTAAACATCCTATTTTTTTATTGCGGAATTTGGGGAAAAAAATTACTATATATAGGTTAATTTTGGTCAAAATTGAACTTGAACAGCAAATATTTTGGTGTGGTTCCCCACACAATGTTACCTCATAGTCCACAAATTTGCTTGAATTCTCCAAGTCCATGTCCTCTTTGCGTGGTGGGTTGTCCCGAGTTGCCAAAGCCAGACATCGTAAGGTGTCACTTCCCGTCCCCCAGTCGCGGATCTTGGCTAAGATCTGGTCCCGCAAGGCGGGGGTCAGCGCCACTTTTGTGGTTCCCACGCGCATGTATTGACAACGCTCAATCACGCTTTCTGGAGCACCCTATTGGGAGAAGACAAAAAACACAATTGAGTATACGTACATGCCAAAAACTAATTGTGTTGGTGTAGTAGGATCATGCCTTGCCTTGACAAACATCTTGCTAGGAGATCCAGGCTTGACTGGCGTGCAGTAGACTGACATGGACTTGCGGTCTCGAGAGAACTCCAACGTGAACTCCTTCTTCATGAGCTGCTTAATCACCTGATGGAACAATGAGTAACAAAACAATCTTACATTTTCTATTGACAATATGACCATAAATAATCCTGCCATGGACACTTTGGCCAGCAGAGAGCAACCAATTTGCACTGACTTGCAACATTAAGGCCAAAAAAGTAGTAGTAACAACATACTTACAAATAAATTTTCATTAAAAATGAACATAAATATGTTCATTAATATATGCTGTCCCTTATTAAACAAATCAAACTCAATTGAACCATCCTATGGGAGTAATACTTGCAGTACAATAGAAAATAGCAACCTGTATAATCAACTTAACACAATTTGTTTCAGTACCAATATGAATCCATGTATTATTCAGTCGGAACTATGAAGTATTTGTAGATATATTAGATATCTTAACGTTTCTGGAAGGTCAGATTAATGGTGCTCACCATGTTGCAGGCCCCGGCACGCTCCACCTTTCCCAGTCCAGAAAGATGCGTTTTAAAGACATTCATCTTTTCCACCAAGGTGGTTAAAGCCGTTTCAGTGGCTTCACCCACTTTTTCGTACACGCCCTTGGCCTGTAAAAAAAAAAAAAAACATAAATATGAGTGAGGATTTGCAATTTTTAAAGCTTGACCTTAACAAAAAGTAGTCTTTGACTATTAATACCATTCCACAACACCGGAGGTTTTAAAAAAATTGACATTCTATGGTCACGGCGAACTTTTCATTCCTCGCCATGATACTCAACAATTCCCTCATTTAGTTTACTGTCAAAACATAGTGTCAAGGACAATATTGAGCGGCGCTTGATATTCGGTGAGTCATCCTAGCGAATCTCTTTAAAAGGCGAGAAAGGACGAGGACGCGCTAATGGCCCATCATTTGTTGGGGTGACAGCGCAAAGCAATAAAAGGTCCTGGTCTCCCTCCAGTGCTCAGCTGTTTCATCACACAAAAACATATTAAAGCGCCGGTATAAAAACATCCGCCCATGTGAGTGTTTTCCTGTTATATTTCTTCTTGAGGATGAAGATAAAAGACGGTTGTTTATGTTGCTTTTGCTTGTCGTGTGGCAACAGAACAATTTTGGGTCGGAATTTAGTGCGGCTTTGTTTTTAATGACCTCATTGTAGTCCAACGACGAGTCATTGCACATGGAACACACGGTGGCCAACTCAACCAGTCCATCATAGTCTCCACATTGGACTGGACGCTCTCCTTTTAGTCTGGGGGGAAAACATAGGGCGGAGAGTTAAAAAATGATGAAAAACGTTAAGAATCGCACTAAAAGTTTTGTTCTTTTGACAAATATTCAATCCAAGTCAATGGCAGTGGAAATAAATCAGATGTCTATCAACACTAATGAGTTGAATATTAAATAAACATTTTAAAAAGTGATGTCTACTTATGTGAATACCAAAATGTAATGATTAAAAATAGTCATTTGCCCTAGAAAGAGTTAAGCATCATTTTTGCAGTGATTTTTGTAGTCAGAAAAGATTGCATATTAACTATTATTATTACTATTAAACTCACATTTCCCCCTCAGGCGCATAAGTGGACCCGGTTATGAAGAACTCATGCAAGGTGCACTTGGAATCTTGCACTTTGTCCACCACAAACATCTGAAAAGGAGAAAAAATGCAAAAATATAAGATGATCACAAATTCCTATTTGGAAGATTTGTCAGTTAAAATATGATCATAACATCCTCTGCACCTAAAAATTGCACTGAAATGAAATTACATTTTTTTTCTCAATTTCTCCAAAGATGGGAAAGCATAGACGATCCTTTTTAAGGCACCGGTGCGTCTACCATGTTTTACGACTTCAGAGAAATGTTATTACTATATTTCAATGGCCAGGTCGACCTGACACAGAAAGGACTCTTTGCTAAAAGAAAGTAGATCAACTGGTCAACTTAAAAAGTCCCTTTGGATATTTCTGCATGTTCCACAAGATTCCGTAGTTCTCCAACCAATCAAAAACAAGCTAGTGACTTCTATGATAATGTAATAATCTTGTTTCTCAGACCACTTTTTCCTCTATATTTGGCCGGAGGCGGTCGCCACGGTAACGAGGCACAGCGTGATCTGTGTGACTCAGCTCTCGTGGCGCAAGATTGGATTCATCTATACTCACTTTCTCCGCGTTTGTGTGGAAATGATGGCTGAGTAACCTTTACGGGGGTGTGCGTGTCTATCGAAGAAAACTAAAATTACAAATGTGGAACTTTATGAGGGAGAATGTCCCCACAAACATAGTTTTGTTGATAGAAAACTGTCACACAGAACCCTCACATTTCTGAAAGATGAGATATAAGAAAGCTTAAATTAGCCTGTTCTCATTAAAAAAAGTCTCTTTAACTCATTTACTGCCAGTGTAGGTTACCCCCCTATGTGCTGTGGTAGTTAGTAGGAGAAAAAATAATAAGATGGGAGCAATATGCTGAATAAAAGAGGCATTTTTAAAAAGTTTTCTTTGTATATATTGTAGGATCCACACTGTATATTTTAATAACTGTGGTTCAGCTCTATTTTGTGATGCAAAAATAAACTGTACATCACAATTAGAAGTGTTTATAATTGCAGAGCAAACCTTCTTTTGTAAAAATGCATAATTGTGTTGTTGTATATTACCAAACATGAATCATAACCCCTGTAATCAACACCATTAGAGACCTTTGGGAATGGGGTTAACTCTTCAAATAATTATCACAAATGATGTTTCGGACCAAAAATATGTTTACACAAATGCTATATTAACATATAAAAACGACCATATTTTTGGACTATAAATCAGAGTGTAAGGCAGCTAAATAATTTATAATGAACGGGAAAAAATATATGTTGCACTGGAGTTTAAGTCACAGTTTTAGGAGGGGGGATTATTTTTTTTATATATTAAGAAACCGAGAAGAAACTTATTTTTAAGTCACAATAAGAAAACAATATCAGGTTAAATAGGCATCTGTTACCATAACTATAGTCTAATTTTGAAAATTTAAATAGCAGATCCTACTGTAGGTGGTCAGCATGAAAACACTATGAAAAATTTAATGATTTAAGAGTTAAATTGCCACTTACTCTACAAACCGACATTTGGTTGGTGGTGAGGGTCCCCGTCTTGTCCGAGCAGATCACCGAGGTGCATCCCAGGGTCTCCACAGACGGAAGGCTCCGCACAATGGCGTTCTTCTTGGCCATGCGGCGCGTCCCCAGCGCCAAACATGTGGTGATGACTGCGGGCAGGCCTTCGGGGATGGCGGCCACCGCCAAGGCCACGGCGATCTTAAAGTAATAGATGGCCCCCCGCACCCAGGAGCCTCCGTGGACGGGGTCCCCGAAGTGTCCGATATTGATGGCCCACACGGCCACGCAGATGATGGAGATGACCTTGGAGAGCTGCTCGCCAAACTCGTCCAACTTCTGCTGTAGGGGAGTCTTGTCTTGTTCCGTGGACGCCATCTGATTGCGGATTTTGCCGATTTCCGTGGCCACGCCTGTCGCCACAACCACGCCCGTGGCACGGCCGGCGGCGATATTGGTGCCCTGTGGAAAAATACATATATATATAAGGTTACTTAGGGTTTGGCTTTATCCAATACTGCTCAGTACTTCTTGAAAAAGTTCTTAAACTTTTATGTCCCCAAAAAATAAAACATGCGCCCACACATTTTAGCTATTTGGTTACAATTGATGGTGTTAGATGTCCAATTTTTTTTGGACTGGGAGGGGTGAATAGGATGTAATTTGTAGGTTGTACTCACGGAAAACAACATGTTCTTCTTATCTTGATTGACAGCTCGGGGGTCAGGAACTGGGTCAGTGTGTTTGATGATGGACACAGACTCCCCTGAAAAATAAGAGTAAAATAAGAATATGTGCTAATGTAAGCAGAATTGTTGTAAATGCAAAGAGTATGTTATTTTTTAAAGAAATTGTGTACCTGTGAGGATGGATTGGTCCACTCTCAAGGTAGTGGATTTAATAGAAGTCACCCTGATATCCGCTGGAACTTTGTCGCCAACTAAAATGAGAAGGGAATGGTTAATGATTTTTAATGTGATTAGGAATCCATTTTAAGTTGTGTTGGCGGTCTGAAAAAGAAAAAAAAACAATGGAAATAACAAAAAGTGACTGTTGGTGTCCACCTCCGTGGGTAGCTAGCGCCGACGGGCGATGGAGACGGCGGCGAGGGGGGAGTGGGCTCGATTCAATGTGGGTTGTGTTTGTGTGGGAGATGGCCGCCAGCCTCCAGTTGGCCAAAAGCAAAGCCAGAGAACGCCTACCTTCATATTCAGATCTTTTTTTCCCCTCCTTGTCACTCTATTGCTAACTCTTCATCAGTTAAATAATCATTAAAAACAACAACATAACCCCAGTTGTCCCATTTATTTCTTTTTTATTTATTAATGTGATCTTTTGGAAAACACCACATAGAGACTAATGCAAAAAATGAAGGAAAGTTCCAAAAAGGCAACTGTTGGCAAAATAGCAACTAGAACGCAACGGGAGGAATCTTATGCAAATGAATTCATGATATTTTCTCTCCTGGGAGGCGTTTGTGGTCAAATGATGTCCTTTTCCAATATGAATACTTCCAAACACTTTACCCAAATTCCATTGGAAGCACCTCTGGGTAATTTTAGGGAAAGGAAAAGCCTGGCACTTTTGCTTCACTCAACTGAAGTGGATACATATTTATTTATGTTTATTATTTCCCCCCTCCAGAACGTCTGATATTTAGCTTTTTCTGAAAAAAAATGGCACTATATTTTTCCTGCAATTAAATATTTGGATTATTACTTTTAATACTATGTATGTCATTGTTTTTGTGTGCTGTGGATACTGTTATTCGTTCAAAGGAATATGTTTGACTCAATTTAGTTTGTTCTAATGTATTCTACTGCAAAAATAATACTGTGGAATTTGGACTTGTTGCAGCCGGCGTGTTCCTTCGCACATGCGTGAAGTAAATAACAAGAAGCAGAGGCAAGCTGATGCAGGTCGTAAAGTATCAAAAGTACTCGGCGCCGTTATATCACACCGGCTGTAGGTGCCACGGCATCGCCATGACAACCTGGCCTCTATTTTGTTCTCACTCAGATGCTGCTGATGTGGACTTGGTTGGACGTCTAATACTGTCCAATTCGTTTATATTGTCTTATTCATTTGTTTTTTTTTAAATTTGCATACATTTAAAAAAGGAGCTTTGGTATACCAACTATTTTTACAATTTAAAATTAATTAAAAAGGCGGAGGGGCTATTAACTGTAACTTAAAACTTAAAAAAAATATTTTTTTTAAACTGAGGATATTTTTTTCCAGTTAAAATGGATTGGAGAGGTATTGCAAAATATTTATATCTATTTTAAACGTATTTTTCCAAAAATATGTCAATGACTAATAAATCAGACCACGCCCCACCCAAAAAAGGTCCCATGGTTTAGAATAAAAAAAATCATAATTTGGGCATAAAAGGGGTCAAATGTGCTGAAAAACAGAATGACAGTAGCCCTAATTTAATCCAGGCTTCCCACATACGACCCGGTTCCTAAAAGGAGGATTATGAGTGAAGACCTGACAAACATTCAGGTGTTAAGACTGAGATGATGGAAAGCAGAGGGAAGTGGAAAGCTAAGGAAAGTCAAACTAGGCCTAAAACTCAAGGGAAGACCACAACTCAAAAAGAAAAAAAAACATCCATATGCTGCTGGCTGGCACCTGCATACCCGTTACGTAAACTACTTGGGATATTTCCACAAAGTGCAAAGAAGCAAAACATTGGGCCACTTGCTTACCTGCCACTTCCACGACATCCCCCGGAACCATGTCCCTGGCTTTGATCCTCTGCACGGCCTTCCGGTTCATGCGGTAGACTTTTCCCATCTCGGGTTCGTACTCCTTCAAGGCTTCGATGGCGTTCTCGGCATTTCGTTCCTGTTCAAAAAAGTATGAAAAACTATGGCTTTTTTCCCTCACATTGTTGAAATTACTGGAGATGTCAGGCAAGATTTAATCAGATTGGGAATAGGATATATTATTAGTTTCGGACACTATCAAAATAACTCTTAAACCAAAATGTGGTTCCAAAGAGAAGCGTATCTCACCTGCCAGACGCCGATGACGGCGTTAGCGACGAGAATCAAGAGGATGACGACAGGCTCCACAAAGGCGGTGGCTGACTCCTCCCCCTCCTCAAATAAAGCCAACACCTAGACAAACACGGCGTACACAGACCAGGTCAGAGCGCTCTCGACGCACAGCTGAGACTCAAGTCGTCGTCGTTCCGAGGAAAAAAAAAAAAGTGTACTCAAGGCGGCCAAGGTTGACACAGCAATGAAAATATCATTTCAACAGAACAGCTGCGGCTCCAGTGAGACGTGATCGTAATTCATCGACCGTCAAAGACGGGGCGAGATGTCCGATTTGACTGAACTGGGAGGGGTGGCAGTGATAAACTTGTTTTTCCAAGCAGACATTGACTGTCATCAGTATTTTTTTTTTTTACCAAAACCTCCCCCATTTTATCCCATAGACGGATTTATAGACAATATTGACCCGAAACTATTAAAAAAATGTACATACTTGACTCGAAATGTTATTTTTTTTAACCAATGAAGCTTAAAAGACTTTTAAAAAGTCCCAAAATACACAAATTTGCCGGATGTAGGTTGAACTTGGCATCGGCTTAATGTGCAAATACTTTTAAGTAAAGAGAGAACGTCATGGACCGTCCTGATAAATGTAAAATAGCCCAGAGTGCGCTAGTGGCTGTGTTAAGTCTTCCACTTGAAGTGGTGTATTTACAGAGAAAACTTCATCTAATAGCACATGAGGAAAAGGAGAAAAGTGCTCTTTTCCAACCCACGCCTGAACTGGAAGCCCAGCAAATTGTGTCACGTTCATTTGACAGCAATTTTCTCCATTTCAGAAATAGAAAAAGCAATTCCGTGGCAAGACACCAGAGACCTGCCCTACGTAATAGGTGGAAAGAGAAAAAAGAAAAAGAAAAGTTCCCATGTATTCCGGATTCCTCTCATTCCACGCCTCTCTAATGTCTCCAGTTGTGACCTGGCTTGGGACTTCTGTGGGATACTTAGCTTCCCAAGTGGGTTCCTCCTAATCATTGATTTCTAAGTCTACTTTACAAAGAAAAAAATACTTACAAATGAGACACAGGCGGCGAGAAGCAAAATCCGGACCAGAAGGTTTTCAAACTGCTCCCAAACCAGTTCCCACAAGGACTTTCCTATACAATGCACACAAAAATCCACAATTTTTTCCACTTTGTCAACATTCAAAAGATCTAACAGTCCATAAGAAATAACAACAACAAAGTTATTTTGTTAGATTTAGCTGAGTTTATCCCTTGGTCTCAAGAAAACAAGGCTAAAGGCCTACATGGAAAAAATTAAATAAAAATCAATATTTACCTTCTTCTGCGGGGAGCTCTGGAGATGTCAAGGGTTGTAGAGGAATTCAATAGGTAGACAAAGAGGAAGGGAACAAAGAAAATAAGGTCGAGTTAATAATATAGTCAACAGGTTTCAAAGTTGCGGCTCGGGGGCCAAATTTGGCTCGCCACATCATTTTGTGTGGTCCGGGAAAGTCAATCATAAGTGCCGACTCTCTGTTTTAGGATCAAATTAAAATGAAGAGTATAGATGTATATTGAAGAATAGTGACTTGTCTACAAAGGCTTCAAAAAAGGTAAAAGTTTGTCCTCCCCAAACTTTGTTGGAAATTTTCTACTACAGGCCAGAAACAGCCCTGCTGAGTCACTAATGGATGCTTTGGGGCTTGGCATCTCTTTGGGTTTTTGAACCCTGGAGGTTTGTTGTGGGAGTCAGAGGGGAATTCGGCAGCAGAACCGATGCACAGACTCGGGCGTGACGGTTACGGTGTTTCCCTGCTCGTGTTTTTGTGGCAGACATTCTGGCTCAAGCTCAAGTGCGGGAGGACAAAAAGACAGAGCGAGACGACTGGAGGGAGGAAGAGAGGGAGAGAAACGGGTTTCCCTCGATTTCCTTCTGCCAAGGATTCCCTCATAGTCACTCTTGCCCGGGCACATTCCTGAAAAGTGATTTCACCTCAAGCCGAGTCCCCGCAAAGACCTTAAGACCATAAATGAAAAGCAGCAGAAATGTCGAATAAAAAAAAAGGGGCACTAGTCATCGAAGCCATTTGAAGTGGGGACGAATGAACCAAATAAAAGCCAATAACTGACTGGCTTTTCCTTTTATTGAGGCTGCAAGTACTTTGTTTCAGGGGCAATAAAAAGTTCTGAAGTCAGCAGAAGAAGAAGCCTCTTCACTATAGCCAGGCAATGTAAAACAAGCCTATAAATAGCATGAAGCTAACCCTACTAATGTACACTAATGCAATGAGAGCCTCACATCTTTTCCAGGAGAAACATTTTGAAATGCATTCATGTATTTAAAATCTAATAAAAAAAAATGCTGCACATTTTCCTTCCTGATATTTTTTACAGTTCATGCCAAAAATGGGCGTGTCAACAAATATCTTTTGGCATCCTGGAAACTTATCATTTATACACAGTGCATTTCAGGAAATGGGACTGTCATTCAGGACAAAAATGGTAGGTTTTTAAGTGAAAATGGGGTCAAAATATTGGTAGTTAAGTCAGTTGCTGTTAAAAAAAAGCTGTTGTAGAGTTGAGCAGGTATTTTAAGGAAGTCCCCCAAGACATGTTATGCAGCCACAATGACAAATGTTTGCAGTCGGTTTCAATTTCCGTAGTCACACAACTTAAAACAGCCTTAGACTATAAAACACCTTGAAATTCCGGTCCCCATTACACATCCATCCAACAGTATATATATTTTTTTGCAACTCCCAAAAACGTGAAATGTTTACACATTTCCTCCATTCGTGAGGTTACATTTTTTTAACATTATTTAAATGCCGATTCCAAGCGTCGGTGGACAAAATTGTCCATTTGGGAAGATCAACAGATGCACAAGTGGGAGGCAAGCGACGAGCTAAAGTGGGATGACACACGTGAGCCAGGAAGTGAGTCAAAACCCAGTGGATTTAATTACTTTTCTCCAAAAGAACACGCTCTTCTTAGCCCACATAACGCCATTCTCCATCAAAAAATTCCCAGACAATTTTAGTAAAAAGCCAATCAAGCACTGAAAAGGACAGAGGACACAATTCAAGATCAAGTCACGTCCGTTTCTGAGAGAACAAATCGTCCAGACAATATTTATGAGATCTTTTTCAAGGCGTTGGACATCGCCATTGGCTGCCATCCTTCCCATTTCCAACATCTTTGGGGATCTCAAGCCAGATAAAAGCCCAAATGGCTTTTATATATTATTCCTGACTTCATTGAGTGCAGGAATCTTACTTATTTCACCTGGAAGAAGCAGCAGCGTGACTACGAGAAGTCACGTTATCGCACCTATTCACACACACTGCCTGTGTGTGGGCACTCAAAGAATGACGGCGTTGTGCACCAACACTGATTCCGGTCCTCTGCGTTCACACTTCACCAGCAAAGTATTATTTTTTATTTAATTTTTAGCAGGTCCCCAAAAAGCTTGTTCAACTATTTCTCTCACTGTTTAATGCTCATCTTCAGAGTAGACAATACGACACATTGAAAGTACTCAAATATGCCAGTATATAACAAGACTCCATTGACATCATTCAGTGGGTTTTCTCTGGGTACCCCGGTTTCCTCCCACATTCCAAAAACATGCATGGTAGGCTGATTGGACACTCTAAATTGCCTCATACCTATGAGTAATTGGTTGTATGTCCCATTGTGCACTGCGGGTGTCCCCCGGCTCTGACCCAGAGTCAGCTGGGATAGGCTCCAGCACCCCCTGCAACCCTAATGAGGATAAAGTGGTTTAGAAAATGAGATGAGAATTCATAACATCAATTTATCACCTAGATTTCAGGCATCACTGAAAACAAGCAATAAGCAAAAATATCCATCTTCCTCTTCAGGAATGCATTAAAATTAAAATTGTGTAAAACAAGAAAATCCATTGGATTCAAATCAACAGCTACCGAGTTACGCTTAAATGTTTTGTTGAAATTTAAACAGCATGCCTGCACAGGCACAAGTTGGATAAGGAGACCTTGTTTTTATTTCTTTTTTCTTTTTTTTTTCTTCTTACAGTTGACTGTAGAAGCCCTTTAAGACATTTTTGTGATTAAAGCTGTCTAAATAAATGGGACTTGACAAGCTCACATACTTGCTTCCAATAACAGAACGCAGCAAAACTGCACCAAAAATACAAACGTGAAAATACATCTAATTCCTAAGCAACAGTGCATCACTTTGCCCAACATTGTCGATAAAATCAAGCATTTTTTTTTGACGTCTCGATTGAAACTAGACGCCATAGTAAGTCAAAACAAAAAAAAAAAGGGAAATGGGTATTCCCTTGCACCAACTTTTATCTATTTAGACATACACGCGCACAGGAAGTCGACAGCGAAAAGTAAAAAAGATGTTATCTGCGGTGAGACGTTGCTTTTTCCATGAAGTCATCGGCCATGTCAAAAGGCTTCGCGGCGAGGCAAACAACAGGCCGACTGTTTGACTCGCACAATATGCCGACACTTTATAGTACTTGCATGCAAATGGGATGGGATGGGAGGGGTAAAGGTGGAATGGGGGAATCATCACGCCAACGGGAACAATTTTAGGCCCTGGTCGAAGTGAAAGGTGAATTTTTGACTATGATTTGATGTCAATGGCACTGAAAGATGAGCAGCCAATGCCAGTTTAAATGAATTGGACATCTGTCATTGTCAATGGTAGCCAATGAGACATTTTGGGTGACTTTTCATTGTATTTTCTGGACTATAAGTCACATTTTTTTATAGTTTGGCAAGGCATGAGACTAATATTTGAGTTACATTAAGAGGAGCCTATTTAGCCTCTATTTATCTACATTTTTTTACATTCAAGTATATTTGTTCTTGATTTCTGATTTAAAAAATGGCCTTACCTTAAAATGCAACTTATACTGCAAAAATAAGGTACTTGCAGTTCAGTTCCTGAAAGTTTTGGATCATTTTCTAATCATTTTGGGTAAATTTCTGCTCGTTTTCTGTAGATTTTTGGGGGCATTTCTGGGATACGTCCCGTTTCTTTTGTGGCATTTCAAGGTTCTGGTTTTAAGTCGCACCTGTTCAAAGAACAAATGCATTTAATTCTGTACAAACGGCATAAATAAGCGCAAAGTCAGATATAACTTCTTCCGGCCTTGAAATCATCCATTTAGGGATTATCAGTCATTTTCATATGTCTATTTATTGTTGGTGGTTTTGCAGTGATGGTGCTGCACTTATGTTAGCTCGTGGCTTTTTTTGGGGCAAAACGGTTGTTAAAAATGAAAACCGGTTGATCAAGGTTTTTAGTTCCATCACCTCATAAAAGTCTGTGCACTTCCTTATTGAGAGTAAACAGGAGTGCTGCTAGGCTTTCTAGACTTTCTAGACTAGCCATGCAATTGACAGCGATATACGTCTAATCAGGTGGCGTCCAATCGTCTTTCTGTTATGTAACAAAAATGAGTCCATCGCTGTTAGGCGTCCCATCCTTTTGAATTGAAGGGGTTTGGATGGACTTTTGTTCCATTGTGCCCCCAAAATGAAAGTATTTCATTATGTACATAAATACAGCGGGGTTTGGGCCACTTGCAGCACGCGATCCGCAGGTTTGATATGCACGCTCTAATTGCAAGAATGCAACGCAGCTATGGAGAAGTAAAAGGGGAAAAGGAATAAAAAAATAGTTACCGTTTGGTCCGAATTTGTCCAGTTGCACTTTGACTTGCTCCTGCGTCAGCCCCGTGTTTTCATTGACGCCAAAGAAGGCGAAAACTTCGCACGCCGGTTTGGCGTGCGCATTTTCCATTTCAGCGGACGGAGACGTCAGCAGTTGCGGTGCTCAGAGGACCAAACCGAGTCTTCAACATCCACGCGGAGAAACAGCTGGGGGCGTCTTAATTTGGAGCAGATCGAGAAGAAAAAGAAGAATAAGAAGCAGCAGCACCAGCTGCTCCGCTTCAAATGATCAGATCTCCCAGCGTCAACCTCATCCAAACAGCCTGAGAAGGTGCGCTGCGTGTGGGAGGAGCCTAGTGTCGTTGGAGATCCTCCCACCTGGGCTCCCATTGGCTGCGCGTACCTGGCATACGGATTGTGAGATCCGCAGCAAAAAAACAACATTTACAGGTGTTATTGAGCTTTTAAAGTATAAATAGTAGTCATTACTTTTGAGTTATATCACAAGTTATATTAGCACCAGAGAAATGTTGCATGCAACCTGATTTCATTCTTGTTTTTGCACCAAAAAACAAAAAATATATGATTAAAAAGACATTTACTACATGGAAACAGACTTACCACTACAGGCAAAACAGACAGGACAAGGACAATCAACTTACAGTGGGGGGAAAAAGGGAACTACTACTTTAAATACAAATAATATGAGAGGACAAAGGACACACCTGGACATGACAGGGGGACGCTGGTCAAGGGGGGGAAGACCACCAAGTGCAAATAGCAAACACTCAAGTTTCACCTTTGACCTCTTCCTTCTGCAGAATGCATTGAAGCTGCAACCTCGATTTGGACCTAAACAATTCCAACTTAGCATTAGTACAATATCGACCGGTGGCTTGTCGGGCAACTTATCTCTTGGTCCATCTGACTTGTGCTATTAATAGCAGTCATCAAGCTCCCAGCAGTCCTTCCTCCCCCTCGTCAAGAATAAACCCCCCCACCTCTCTCACGGCTCATTTGATGCATCTCCTTCCACTAATTAGCTGTGCGCAAAGAGTTGTCACCAGATGTCTCCCAACTTTGAAGCCACATTACAGCTGTGCTTTCTTCCAGATGGAGACCTGATGAAATGGGCCTCAAGTCAGACCCTCCAAAATGCCTAATACTCCTGGAAATAAATAAAAATGACTTCAAGAAAAAGGTTATGAAAGCTGGCACTCATTCTGCCACACTGTTATAAAAACAGATATTTTTATTAATTTGAATAAGCCAACAAAATTGGTTGTAGTATGCACTTTAACATGTGTTTTACCCATGGATACACAAGATAAACACTTATTTTTACACTGTTTGTAAAAGCAAAACCTCCATATTGCTGGTTTTGGTCCACCAAACGTCCACCACAGCTTTGCAGCAAAGCCCTAGAGAAAAGCTGCAAGTACAGATAGTATAAAGTACAGATTTTTAAACCCAGAAAGTGAATTAAATACTGATCTATTGAGTGAAAAATGAATGCAGTCGCAGCCTCTGAACATGTTGACGTGTGTGCAGCATTTGAATAACAAATGACAGCAAGCAGGGATGCAAAGATGTCAGGGGTGCCGTGGTCTTACAGATCTAAATGACGGCAGCTATTTGTAATACTGTCTTTTTTGTTGTTGTGGTGGTGGATTGTTTAATGACAAATGCTGGGAAACTAAAAAGGCTTGGGGGAAAATATGAATGATTATTGAGAAATCTCATGTTTATAGAATTATTTGCAACATTTTGCATTTGCTTAACCACAGATGGCTCAGACAGTCTTAATATGACATTGCAGCTGCCTTTGACAGGTCGCTAGAAAGTCCTGCATTAGTCTTCACAAATACACAAAAATACACACTCGGTGTTAGTGACTGTTTGGAAAATGGAAACTCCAAATAAACGATCATCCAAGGCTATAATTCCTTCTATTTTTTAATAACTTGCTTTCCAGTGTGGTCCATGCTGACTCATGTTTACATGAAATTTCCATCTATTACTCTTAAACTCATCTAAATCATCCAAAAAACAGGTTTTACCCAGAAAATATTTACCAAATGTTATCCTAAAAGCCATTTTAAATCTCATCTCCACCAAGAAGAACAAAACGAATAACAACAAAGTAAATGGAGAACTTGATTCCTCCACCTGGGCACTCTATTCAAAAATAATACAGGCCGTCATTAACTATTAACTAGTTTTTTAGAGTAGTCTCTTTGTGTGTCAAGGTCGCTGGCAGAGAGGGATACCCTCAACAGGAGGGTATTAATTATCATCTCACTGTAAGAACACTGCATTCTGCGGGTGGGTTACAAGTTCATTATAACTCAAATGAATAATTTAACATCTAAAATTCATGAAATCAATTAACGCCCTGGGACTAATGTTGTGATATTCTTTCCCCCCAGGTGCAATTTCTCTTACGGCGTCGTTGTTTACAGCACATGTGTCAAACTGGCGGCCCGGGGGCAAAATATGGCCCGCCACATCATTTTATGTGGCCCTGAAAAGTAAATCATGAGTGCTGACTTTCTGTTTTAGGATCAAATTAAAATGAAGAGTATAGATGTATATTACATTTCCTGATTTTCCCTTTTTAAATTAATAATTGTCATTTTTTAATCAATTTTGTCTGTGTTTTTAGTTCAAAATCATTTTGTAAAATCTAAAAATACAAAAAAGCTAAAATACACATTGTTCTAGATCGAAAAATAAATCCAAATATTATATTTAAAATTATCTAATTGGTATGAATGTGGCCCACTAACCAAACCGAGTCCGACACCCCTGGTTTAGTGATAATACAAAAGCAAAAAGGAGCTGACTCACAGTTATGTAGAAGATCCAGGAGGGGGAGGGCAAGGAGGGGAACCCAATCATCTGTAGCCTGATTGAGTATTTCCTCCATTTGATTTCATTAAACCCCCAGTGATCATTATCTGCCTCTGCACTGTTTCAGGCTACAAATTACTGGGAGTGGAAGAAGGGTGGAAAAAAAAAAGTTAAGTGCAAAATTGAGCAATAAATACCTACTCTTGTTTCGAAGAACCTGGAAAAAAACTGTGGGCTCTAATCGATCCATTTGAGAGAATATATCGGTGTTCCTGCAAAGGCACGCTTCATATAAGAAGAGAAAATCACAGGTTTTGTCAGTTGTATTGATGTTATTTCATTATTTTTTTCCCTTTTATTAGAAATGGATCAAACACAGTATTTTACTGTTTTGCCTTTACGTGGCATGCATACAAAATCATAAAGTGTTCATCTGCTAGTGCCCAATGGTGATGATATATATCTATATATATAAAGGGGTTACATATCATTCATTTCTTATTCACAAAATACATTATGTACATTCAAATGACTCCATCGAATCCAGCATCGGCAAGAAAAAACTAAGCGATGCTAAAAGTAAATTAGAAAAATGTCAAACAAAAATAGGACACAAAATCAAATGAAATACCCCCAAATCTTAAATTATGGTGATTTGATTGTTAGTTTTTTTTAGGCACGTGTAGATTGGTGAGGCGTTTTTTTTTTTTTTACAAAGGCAAGAAAAAGCCAATAACTTCTTCCTGCCTTGGATTTCAAGCTAATGTTGTTGTAAACAAAATACTAGCTAGGTAATCCTACTTTTTCTTGTAGGATAGTCAACCCCCCCCCCCCCCCCCCAAAAGAAAAAAAATAAAATAAAACATCATAACTTTTCTATGGATGTTTTATCTGTCTGTGATATGAAATAAACTGAAAGAAAGTCAGTTAGGAGATTCTCTTTGGCATAAACAAATCCCTACAACAAAAAAATGGACGTTATTTTTGATTAAAAAGAACAATAATGGCTGAAATATACAACCATAAAGTTCCTCCCTGAAAAATAACAAAAGTGCATGGGACTGTTCGCATTCAGCTAAGCTCAGGTCATGTGATTAAACACCAGCACCACACTGATTATCTTCATAAAAATCATTAGGTTATATACCTTTTCTTCTTATGTCCTCTTTAACTCATTCACTGCCAGCCTAATCCAAAGAAAATATGCTGTGTTAGTTAGTAAAAGAAGGAAATTTATGACAAAAACACCCATTAACAGCAATAGTTGGCAAATCCATATCAATTGGAAACTATTATTTGATCCAATTAAAATAGATTGGACAGCTATTGATGTCAATGTCACCCATAGTTAAAAATAATAAGAATGTTAATTTTTAAGAAGGGTCTTAAGTTTTTAGTTCTCTTTTAAGGCTAACAAGTTTTGTTGAAAGTTGGAAATTTGGCAAACTTTGTGTCCCAACAGAGGGTCAGATATATTTGAACCAAAAAAAGGCAGAGCCTCCACCGTACTTACATGTGAGTGACACATGCAGACCAACCTAAGGCAAAGGGGATTGTGAGTGAGCGTTAAAAAGTGCTTTTTCGGGTCTGTTCGCTCGGTCCACGTCGGGTCCACGGTGGTGCCAGTTTGTTTCCTGTTAGGGGGAAAGAAAATGCTGGCTGCTCGGGGGGATTTTTCCTCCCTTTGCGCTGGTGAGTGAGAGAGTGAGAGAGTGAGTGAGATCCTCTTTGTTAGGTGGCTCCCTTCATTTGTCTCACTGGGACACACTCAGCAGCGTAGTCGATTTATTGGGGTAATCGATTGCTAGGCTGATGGCGGCGATGTTCTTCAGAGCCTAGGTGAGAAAATGGATGGAGATCAGTGTGTGAGATAAACACAGGCACAACAACTACTGACTTGTGTTGTAATGATTAATATCATGACATATTTTACGTATATTGCATCAAAATATTTAATATCATTGGTGCTGTTGAATAATATTGACAACAACCTGGTTTACTACATGTCTACGTTAACTACAATGGCAACTCTACTTATGAGAAATATTCAGGTTTCAAATTTCAGTTATACTCTAAAGTGTCTTATTTAGAAATTGGTATAATAGAGTTGTTCTCCATCTGTCAAAACCTGACTGGTCTCCCATTGGCTAGAATTGGACGTCCGGCATCATCACTGGTGCTCCGAATGTTAAGCATAAATAAAGAGACTGCAGAGGCGTACTGTGACACAAATGGTAATGGAGTGTAATGACTAAATAATACATTGGTTTTCCCAGTACTGCCTCCACACTCAAAAAGGAGGGGGTGCTGGACACCAACAGCTTGACGAGTCATTACTGAAAAGTGGCCTCAACCTTTTGCTGACTGGCACAAAATCAACTCTCATCACCACACATTTAGCGTAAGCCTCGCATAACTACAATTAACAGCTCGGATGTCCATCATTAAAGTATGTGTTGAGTAATAAAAGCTTACCAGTGCTGTATGAGTGAGGAGGTGATCATCAGTGGTCATGGCTAACAAGTACTCGTGGAGGATGCCTTGCGTCTAGAGAATACACACAAAAAGGAACAACAACTTTGTTTGCATGAACCTGATTGGTCAACAATTGGAAATCTCATCATGTAGCTTTAAAGTAAGTCAAGATTAACTTTACTGGAGTGTGGGGGAACTCAAATCAGACTACATCAAGGACTAAATGGGGCGAGACAGTCCAAATTCGGTATTCACGGGTCTTTAGACGCAGTCCAGAGGCCTAAGGCCGCCATCCGTCTTTTAGCCCCCCAACATGTTTATGCTGGGAAACATCCGAGCACAATTTGTACGCTTGGTAGTGCGTGACATACTGTTTTATCCCTAAATATAACTCAACACTTCCTGGGGTGAAAAGGTTGAAATATTCTCAGGCTAGTGTGTGCGTGCTTAACTTCACAATGAACAAAAAAGTGAAGCTAAATAAAGTAGGGGACATCACATTATATTCCATAATATCAGTATGCTACAATTTAATATAGTTTTAATTATTTACCAAAAATGGATGCACCAATTATGAGACTGATGAATATATATATTTATGTATTGGGCGACCTATTGAGTGGAGATAGGATCATCTTGAGGCTGATTGGTGGTACTACAAAATAGCACACCAGACAAGGCCTGTGGGTAAAGTTTACTCACGATAGCACGAGCCTCTGCAATAAAGAAGAGCTCAGTGAGGGCTCTGTGAAGAGGTAGCAGTACAGTGATACTAGTTGGATCCTGGCTTAAATTGTTTTCCATGGACATAAAGAGCTGCCACAGAGGTCGAAGCAGGGTCAGTTCGTAGGCTCTGCAGTGTAAACACATCAAAAAATGAGTTAGACACAAGTATATCTTTTCAAATGGTGTTAAATATGTGATTAATGATAAATTATAAAGCTTTAACTTATTTTTTTGTGTTCACATAACACTTTGTGTATGAGGTTGCCATTGTGAGCAGATGGAGGCGGATTTTCAGGCTGTATATAGTAGGCAAATTCTTAAACACATCCTTTACCATGTGAATGAGGTTGAGAAGGTGAGGCATTTTTATGCAAAGCATAGTCAGACAAATGCAAAGCACTTCAACGTACTGTAATATACTTATCCAGATGGCTAGGACTCAAAATAGCCAGTCTTGAACCTCAAGAAAATCATGTAGTATTAGTTATGACTAATATTTACAATTAACGATGTGAGAAGTAAACATTTGCTATTTAAATGAGGCTTACTTGAGCCAAATAGTCCAAGACATCAAGTCTTAATAATAATGTTTGTTTTTAATTATTAAACATGATTGTATTGTATTTTATCTTTGAATATAGATTAGTATTTTCATCTCAAAGTAAAACTCAATGTCGCTTACATGTCGGATTGACACTGGAGTAGGCGGAGCAACAGGTGAATGGCTTTAAGTCTCTGGTTGCCAGTCTGGCGACATGCCACGCCCACTTGCCACTCCCATATGTCTGTCAATGGCAGTTGATGGAGCACTTGTTCATCAGCCAACATTTGCTTAAGGATCTCAAAACCTGGTTCGAGGTAAGCAAAAGAAAATTAGGGACAAAAACAAACATTATTCAGTTAATCCTAAATAATCGGAGGAGTGGCATCTGTACCTGTCAAGAAGCGACCTCTGTGACCTCCTGAAACTGTAAACTTGTATCCCCATTCTGTGTTGCTCATGTCTGACATAAATTTGTAGTACAAGGAGTCACCTGAGAAAAGAAAACAAGGTCTTTGTCAAACAGGAGTTGGAAAAAATGGAATCTTTCATAACGAGACTTGCCTGGAATTTCAAATTCAGACCATTTCTGTGGCGAACCGCTAAAGATATGTACGTCCTGAAGGAAATCGCTGCTGCTGGACATGATGAATTCATCGCAACCTTCCTCCGTGTGGCAGCGGGAGTCAAATTTGACAGACAGGTAAATCGCGCCTGGAATGTGAACTTTATCCTGAGAGCAAAAGAAGAGGAATAACCAAGATTACATTGGTTTGAATCAAGGGTCGACATCAACTCGATTTCATGTGGGCCAGACCATTTTAAATGTTATATTTATTTTTTTAAATGTTTATAAATGGATTAAAAGAAGTGGATTAAAATCCCTGTATATTCAGTTTTTGTAGATGTAAAATTATGTTAATTTTAGCTGTTATTAGATTTTACAAAATGATGTTTGAACTAAAAACACAGAAAAAATGATTGAACAATTATTGCCAATATTACATTGCCAACATAAGTAAATGAAAAAAACAACACAATATAGAAGAGAAATGAGCAAATTGTTAATGATGACAAAGCCTATGTCCGATTATTATTATTATTATTAAATGGGCCCACCTCAAAGTTGGTGTTGTTGTCATAGGGATGCTTGGATTCCCGAACTTGAACTGCCATTCCTGGCTCTTCCATAAACTGACAAGCAGTAAGGGAAAGACTGCATAACATTTCTTGGCTGCAACCTTTTAAAACTCTTTGGAGAATCTGCAAAAATACAACAAATATAAGCCCCGGCCAAACAATATTCAATGTCTCAACTCACCTTCTCCCACAGTAACCGCTCCTCCAGTTGCATTAACATATCCAGAATATACGCCATATGAGAGGCGCCATTCAGTTGGAGGGCCTCTTCGCTCAATGGCGCCTCATCAGGCCAGTCGGCCAACAGGAATGCCAGCACGTGGCGGGCGTAGAGCGTGGCGATGGCGTGGTTGACTTTTACCAGGTACTGGCGAACCGCCCTGTTGCTGCGGACGTCCATTTCCTTGTGCAGCAGCGCCGAGCTTTTGGTACGCCGTTGTTTGGCGTAACTGATCTGCAAATCGCTCTCTGAGTTGGTGATGAGTCTTTGTGTCCCCACATTGACTTCTTCGGTGGCCTTTTCACTCTGACTGGGCTTAGACTGTGACAAATGATAATTTATATGAAAATAGATGGATATTTTCTTTGTACGGCCAAAAACTCACAATGCAGGAGGCTACAATCATATCGGTGTCGACGGCTTTGTTGTTTCTGTCCTCCGATCGTGGTCGTCGGTTTGGGTGCCATTTTTGAGCTGAGGGACGGATAGTGTCGTCTGTTTTCATTTCTTCTCCGTCAAATCTAAAAAGGACGGAAGCTTTTAGCGTGGAGGGGAATTAAATCCATCTTTTGTACTGACCTTTTTTGCACATCCAGCAAGAAGGAATCTGTTTTTTTCATTTGTAACTCGTTTAAATAATTGTGGGTGATCTGTACACATAAAGGGGGAAAAAACAAGTTTTTATTTTATTTTATGTGAAGAAATAATAAAGAAAAAAGCTCAGTCATCACCTGAAAGCAAATCTTAGTCTCCTCATCTAGACCCTCGAGCGGATCTGCCTTGTTGACGTCGGCGTCATCGGCTGCGCTGCTGGAGAGGTCCGAATCCCGATCCTTGCTTCGTTCTCTGTGATCCCGCTCCAGATCTTGAGCCATAGAATGGATTTCCCGCTTGGATGAGTAAAGCATGATGGACAGAATCTCCAAATCTCGCAGCAACCACAGCTTGCTGAATCCTGTTCCTTTACTGCATTTGCTGACCAGCAGTTGGGTCAAACCAGACTGCTGAATGGCTTCCTGAGCTTGCTCCACTCCGTGTTTCTACACAGAATGACAAAAAAACACATACTACAGTTTAAATACCCCCTTTTTTGAATGCCGACTTGCTGTTAATGCTAATTTGCAATGGCAGACGTCCAATCCATCTGAACTTTTGACAAGTACCTTCAATGTGTTGTAAAGCCCTTTAAGAGCCAATGAAAGAACCCAAGAAGCTTCCACAGCTTCAGGAAAGCCATCTTCCAGGCTTCTCTGCATCATATGGCAAATAATGGAGATAAAATTGTTCAGGTAACGGCTAAGCAGTGTCTTTGGGGGACTTTGTTCATCGGTTTGCCCTGCCAGGCATTCGGAAGAATCTTGAGACTGGATGAGTTGGTAGTCGTTGACTAGAAAAAGACAAGGAAAGCCCATGTTGTGAGCGTTTTGTTGCAAATGTTGTTGATTGACTAGAAGAATACCAACCTGTTTTCCTCTTGCGTGTTTTGATATCCACCACGGCTGCCTGGTTGGTCTCTGTGAAATGTTTGAGTAAAATCATGGTGTGATGCTCATTGGCGTTGTCAATAAATACCGTTTGTGTGCCAACACACAACACCTAAAAAGGGGGAAAGTATAATGAGTTTTTATTTTATTGGTACAAAGGAAAATAAACACAAAGTGGTAAATTTCCACTCCTTCCTACCTCGGGGAAGCCCACTAACACAAGCAGGGTGAAAAGATTGGTGCGTTTCAACGTTTGTGGCAGCTGCTGGACGCAGTGGTCCGTAAATGCAGCAATGGCGGAGCTCCATTCGGGACAAGAATTCAGATCGTGTAAAATATCGGCTACTGTGCAAGCCCAATCCAGGCCAATACGACTGCAAAAAAAATTAAAAACCAGGGAAAAAAGTATAATTTGTCATCACTATATGATAAAAGTTACCAAGAGAGAACATTACCTGTCCAAACAGACAGCTCCCAGACTAAAGAGCAACTGAATGGTCTTCCAACCGTGAGTGTCTCCAAGAGCTGCTTCGCCACGCGTCAGTAAATCGTACTTGTCCGTTAGAGCCTCCGTCACGGCGCAGTCGGCTTCCATTGGAGGGATTCGCATTAACAACTGTCCGAGTAGCCCCAAAGTGAGGTGGTATGTCTCGTTAAGAGAGCCGGCGTTGGAAATGACAGCTCGGAAAAGTTGGTGTAGGATGGAACTGCAACTGGGGAGACTCAAAGTGCTTCCCTAAGAACAGGAAAGAAAAAAAAAGAGAAACAACTTGGGAAATTAGGGGAAAAAAATGAATTAATGTTTCCACAAATAAAAAATATACACAATTATTTCAATTGTACTTATTAGGCCCGGGCCTACCTACTTGTTTGACTATTGGCAACATGGCTGCTAGGAGTCCCAGTATCCTTTCTCTAGAGCACTCTGCAAAGACATGCTCCTGGATGGGAACCTTGGGAAGCCGCTCATCCGTCTCCTTGACAACGTCCGATGCCGGAGAGTTGACCGCTGGACTCGAATCTGCCAAAAAGATGGTATAATGTCTTAATTTATGCTTATCATGACTGCGGATGTGAGAGAGCTCCTTACGTCGGATGACTGGAGATTGGGGGTCCTCACTGCATACGGATGGCGTCTTGCTGAGGCTGATTGACTCCAAAGTGTCTTGGGTAACAAGTTTTCTTTTGTCTGTGTCTGTTATGCTGGGGGATAGTAGAGGCATGTCGCCGTGAGCCTTTGGGTTTTGCTCTTCGGTTGATTTTTTAGTCTGGAAATGAGATGAAAAAAATGTCAGTTCGGGACGTCCCTATTCAAAACCATTTGATGACTCTGGAAAATGTACATGGTTGTGCAATACTTTGCGTTGTACTTTACCTTGTCCTTGGGTGGTGGAGGAGAGCACACGGCTGCAGTACTGGCAGGGAAGGATGAGGTGTCTGTAGCAGTACTAACTTCCCGAGAGTACTCTGGGGAGGCCAGGCAGGGTTCGCTATCGGAGGGCGAGTCGCTTGACAACAGCAGATTTAGCAAAGCCGAAGAGCGTTGACCTATCAAAAGGCAGCGTTCAAGCAACATTTGAAATAATGCTAGACTGAACTATCATCTCTAAATGCACTTGTCCATGAAAGCTTAGGCCACATTTAGATAGTGAGCGGAAAAATAATAAAGCCAGATACCTTTGGTGCTCTGGCCCTTGAGCAAGCAATCAGTGATGAGCTTGGAGCAGCACGCATGCAAAGCCGAGGCTTGACACAAAATGTCGGCGTCCAAAGATTCCCCTTCTATCTGCTTTTCGCTCATTATTTCCGAAGCGTAGAGTGCCAAAGCGGCAAACAGAAGCCAGGAGTAGTTGTGGACGTACGGTTGAATCAGGCGATGCCGGTCGCTTATTCGAATGGTCACCATGGGGTAAACTGTGATTCGATGGGTGGGCAGGTGGCTAAAAGGATAGATAGGGGTTGATAGTGTGCCGAGTTTTAAAGAAGATAAAAAAAAGTGTTTGTTCAAGTTGTTTTGGTCACCTGTCAGGATATTTCTTGCCGTTGTAACATCCGAAGCACAAGTCAAAGTCTTCGCACACGTTACAGTTGATTCTGCTACCTACAATGAGTCCCTGGCAGTGGTCACAGGCGTATTCCATGTTGACCATTTCGTGGTCATCTTCGTGGCCTTCGGGTTTCGCGCCACCTATTTCAACAAAGGTTTTTACTCGGTTTGGATATTTGGAAATGGATACAAATTAGGGCTTTGGGAATAATTCATCTGAATTCCCTGTACTCCTAAAATCATAATAATAGAAAAACGCACCAAATTATGTCACTAATTAGCAACAAAAGGCAGTTTATGATTGACCCAAATAATATACACAGACTTCAATTATTTTCCAAAGCAAAAGTAACTTAATTTCTCAATTTTGGTATCTTTTAGGCAAGCTAATATGGTCCGTCAGAGTAATCGTAGATATTTTAAGATCTTACTGAGGAAGCAAGTCTTGCAGAGGTCCATATCCATACACTGCAGACATCTATAACGATGCCAAGGTGCCATCCTTTCACAGCCGTCGCACGAAATGACAACATTAAGCAGGTCGCAATAGCGTGCGATGAACATGTGCATCTGCCAACAGAACAATGACTCGTTAAAATTGCCACAACCTGAATCAATCTACTTTTGGACTTCTAGTTTTACCTTCCGCCTGTCCTCTGTGGAGTCCTCTTCATCTATTTTATCATACCACTTTTCAAACATTCCATCCATGCACTCGTCCATCCACTCTTGGTTCTTCTTATAGTCTGCAATTTCATCCTCCTCTGTCCATTGGCTAAAAAAAAAAAAATAATAATAATAACTTGGCACTCTTTTTGGCTAGGCAGCCATTTTTTTGTACCTGATAGCAATGTCATGAACACTAATGTTCTCCTTGGACATGCTGAGCAATAGTTCAGGAAGCTTGATGCTGAGGAAGAGGGAAAGATCGTGTACATCCCAGTTTAAGTCTAGAAGGTGCAGCAAGCAGGTTTGCACACAAGATAAGGCTGGTAGAAGAGCTCTGGGGAGGAGAGAACAAAGGGAAAAAGTTACATTGGTGTTCACACAAGTCCAAATGTTGGCTTAGAGGAAAAAGGGAGAAAAAATAGGCTTACTTCTCATTGAGAGAATTGAATCCTTGCACAGCTTCCACCAAAATGAGCACCAACTGATGGTAGGAATGTCGTACTTGTTTTCCGAGTTCTTGTCCGCTGTTTGATAACTGTGAGAAGTAACTGAAAAAAAGAGGATTTAGGCTAGATCTGAGTATATACTAATAATCATTTGAATTAATAGAAGGAAACACAGAACAATTATTAAAAAATCTAATTTTCAAATAAAAATATTTAGTCCTCCAATGCTCTATGCCATTTGGTTAAATAAACAAAGGGTTGATAATATTTTCCTAAATAAATGGCTTTTTCCCCTTAAATTACACTACATTGACCACAAAGATATATATACTGTTAGTGCAATTTTCTTGTAATACTTACCCAGTGAAGTCTTGCTGACATGTCAAGAGTTCTTGCAGGAATAAAATGCAAGGAGCTTGAAAGAGATGAGGCTTCCCCAATGAATGCAAACACTCTTGAACAACTTTCAAAACTTTGCAAACGCTGAGTGCCTGCGCTTTGTTCAGCGACAAAGTCTGTACAATACTGTCAAAGGGAAAGAAACAAAAACAGCCAGTTTAAATATCAAATCAAATGACTGTTTACCTCCTGACTCATACGCACTTAGCTGTTGTGAGGGCGTTGTCCTTAATGAAGTTGAGTATATGCTTGAGAAGCGGGAAGCGATCTTTGATAGACGGGGTGCCGCGAGGTTCTTCCATGGAGCGGCACGACAGGAGGCGGAGCCTTGCCCGGGCGAATGGCGCTTTATGGGTCAAAGCGGAAGGGGAGAGGGAGGATAGGCTTTCTGTGGAGCCTCTGCTGTTGGTCTCTGATTTGCACTGAGTACACGAGGGGTTGAGGACGTTGGAGGAATGGCTCTGGACTGGCTTGGTTTCCTCTGTGGATGCCAGAGTTGGTGGAAGAAGGCCGGAACTGGCTTGGAAATCATCTTCGGAGACTAAACCTGGAGCCTCGCTGCCTTCTGTGGCTTTGGAGAAAGGGGTATCGGAGCAGGGGGTGCCAGAGGGGGAAAATCTGAAGAGCAGGAGGCACTTTTCGATGCACATCTCAGCTGAGGGGAAAGAAAATCTGTCACGTGACGATCAAAGAGAAAAATAATAATAAGGCAGGATGCCTCACCTAGTGTCTCTATTGTCACCTCGTCAGCACTTCCGTCTTTCTCGTTAGGGACGTTCATTTTGCCCACAATGTATCTCTGCTTCATCTCCAACTAATAGAAAACACAAATCCAAATATTATATAAAAACATTGCAAATTCAACCTGGTTTAAGGACCTAGAAAAGCTTACCATCCATGTTCTGATGCTGTCTGCCAGTACATAAACTTGCACAAAGTCCTCATTCAAACGGGACTTGCACTCTTGATTGACTAAATACAAAAAAATAACAGGTTTTATGTAGATGAGATCATACTGGATGGAAAAAAATAAGGAATAAAGGTCAAGTAAACATTACCATAGGTCTTAAGGGAATTGATTAGGGCTGGTGTGTGATAGATCATGACAGCCCAAATGGCATTGACAGCATGTTCCGCCATTGTGCCCGTGGCTATTTCATTCCTGGATGCTTGTTTTTTGCAGGACTGCACCAGATTTCTCATCATCTCTATTCTGCTGTCGACGGGTTCCTGGGAAGGGTTCCACCGTGCAAAGTCCTCAAGGAGCTTCATGACATCGTCGAGATTATGCATGGCCATCTAACTCATAAAAAAAATAAAGTGTGTGATCTTGGACTGGATTTAGTATAATTAAGCATACCTGAACTGCTATTACCTGATCCGTCTCCCCAATCTCGCACAACCCATGACGCAGAATTGGTTTCCATAAAGGTGAAGACTGAACATGAGACACTTTCCAAGATGGAAGCTCTTTCACAGAGCGTATTTCTTTAAAAAGAAAAAGAGTTGTTATGGTAACAAGCAGCACAATAGCAATTATACACACACTTATATGGATGTGAGTAAGTCTCACCATGAGGTGATTTGAGAGCCAAGGTTCTGCAGGCAAGACGTCCCATTAGACGAGCCACCAGCAGCTGCAGGTCGGAGATCCACAAAATGACAATGTCTGGCAGACCCATGGCCGTTACGCTGAACTTGTAACCCCACTCGTTATTGCTGCTATCGGAGTGGAAGAGGAACTGAAGTTGAGGGCCTGCATCAAATGTTACCTTCTAGAGACACAAAAGTACAAGATGGGAAAAGACATTGACTGGAATAGGAGACCCTTTTGTGGTAAAATGAGACCAAAAATCCTACCTTAGGCCACTTTTCACTTCCAACCTTCATGTCATAACGAACCTTTCCACCTCTGGAGTCTGTAAATTCCAGGTAATCATACCTATGCAAATCAAGTCAAAAGACTATAATGTATTCATGTCTAAATATAATATAAATTTAAAAACAACACCACAAACAAACTCAAGAGTATTCCTTTCTGACCTCTTTTCTGTCTCACAACGTTCATCAAACTCGACTTCAAATGACGTGGCACCGGGGCAAGCGAAGATGTTGGTCTCGTGACGACTATCTTCGTAGTTATGAGAGGATTCCATCATCCAAGTCCTCAGCACCACCGGCTGTTGGGGTTGGTGCCAGCTCTCATGATCTGCCTAGCAACACAAGTGACTCAATAGCTTTCGTTGTTTTTTTAACCACAACAATGCATCCTACTTCTGAAATACAGCAATATGCATTGAAAGCATGATACTAACCTGCGAAAAAACATCATCCGTGCCGACAAACAGATTTTGCAGGGGCACAATCAGCGACGAGAAGCTCTTGAGCAGTGGACAGTGTGGAATATCCAACGGGCAAAGTTCCAGTAGGAAAATAAGCTGCCAGAGCAATAATTGTATTCAATTCAGCACTGTCATCTCAAATGAAACAATCCCAGTGGGAGTTATAAGCAAATGAGGCATTACCAGTTGTCTGAAGACTGTGGCAATGATGGATTTGCCCAGTTTGTTTGTAATCTCGACACCTGTGTATTTATCCAGCAGAGAACCCAGCAGGACATTTTGGATACTCGTTAAGAACTGATCCACATCTGTTCAGAAAGAACAAATCTATATTAGAAATTAGATACTACGACCTAAGAAATACAATCCCTGGTGTTAAAACTTCATTTGTAATGTATAAATCTATCCAAAAAGTAATAATACATCTGCCTTGGAATAAATCTATTGGAAAACAGCATTGCTAAATGCCATTTGAATCATTATTGCTTTTAATCATCCACAGTAAAACCACCCCATCTGTAAGAATAGAATGCTAAAAGTGGACTTGTTTAGAAGGGATGACATCTTACATTTTAATAGGATGACTCTGGCCAGCTCCATGGAAACAGCAGTGGAAGTTCCTCCTTTGAGTTGGAGATAGCACCAAGAGAGAAGACTACCTTGCAGAGCCCAGAATAAGGACAGCAAAACGGACTGTCGGCTCAATCCGCCAGCGCCCTCTGCCATCAAAACTTCACACTAGAGAAGATTCAAACAACAGCAATCATTGGTTGAGAGGGGATTGTTGCCAATTGTTGCATAACCAATTTTTCACCATTAAAATGTTGTCTGGTGATCTCACCTCTTGTGTAGCCATGAGAAGAAGTGTCTGGGTCACCTCTAAAATTGGGCTGATGTCAAAGTCGGGGGAGGCTCCTTTTGGGGGGAGCAGGAGAAGGCCTCGCGGATCCCGGTCACTGCATTTAATGACAAGTTAAGTAGTGTGGCCTTTTTTACAGTATGAAGAGGAGTACTGTATTTTCTTGCAAAAAAAAAGCTGACTGAAATTGTAAAATTCAACGATTTTGCGCCTATTTCAAGGGTGCGTCTTATACTCAGATGCGGCTAATATGCGAGAAAATACAGTAATTCCATAATGATTCAACAACCTACCTGAAGTAATTACACAGGGATTCAAAGGTCATTTTAACGGACGGCAGTTGATCCTCTTCAGCGATGTGTTTCTGGAAAAACAGACCAGAGATGTTCAGAAAAAATACATTTGAAATCGCATTGTGTATACACACCATCATGTGGAAGAGTTTGTTTCTGCGGATGTCTTTATCAGGGAAGAAAATAGCTGCTCCGTTAAGGATGGCTTTTTCTGCCTCCTTGCGTAAGGATTTTTCCACCAAAGTTACGCCTTCTGGTTGGTTAACGACTAAAATAAAGGATGATAGAGTTACTTGGATGTTGTCTGTGTTGGTGGATGGTGAGTGTGAACTTCATACTTTGGCAAAGATGAGAATAAAGTTCCTCAACAGCCCCGACTGAGTCAGGTTCTGCCCTTGTGGACGGGGATGGGACATCATTGTCATGGTCTTCGGAGGACGTCGGGTTGGGTAGCATGGAGAAACAGTTCTGCAGCAACTGAAGGAGATGAATTCTGCTCTTCAAGACCTCATCTCCCTCACTGAGAACATCCAGAAAGCCAGTTAGGAATCCCATTTGCGACTGCGTAATAGTATTCACGCAATACTCACATCACCCTTAGTTTAGTGTAGAAACTCCAGAAAAGGTTTATGTTAAGATCAGCTAAGTCTAGGAGATATTTGAGCTTCATTTGAGAGAAATCCTGCAAGAAAAGAGAAAGCACCATCTTAATTGAGTTCATAACTGCACAACCAAAGATGAAATTTACCATATTTTGTGTGAGCTGTTGAATGAAGAATAAAGTCTTGTTGAGAAGATGAAGACCGCTGACGGCATGGTTTTTGCTGCGCTCGCCCGTCGAGCTGAGGTCGTCCAGATCTTCCAGTTTCTCGGTTCCGGCGCAAGAGTACCCGCTGAAGCCGAGGGATTGCACCCCGAGTCTCTCGGCAGTGTCTTGCCTGGCGCACAGGAACTTGACCATCAGAAACTGGGAAGACAAAATAAACAATGGCTGAAATGAAGCTTATTTCATCTGGAGAATGACTTTTTTTTTTTTTACCTTGGCGACACGACACTGCTGGAGCTTGATCTCCACGTCATTCCAGTCGTCCTCCACTTCAAACCAGCCCACGGGCTCGTCCTCAGATAGCGCTGCGATCCTCGCACTGCAGATCACATGATAATAATATAAGCATTTATATTTTACACACACATAAAAAAATGAAAAACAGGTCAAGTTTTGGTCACTTTCTGTGTTAAAAATCTATTTTTTGCACCCTTTTTAACCACATGTGTCAAAGTGGAGGCCCGGGGGCCAAATTTGCCCCGCCGCATCATTTTGTGTGGCCCGGAAAAGTCAATCATGAGTGCCGACTTTCTGTTTTAGGATCATTTAGGATGCATTTTAGTATGCATGTCAAAAAAAGTGCTTCTCATACTTGTCTTGTACAAACTCCTTGTAGTCTTTGTAGTCCCACGCATCGTATTTTCTGAACCTCTTGAAATGTTTTGCGGCATCAAACGCTTCTTCGTCCTTGTAGGCAAACACCAGACCACATTTGGCCCCGATGGCCCCTTTTCGGACCTTATCACATCAAAACAGAGATGATATATGTTTTTTTTCCTCCTTATTCCAGAACAAAATAGCCATCTTATTATGTTCACTCACATTGATCTTGATCTGCGTGACCTGAAAGTTGCTCTGGTCTTCAGTTGACAGGATAACACTGGCTTTTTTCTTCCCACTTTCTGTCAGAAAACCTTAACAGGCAAAAATCGTATTGGTAATTTTTGGGGTCATCAATGTCCCCCTTGCTAAATTCTTACCATCTCCAGTGGAGGATTCTGTTAGCATATTCTCTGGTCCTGATTTTTCCTCTTTACTTTTTGCATCACATGCCTGTAGGTGAAGCTGGAGGGGTTTTCCTGCAATGTCACATGACAAAAATGGACATTTAGCATCTTAATTAAAAAAGAATCTCATTACAGGTTGCAAAAAAAGGCAAAAATTACCATTTCGATAGAGTAGTTGTAGCCGAACGGCAGCCATTGATGCAATAAGCGAAGAAGCCTGGTATTGTGTCTCCAAGTGGTCACTAATGCAGGCTAGGGCTTGCAGCACTTTTGCCACGCTGCCTCTGGCCAGAGCAAAAGCCAGCAGGGTCAACTCGGCGTCAGGACTCACGCAGCAGCTTCTCAGGTACAAAAAACAAAGAAATTGCATGATATTAGTGTACCGAAGAACAATATGGACTTTAAGCATGTCTCCCATGTGATGCTGTTAGTGATATTGACACTGATGGACATTGTGGTAATGAAAATTGAAGCTTGGGTCTCACTCTGCTATCCTGAGAAGAAATGCGTCCACTTCCTCTAAGATTTTTGAAGAGAAGAACTTGGGGAACTTGGTTGATGATGGTGTAAGAGACAACGGTGGCATATGATGCAATGCTTTTCTGAGAAAGACAACAAAAATACTCTATTAGAGTAATACTTTACCACTTTGCAGATGGACAGTTTAAAGTAGAAAATAGTCTTACTGGGTGTTCTGGAGTACAGTTTGAGCCAGTGCTGGATTGGTCTCCATTGAGGCAGTGACCAATGATGTGAGAAGTGACAGGTACCAGATGGCTGAAGCATCCGAGACGGATACTTCTTTATTCTTCATGATTTGATAGCCTAGTGTCTTCAAGCCGTGAATCCGTGTGTCGCAGCCATCGCTCAGGCAACGCTTGATGTTGATTTGAACGTCTGGAGGACACAAAGCGGTTAACATATTGAGGCAGGGTGAAAAAAATAAGCTTTACAATTCAAACAACCTGCTTCAACAATAGACAGAGAATTATATTAGCTGACAACAGACAGAATTGTGAATGCAATTGAGTTTTTTTGTGTCAAAGCTATTCATTTTCTAGCCTTTGTAAGCATACGCTTGTTCAGTCTGCAAACCATCTCGTTTCCATTCTGTCTTTATCCAGCTTTCAATTCTCTTTTTCTCACTCCACACATGATTGTGTTGCCCTTTTGGCACAAAGCCTAGCCTTTGAACAGAGCTTTTTATTCTCAGTCTAGTCGTTCACGCTCGAATGAAAGGGCAACAAATGATGAGGAAATAAGAGCACAAGCTACATGATGTGACTCACAAGGATGTGTAATGTTGGCATTCTCCAAAAGCGCAACGTAGCCCATCGCGTTGCTGGGGATGCGGACGTCTCTGATCTTGTCCAGAGAATGCAGATTTTTACCCACCATAACGGAAACCAACTGAGGCATATAACTGTGATCATTGGCGGCTACGGCGATGGCCAGATGCCTCAAAACCACGTCAGGTTTCAGTTTCAATCTGAGAAAACCAGAAGACAAAAGTCAAGGAGGATGCTCTTGAGTTATCCTATTTTTTTTAATTCCCATAATTCCTTGCCTTATCCAATGTGAGCGTGCGCTGCCGTCCGATTGCCAGAACGAGGACGTTTCCCCGTTGGTCATCTTGTAAACATCGGCCACGTTGGATGACGCTTCTATTGTGCCGTAACACTGAGTGACCACCTTCACCTTGTCTACATCTGGGTCACGATCCAGTTCTGCTTTGTACTGTATATCTAGATCTAAATAGGAATAACAATAGTAAGGTGAATATTTTTTGGGTCATTTCCATGGTTAAAAATGCTTGGACCAAGACTTTAAATTAAGAAAAATGAGTTGTATCTCTAAGACATTCAACCAGACATGGGCAAACTACGGCCCGCGGGCCCCATACGGTCCAAATATGTATATTTTTTTCAATTAATACATTCCTTTTGACTTTACTTTGTACTTTATATTTTTTGCCCAACCCTGCATTAGACTGATATTCACCTTTTTCCCTTTGCAAGAGGAACTCCAAAAAGTCCTGAACCACACTTGACCTCATAGTGCAGATACTGTTGTAGCCGTCTAAAATAGGGGAAGGGATTGCACTGCTGGGAATATGATTCCGATGCATAAATTTCAGGATCTTAAAGGCGTGGGCTCCTAACCGGTCTTTGCTTTTGGAAAATATGTCAACAAAACCTGTAGAGGAGCACAAGTACATCATATGGAATAAATAATAAGGGATAGTGTTGATTTGAGTTAAACAAGTCACATACCTGGGGTTAAAGAGCACGCCTGTAGTTGCCTGATCACATGACTCAGCTCTCCCCTTAGATTAGCTCCATTGGAATTCTTAAGGGCAATCAGCATGCTCTCCACATCCACCACCCCATCACCCTCGGCATCAAACTGTCCGAAGGCCTAAATACACAAAAGTGCATCTTGTGTAAAATCATGTACAGTATAAAGCCATTCATTTAACTGAGCTTTTAAATATCATGACATTTGTGCAGAGAGTTATGGAACAAAAATTCTCCTATCAGGATGTGGGTGGTAATATAGACATTCCATGAAATCACAACATTATTTGGTGAAAAATGATACAAGAATTGGGACCAATTTTCACAAATTTTCCTTTACAATAAACTGATTAATGCTAAATTGAATCCTTGTAGTTAAGCTGCAACCTAAATGTGTAGTATCATGTTTTGGTATTGATTGTTATGCACTGTGTATAAGGAAAATGTAATAAGCAAGCACCGGCCGGCTTGTGCGTGGATCTGTCAGTGATGGAGATCCTACCTCTTCACATTCATCTCTGGGGGCATCTCTGATTTCCAACAGCTCACAAAACTGTTCAACATTGACGGACTCTTCTCCACGGTTTAACCGCTCCTCCAGCCATCGGACCAGGACAACCTCGTTCCCGGCCAGGACGGACTCCCGGATGACGACTCCCGAGTCCCCGATCCGAGCCGCCGCTTCTCTCAGCTTCACTTGTTCGAAGAAGACGGCGGGGATCGGGGGTCCACCAGGGGCCACGGAAGCATTCCTCGGGGCTCGCCTTCCGCCTCTCCCGGGAGCCGATCCTCCGACGCCAGTGGCCGCAGAGGCCGGGCTGTCTTCCGCCAAGCCGGGGCTATCGGTTCCCATGTCTTCGTCGTCGCAGCTGCCTCCCCCGCCGCCGCTCTCCGCGTTACCCATGCCTCTTTTGGGTCCGATCCCGCAAATAATACTGTACAGCCAGCACCGGGGCACTTGTCGATCGCTTTTTACAGCGCTGTACACAAATCTCTCTACTAACCTACACTACTACCGCATTGACGTACAGTACGTCGAAGACCTGCCTGAAACGTTGGTTACGTTCGTTGCTTTGCGCATGTGTGGCTTCTTCTTCTTCTTCTTCTTTTTCTTCTTTCGCGGAAGTACCTGCGAGGGCGCTGATGTTTCAGTGAAAATGTCGGAAATGACAGCATCCTCACCATCACAATGCTCTTCTATGCAATAGTGGCTCTCTTTACGGCGTGCTTGGTAGTCCTTTTCTTTCCTGCCCGATGGCAGTCGAATTCTGCAACTAAATCTGCACAAGAGTTACCGATCCGGGTTTTAAATAGCCACGATTTGTCACTGTACGATGGCAACGAAGGCAGTAAGGGTATTTACCTGGCCATACTGGGCCATGTGTTTGACGTGCATGAGGGTCGCAAACATTATGGGCCAGGTGGTGCATATCACTTTTTCACAGGTGATCCCGATTTTCCTTGTTTGCATTTCACAACTTGCATGTGTGATCACTGCATGCATCTCATTTCATCTCATTTTCTGAATCACATCATCCTTATTAGGGTTTCAGGGGGTGCTGGAGCCGATCCCAGCTGTTTTGCAAAACCCATGCATGCACAGGGAGAACATGCAAGCTCTACACAGACAGGTGACCCAAGAGCTGTGAGGCCAACGCACTAACCACTCATACACTGTACCACACTGCATGTTTCTAACTAATGCATTACCCAGTTGCTTGATTCACTTATCGCTCTGATTATAAAGTATCATGCTGGTTTTCCCCTAGGAAAAGATGCATCCCTGGCCTTTGTCACTGGAGATTTCACAGAGGGCGGCTTGACGGATGATGTATCCGGCTTGAATCCGTTACAGGTGGTAACTCTGTTTGACTGGCTGCTTTTTTACAAGAGGACCTACCGAAGTGTAGGTGAGTCATGTTTTGATTACCAATAACAAACTTGTCATCATTGAACTGACTGTCTGCACTTGTGTTTTGCATTCCAATGAAACCCTTTGAATTCCCATTTCTCCTCAGGTGTGGTTGCAGGACGGTTCTATTCCCAAACTGGAAATCCCACAGCATTTCTCTTGCATGTTGAATCATTGCATGCTCAGGGACAACAACTTAAAGCAGAGACAGAAGCAGAGAAGCTTTCCTTCCCTTCTTGCAACTCCCATTGGAGTACTACAAGAGGGGGGCGTGTCTGGTGCTCCACCACTAGGTAAATAAACATTGGAAGCACATACAAATACCACAAGTGTCATTTTAGAATGATCTTTTTATATATTTTTCTCACCAGTGGTGGAGTTGAAAGAACCTGGACTGGTGTACCCAGAAAATTATTCTCCGTGGGCGCTAGTGGATCCCGTTGCGTCTGCATAGAAGATCCATTAATAGCCAATGAGAATCCCCACCTGCAGGAATATGATGGCTGCCCAAAACATGCAATTTCTTGTTCTTTAATAGCGTAAAAGTGTTTTTATAATAAATGAAGACATTGTGGAGACAGGGGAGTTTTTAAATGACCTTTATGTAAAGTTGTTCTCCCTTTTTCTAAAACGATACACTCGGAAGAAAAAGGCTAGATATCTGAGCATACAGATACAATACAATGTGCATAAAAGATTTTACAATGTGCCTAAAAGATTAACAGAGGCGAGATTTTAAATCTGTCACAATGACAATCACAAACTGCATTAAGTACAAAAATGGTAGCAGTGGTCAAAAAATATTACACATTTATCTGTACAATTAAACAATACTTTGAGGCCTCACTAATCTGCCCATCCCCTCAAGCATGTCACATGATCTTTATAAAGTGCACCTTTTTTTAGGCTTAGAAAATCAAAATGGCGATTATGTGTCAGTTTAAGACAACTTGACTCGAGGCATCATTTTGGTGATAATGCCAAAATTGGAATGTACTCTTAAACTGACTGATTTCAAAGAAAGGATGTTATCATATGGAAATACTACAAAATATAGTACATGCAATGGCATACAAAATTGCTTCTTCATGTTAACATACATCAAAAGTTATCAATTTGTTTTAAATTCATATTTTGAGCCATGATTTTGCATTAAGTGAAACTGAAATGTCAATGTTATGCTTCAGAGTCTGGAAAAAAAATGTATTTCATGATGTATTCAGGGACAAAAAATACAAAGTCACAAAAGAAAGAGTCCTATTGACCTTGTGGTTCTATTTTTTCTTTTTATACACTGCATTTTGACAGCTTTAGCATACAAATCATGTGACTGCAGTTAGTGAAATAATTAACCAGTTAAACCTCCTGCTAACACTGTTTAAGTAGTGTTCATTGAATTGATATGACCATTTTTGTCGTTAAGAAATTACCATTATTATTATTGCAGTTACATGACCACAGCCTTACTGTTATCTAGTATCTCATTGGCTGCCATGGACGGTATTAGACGACCAATCCATTTCAAGTGGGAGAAAATGGTAGCACTCTCCCACTTTAAATGCATCTACTAGTAATAAACACATTGAAATTCACAGCAAACAAAATGAAAATGAGCCATCTATCAATTCGAAAGCCACTGATCCATAATTGCCTGACATACTCATTAATATATCCTGTTTCGGGATAACTGCAAAGCTGGGCCCCCGACCCGGCCAACATTAGTAGCTGAAATTCCACTTGACGGTGTTATGAGACTCCACCAAGAGTTAGTACATCAAAGCAGATATCACACACCCTCACTGGCTTGCTCAAGTCAAACTTGATGATGGGGATTTCCTTTATAGAGCACTTGTGGCACAAAAGACGCCCACAATGACGGCTGAAAACAAAGAACATATTTGATAGAGTGACAAAACAATGACTTTAAAAATACTGTGTAAAAGCCATGCTACTAACCAGTGATGTTTTCTAGTTGTGACTCCAAACTTGGCGATGCACTCGTAGCAATTGGAGCCGTCACACCAAGGGGGCTCTTTGGACAGCATATCTATAAAGAAATGTGCAAAAGTTTCATACAAAAAAGTAGTGCTGCAACCTAAAACTATCTAGTATAATCAGAAGTGATTAACAAGATGTATAAGTCAACTCTGTTTAAATTCATGCTTACCGAGAAGGCGAAAAAGCAACTGTTTAGTTGCTACTTGGTAGTTAAAAATGTTAATGCCCTGATTATTAGTGATGCCCATGCGAGCACCAGCCCTCACAATGGCACGACACAGGTTTGCATTTCCTTTCATATAGGCCAGGAGCAAGACTGCAAATAAAAGTCTTATACGGTCATTCCATTCACAAATGAATCATTAATTTCATATGCACAACCTATTAACTTTTTACCTGCATTGCCCTCATTATCTGGCTTGTCCAAAGGGTATTCGGGCATACACTCCAGGAACAACTCAAAAATAGCAGCAGCATTTTCTTTCCCATAGTGGCCTAAAATGTGCATTGGCAACTGACCCCTGAATTTGTTGGAGGTATAAAACAAGGCTGTAGACACTTTATTTTCTATATATATCTTTAAATGACTTAGGTTTGTACCTGAGATTAAATGCCTCAGCATCAATGTTTGACTCTGTGAGGAGGGATCTTATATTGTTGAGGCGGCCATGCATCACCGCTAGATGAAGCGCTGAAAAAACACAGGAACACAAAGTATTATAATTTTTAAGAGTCAAATTAAACTACAGATAGCAGGCATTTAACACATAGGTTGCCTCTAAGTGATAGAAATTCAACTAAGTGAAATGTACACGTTTTCCATTGGATTTATAAGAGGAATTGAAGCAAATCTATTGAGCATACCATTATTGCCATTCTCATCCTCGGCAGCAAAGTCAATGCCATTCTCCAAGAGCACAGAGCAAATGGTGGCCAAGTCCTGCTGAGCAGCTAAATGCAGGGCGGTCTGCCGGTGTTTGGTCAGCTCATTTACTTTGGCTCCGGCAAGCAGCTGTAAAGCCACAAGGGGGGAAAATGCCTCTTTAAAGATTGATAGTTTTTCAAAGTCTGATGATTTGTCTCCTAGAGTTGTCAATGGCATGGAAAAAAAATGAATGTGGGTATACCAGGTTTCGAACAATGATCTCAGATCCAGCTTGCACAGCCAAGTGGAGCGGGGTTAACTTAGCGGCATCCTGAACCCTGGAGTTGACGTGCGCTTTGACGCTAATGAGAAACAAGACACTTTCGATATCGGAATTCTGCACGGCCACGTGGAGGAAATTCCGCCCTTTGTTGTCAACCTGTACAGAGCCAAAATGGAGTATGTTGAGATACATTCCACTGCAAGCACCTTCTGTTTCATTCCTACCTGCTCAGCGGCACCAGGTTCCCTTTTAAGGATTGCTTCTGCCGCCTTGTTGTTCTTATGCGTCATAGCACAGGCAAAGGGCGTCATTCCTTGCCGGTCCCGGATGTTGAGACGGATGTCCGGATGGGAAATCAGAAGCTGGATGATAACGTTGTGCTGGTTGCTAATAGCAGCGTGGATTGGAGTTCTACCCTCTGCATCCTATCAAAAATAAAAAAGGCCATGAATAATGTCTTACATTGTGTTAAAGACACCAAGGCACCAGACTAACCTGTGTATTAACATTAGCTCCAAACTCTAGAAGGCACTGCACAACCTCTTCCAAGCCCCAACTGCTTGCAAGGTGGAGAGGCATTTGTCCATCTCTGGCTTCTTCTTCTCCTTCTCCATTTGGACCAGGTCGCCTTGGGCTATTCACATCGCATCCACTGTGCATACATAAATAATACAAAAAAAAAGATTAAAAATCTCCCAGTAAATTATACATTTGTAGACCTCTTGTCTACATAGATCAGATTTTGGGTCACATAGGCAACACCCAATACCAAAAGGTTTACATGGATGGCATAAAAATGTATGTTTTAGGGGAAATAATGTCATTAGAGACCTGCGGATGAGAAAGCAAGCTGAGATCTCGTTGTTCTCGTCGACGGCTCGATGAAGCAGGGTCTGTTGGCAGCCAGAAGGGCCTCTGCCCCAGCTTGTGGCATCGCATCCGTGGCGGACCTTGGTGGATGAGAAAAGTAAGAATCAATTGCATATTATAGTACTTTGTTGTGGTCATTTTATCATTCATTTTACCAGTGTGGATGCGATATCCTCCAGGCCATTTTGCAGAGCCAGCCATAATGGAGGGTCCCCTTTGTCATCCACCACAGACATGTCGGCTCCTCTGGTGCAAATGGCATCCACTACTAAGGGTAGCTGGTTACTGATGGCCAACTGAAGGGCTGTTTGTCCCTCTAGAGTCCTAACAAAACATTTAAAAACAACAATTTTAAAAATGATGACAAACAGAGTACAGCCAAAATCAATTATTAATGAATTCTTAATATTTAGAATAATGAAAATCTTTAAAAGGCAAAATAATTCAATTCAACTTGACCCACTTGGAGTAAAACACTTTTTTTCATTTCTAATAATGATCTTGTATTGGTTCACAAAGACTCAATTTGCAACTATTTTCGTATTCCATCTCTTTCAATTGTGTTTCTGAATGGATCATTTCTATTCTATTTTTAGTCATCTAATAATAAGCTAAACTCTCCGAAAGTAGAATGACAAGAAGCGCAAGAGTTGTTAGATGATGCAGTTACCTCACATTGATGTCTGCCTGGTGCTCCAGAAGGAAAAGAGCACTTTTGCTGTCCTGTCTCTGGATAGCCATGTGAAGTAGGGTTTGTCCATTGGACATGGCGTCATTGATGGAAGCTCCCGAGCCCAGTAGCTGAGCTGCTATGGTGTGCATTCCTAACACAAATAGATTGGTCATTTTAGAACGAAGAGTCGATGCACTCATCAACTGAGAAAAAAAATGGCCGGAGCATTCATTTTGGTTTCTTTGCCATTTACCTGTCCAGAGGGCCAAGCCCAATACAGTCTGGTCTAATGAGTCTTTGAGACTGAAGTCTGGAATGATCTGGAAATTATTGGTTGCATGAAGTGTATTTGCTGCAACATAATGGAAAAAAAGATAAGTGGATTGGTAGGGGATTAAAAAATCGAGCTGAAAAAGGTTATTGAAAAATGAAAAATTGCTGACCTTTTTGCTCAAGGATGACAGAAACCACATCTGGGTGGTTGTTAGCAATGGCCATATGGAGGGGGGTCTGTGAAGCCACGCCAAGTGCATCATCAGGCAGAGTCTTGATGGTCTGGAGGTTGGGGTTGGCTCCTTGTTGGAGGAGCTCGGCCGTCAGACTTGCCAGGCCGAAGCGACAAGCTGTATGAAGAGGACTTTCCCCCTGAATTTGGACGCCATCCATTAACATTAAAAAGTACAAAACAACAAACAAGATAAAAAGCCAATCTTAAAACTCAATGTCATACGCACCCATTTATTAATATGGTTGACCTTTGCCCCGTGAGCGGCTAAGAAAAGAGCAGCTGCCTCGTTGGCTGCACGAGCGGCTCTTTGGATGAGGCAGTTTCCTAGCCGAGAGAAAACAGAGTCAAAACAGAACCTCTTTTTGGGTTCAAACGACCAACAAAATAAAAACTCGAACCTGTCGATGCGTCAGGTGCGTCAGTATTGCTCCCTCTTTGGATTAATTGCGCCGCAAAGCTGTTCTCATCAAACGAAGTGCCGTTGACCACGGGAACATTGTCTTCGAATGGATTTACGGAGTTATCCGAAGAAACAGTGATGTACTGCAGTGCTAACCACAGAGCTGCACTGCCCTCGTGGTCTTTAAGTTCCAGATCCAGCCTAAACGGAGTTGGGACAAGTTCAGCTTTGGTAATAAGAAGCCGATATTAAGAAATAGCAGGAAAAAAACTCACTGTCTGCACTGTAGTAGTTGACTGAAAACAGCTTCATTTCCTGAAGCCACTGCTTCATGCAAGGGAGTTCTAACAAAGAATTCTGGTCAAAATCATGGTTGATAAAACGTTTTTGTGTAGGAAAATAAAGGTTGTGACCAACCTGCCCTTGCTGTTTTGCATGTTAGGATTGGCTCCGGCTTTGAGCAAGGCTTCGGCAATCCTGGCCATGCCGCTCATGACTTCTCCAGAGTGTTTTTTGGGGCTAAAAGAACAAACCAAGTGGAGAGGGGTCTCAACTGCTCCCACCGTGGCGGCGTTGACCTGAGCGGAGTGACGGATTAGGAAGACGGAGGCAAACTCGTCACCTGGAAAGAGAGGAAGGCGGTAAAATAGATAGGCATGGTTAAATGCGAAGACGGCGTGCTGGACTTTGCACCTCTTTGGATTGCCTTATGCAGAAGACTCCATCCACTCGGATCCACCATGTCCACATCGGCCTTGTTGTTCACCAAAGTGGTGGCGATACTTTCCAGTTTTCGGGAAAGTGCCAAGTCCAGAGCTAGATCGCCATTGTTGTCAAGTTCGTTCAACTTGCGTGGCAACTAATAACAACAAAGACAATTTTGGTCTGAGTGAGAAAGTTCAAGCTAACCAGAGTGATTAACCCTTTAAATAAAGATCATGAGTAATGGAAAACAAACCTGTGAGTCCATCTCAATGAGATAAAGGAAAACCACATCTTCTCGCTCCACTTTAATAGCTTTATGGAGAGGATAATCTGTTTTGGATTTGATCATCTTGTACAAAAGTTGGGCGCTCATAGTACTGAAATCATCTTTCCGAAGATCGTCCTAACCAAAAGAGATTTGCAATTATCAACAGCCATGGATGGGGACTGATTAAATTAAAAAAAGAACCGATTAAGACAATTTTGAGGGGACCTACCCAGTGACTGGCAATAATCTCTCCACAGTAATTCATCAGAGTGGCAGCATTTAGCTCCTCAGCTGTTTGGTAGAAGCGAATGCAGTTCCTGACATTCACCGAGGACATGACGCCTTTTTCACATCTGTCATCAACAAAGGATTTTTTTTTCCAATCATCTACTTCATATAACATCATGAAGTGAGAATCCTCAGGAATTGTGACAGGCAGACCTTTCTCTCAGCAGCTGAAGCTGGAAGCGGTTGGCCAGCTTCATCAAGTCGATAAGAAATGCATCATCTTCACTCAGCTCCAGCTCGTCCGTGTAGGCCCAGCGCAACATCGCCGTGGCAACCTCGGGCTTGCAATCTGCAGAGAAATGCATTTAAATGAACAAATGATGACAGCCTTTGTGGGATTATGCTTCCAAATACATGTTTGTCACCAACTACTAATTCTTTGCTGCCATTTTCTGCCTCTCACCATCACCCACTCACCAGATAAATCTAATTCAGAAGTGTTGGCCATATTATTGAGACTCCATACGTCACTGCGAGCAGCCAGTACAAATTTATGGCTGCTGATGTTATCCCCATCAATCTTCACTTTCAAATCACTGCAAGGAAAGTGAAGGGAAAATTTTAAATGGCATAAAATAATGACAAAAAAAAAATGTGACCACAAATTGAGATTCCAACCTGTATTGTTCTTGTCGATAAAGGTCTGACACGATTCCCAGAAGCCGGCTGATATAGGTATCGGTAGATACTGGGTTGGTGGGGGACGGGCCGGACACCTGAGCAGTAAGGACAGCACAACGTCTCTCCGTATCAGCCAGCTTCTGCTGCATCTTGACGTACTCTTGCCTCAGTAGGGCCAAATGCTTCTGCAGCTTGGCCACCTCCTCTGCAAACATAATGCAGTAGACTTGATCAAACATTTTAGAGTACCGATCTCATTCATTTATTCCAAACCCTAAAGTGGCAACAACAATAGTGCTTCTTTTAAATAATGTCTCTATTGCTCTTCATGTTGAAACTTTCAAACATGAATCAGCCCCTGCACAAAGTTCCACTGAGGCCCATTTCCTTCCTTTAAAACGGCAAGTATTTAAAAAGAGGAAAAAGTGCTGAGATGGCTAGTTACTTTGTCCTGTCTTGTAAAACGTTAGTGGCATTGCTACTGATCATGTGACAGCAAGACACCACATAAAACCCATCTCATAATTCCTGCAAAATAAGCATGACACAATAAACAGAGGGATTTGATGTAAAGTTTAGTAGAAAAAACGCCCCCTTTGGGTTCAATTAACTTAAAATAAAAGCAAAACAAAGTGAGAGTTATGCAGTTTAAATAAATGCAATCATCATTTTCTTGCTGGAAAACTTATTTTACTTCATCTAAAGTTGCAGGCATTGATTGCAATATTTGGAAGAATTCAGTCCAGTATTTCGATTCCTTGGAAAGGGAACAGATACATATTTGTGCTCAGAAACGTCACTGCACTCAATTGGGCAACACCTCTGAGCATCTTAATGGTCTTTCCTACGACCATTTCTAATGATCATTTGACCGATCGCCACTTTTTAACCTCTAATATGATGCACGTGCATATGACATTTATCACAACACTGGTTGATTGTCAATCTTGGCTCATTTAATTAAATTGATGGGGCGGAAAATAAATTGCTAGCAAAATCAACCAGAGCCCTACCGATAAGCGCTTGTTCATTTACAAGGCGATCATGACAATAACAAAGTCGCAGGGCTCCCAAACGATGAATTAACTTAACTTGTACACTAAAAGCGCATTGCCAAGTTGGTAGAGCCGTGCTTGCAAAATCGCCTTACAAATAAAAAGGGAGTGGACAAGACAGATCCCCATAAAAATTCGATCTCATACCTTCCGCCATGATGCTCCGTGTTAGCTTCGTGAGCGTACGGCGTTCTCGCGATAAAAACAGCAGGAACCGAGGAGGCGGGCGCAACTGTTGCAATTCAAAGACACCACTCCCCGTTGGAGATCAGCTGTTGGGATGTAAACAAGGGTGGAATACCTCTAATAAACATTTTAATACAAATCTGGACCACCACGATTCTATTTATGCAGTCCATATTTTCTATGCATTGATTTATTTAATGCAATGTTTCTTTTGTCATATCTCAGTGCTAAACTCAAGACTATGCAAGGTTTGTGCCTAAATAATTTTATTTAATGTTACTGTAATCACTATATTATGCAAATATCCTTTTAAGTCTAAGAGTATTTCTGCATTTGCTGTTGTGTAGGTGATTTGATTTTCAGTTGTTTTTTAAAGTTCATTTTTAGGCCATTTGACAAGGACGGAACTTAGGAGGGTCACTAGAGGGCTGCACCCGGGTCTGAATTGGGGGTGTGGTTCAGAAAAGTAAGATGATGTGTAGTGCACTGATTTAGGGTCAATGATCTCCTTAGCAGGGTGTCTGCAGGGGCCCACAAGTGAAAAGTAATTGACCCACAACAACAAAGAATCACAAGCACACGGAAATATTGGGAAAAAATATAATAGAAGACTCACTAAGGGTAACAGGCATAATAACATGAAAAATATACAACAGTATTTTGTCTTTGTACATTGTCCAAAAATTGGAACAGTTCAGTGATCAGAACAAAAAGATGGTTGGATTTGTTGGGGACAAAAACAAAAACAAAAAAACAGACGGAAAAGAAAGAATAAACAAAAACACTGTATGGACAAACTGGAAAGAAAACACCCCGCTCCTTACCAATTAAAAAATGCTATGCATGCATAATAATTTCTTAAGGACAACATTGAGCAGCTACTAAAATTGCCAATTTTTGAAGGACATTAAATATTACTTTGCACATACTCATTGCATTGATATTTATTGCTACGTAAAATGGGATGCATTTTTATATTGCCTTTTTCTTGGCTATCAGGCCATATTAATTTACCCCCAATTTATTCCCATTGTTTTATTTACTTATTAATCAACACAGGTTGTGGCCGAGCATTTAAATCTGGAGGCACTTTTGCAAAAAGTCTTAATAAAATCATGCATGAGGGAAATGAAGAATTATGTAGTTTTGCTTTTTGATAAAATAGGGCTATGGTAAGACTTAATAGCAAAAAAAATGGGGCATATTTCAAGTTAGGTTGTGAACATGTTGGAAGAAACTAAAAAACACAAAACTAGCCACATCAATCAAAGTCTTCCCAACATTGCCAATTTAAGAGCTCCTGATGAAAAAACAAAAAAAACGAACCCATGTTTGAGAAGAAGGGAGGTGATGGAGGGGGCTGCAAATCCAGGCCAGGTCAATTCACGGACAGTAAGTGCATGAAGTGTGTGGACAGGAAGCTTATATATTATCCGGTTTAGTCTGTGCTATTTACATTTCTTTACAATAGCTTCCTGAATGTTTAAGAGCAGTTCATTGACTTGCCAAGTGTTATTTCATTTTCTTCTGGGTTGTTTTGCTTTTCATGTTCGGTTGGCACTTTGCTTGTTGGTTGTCTGTGAGCCGTAGTATTCGCTGTCATTCTTTGTTCTATTGCAGCTTAGAAGAGCCAGTCAATTTCTTTCCGCCAAAATAAAAGGAACCTCCATCCTGGTAGAATGGTGGCCGAGTGCAGGAAACGGTGCCATGTCACGTTTCGATTGGAGACCTATGGAAAAGCACGGGACATCACAGAAATTATCAAGATTGAATAGGATGGAAAATATAGCATTCTATAAATTTCCTGGGGGTGTAAAAACTAAAAAAAAGGCATACTTGCCCTGAAAAGATGAATGTAGATCCTTGCTATAATATCACTCAAAGGCAGTCTCTTGGCTTTTCCGTACGCAGCGTGCAACTTTTCTTTTAAATGCTCCATGCCTGTCCTCCCGCCATTCTTTCTGCAAACAAAAGAAAATAAATGGACAGTTAACGATGCTAATTTTCCTATTCATCAATTTCTATGTCTTCAAGGGGCAAACTTACTGCCGCGTCCACGTTAGCTGGCGAGTCACCATTGGGGTCTGCCAGCATGGAGATAACACTAATCATGATAGTTTCAACTGTATGGATGGGAAGCCAGCGTTCTTCGGGTTTTTCATAACCGTACTTGTCCTCTCCAGGTTCGTGTAAAATTGAAATACACACATCGCCATTCTTGTCGACTAGAAGAAAGAAAAATAAACAATGGAAAACAATGACAAAGTGGTCTCTCTTAAAATACAATATAATAATTATGGTCTAATTATTAGGAAAATGTCTTTTTTCCCTTTACTAGACTAGACTTTGTCTGAAGTTACAGTACGTATGTAGACAATTTTTGGCTGTAAAGTACAACTTGTAGTAATTCAAAAATTATCTATTGTGGTCCATTTTGTGTTAATTAAAGGTATGGCTCGACTTATTTTTAGTACTTACCATTAGGATGCCAGATATCTGTAATAAATTTCATTTTAGGTGGCCTGAGAGGGTAGTCTTTGGGAAATGTCAGATGAGCTTTAAACACGCCACCTTCACTGTAAACATTAGAAGAGGTGAAATACAATAATTACATAACATCATACCTGTAGGATTAACAAGAGTATGCAACATTTAAAAAAGTGATGACTTACTAAAGTGTGTCTGGTGGGCCGATTATTAGAACTTCCCATCTGTAAAGATCATTATCCTCAATCAGGCCAGCTGAAAATCCTTCCACCGGGTTTTTATTCAGCTCTAGAGTGAAAAAGAAAGCAAAAAAAACTTTTTATTATTTTGTAATTATCTGGAGCCTAATGACTATATTATGTAGTAACATCATAGCTGCATAGCAATAATAGGTGACACTGGAAAATAGATAAAATTGTTTAAAACTTCAATAAACTGTAAAGAAAAGAAAAGTATTGAGGATAATAACAAATGGACATAGTAAATTTGAAAGAGAGCAATACATTTTGATTAAAGCTACTTTCACATAACCATTAGCCATCTAAATGTTTTATTATAGTGTAGTGGATCGGACACATGTTAAGTTGTGTTAGATATATCTCTTTGTAAGTTGATACTTGGACATGAAACTCTGAGGTCTTAAATTAGTGATGGTTAAAAAAAAGTAGTGTCAAATTTCTTTAAAGGGTTAAAAGGTACCAGCTGAGACCATACACAAACTACTATAATAATGGCCCAAATGGTGTCTAAATCATAGATCTATTCATTAATTTTTCTAAAACAGTCCCCCAATTTTAAATAAATCAGGTTAACACCATGGTTTGACAACAGATTATTTTAAAATCGATTTAATTTTAGTCCCTGTCAGATAAGGTAGAGCATGTGTCAACATCAAAACGCTGACGCAAGCCCCCAAACAAAAACAAACATTGCACTTATTTTCTGCATAATATTCTCAATTACACTGCTAAAGTGTCCTTTTTAATAAAATCGAAAGCCCTGCAAATATCTCCCACATGCAACTGAATGTTATTCTGCATTTTCTGCACAATTTTGGAGCATGTTGGTGGTTTCTGAGGGCAGTTTGCAGCAGCACCGTCGTTTGAGTCCCAGCTAAGTATTCATTAGCAAGTCAGGCAGAATCCGCTAACGTCAAATGTTTAATTACCTGCGAGCTGTCTCCTGAGTAACAACGCCGATTGAGGCTCTGTCATAATTGAGCCAACGTAATGCAGCTATTGTGAACAGTAGTTTGCCGAGGTAACAACGTTGTATTCTCGTTTACTGCACAATCCGCTGTCTCCTTTATTTTTCTTTTAGCATTCGCGACATCGCTTTTTCTTCTTCGTGGCTGTTTGCTGCAGTTCTCTTTGCTGGGAACTCTTCTTCTTCTTTGGTTGTGTGGCGGATTGTATGTTGCTGCTATCTCCTGGAAAGTACTTGCCACTCAAATATGATGAATGAATGGGAAATAGAGTTAGCTGGGATAAGATCCAGCACCCCCAGCGGCCCAAGTGAGCCATGAAATCAGATTAGAATGTAATAACACTGTTTATGACAAAGTGACAAGGATTTTGTGACTGCCTAGGAATAGATGAGCTATTTTTATTGTTTTGCATAAGTTGTTGTGGCCTATAAAAATTAAAAAAAATTGATAAACATTTGAAAAGTTGTTTGCCAACCCAGTGGGTTTGATTCCCTGCACTGGTGACCTTGTCTAAGTATCCTTGAGCAAGATGCTGAACCATAGTTTGATCCTTTTTAAAACCAAAAGACTTCACTGGTGTTTGACTGAAAGTTAGAAGCCAAAAAAAATCCAGCCATTAATCACCTGACAGTCACATGAAAATGTGTTTGCTTAAGCAAATAGCCTCGGGTACAAATCAAATCAATTGTTTACATTGATTCTAATGTTATGACTTGTAAAAAGCTACAAAGCCTTAAACCCTCTACAAAAATGATCTGATTTGATGATCGTAAAGATGGAAAACAGCAAAGTTTGAACCGATAAACAAAGACAAAACGTGAGAGCAACAAATAGTAAACAGATTGTGATTCAATTGTTTTCTTTTATTGTTTCCAAAGAATGCAGTGGCAGGAAATGAAAGCAATCAATGTTCTGTTTACAACATTGCAAGACACTGAGGAACTATGCGTAAGCATTTGGCCGCCCCCAAAATGGGCTGTCCCACATTTACTAACTCAATATAAGAACTCAACTCATACACAGAGAGCTCAACTGTCACTAACAACATGGAATGAGCCAGATCATCATTATCAAGTATGTCAGATTACTTATTACATCACTAGGCATTTTATCAGATGTAAATCTTCACTTCTTAGAAAGAATAAAAATAGTGTTGAATGTTAGATTCAAATTATTTGTGCTTGAAATTTCAATCTATATAATCATGCTTTCCCATGTTATGAAATGTCAGACTTTTCCCTTTTTATGTCAAGTTGTTTCAGTTCCAGCACCGTATTTCATCCTTAAAACAGGAGTTTTAAAGAGTGATCTAATTCATTGACTATCACAGACAACTGCCAATGAGTGATCATGTTTGTCAGTCTATCACCGTCAATGGAAGTCAATTTTCTATGTATTAGCCCATGCTGATGTTTTATTTTTTAAATTTTTTTAAGGTGAAGAGAGAACTGCTCATTATGGAGCTAAAAGGATCCGTCACTTTCACCCAAGATGGCTCACGACCTCGACCGAGTTTGGGTTCGAGCGCCGCTCTTCCCTACGGCGCCTTGGCCAACAGTCTATCGTCACTTACACCCGCCACACCGGGCGAGAGGCCTGCCATATCACGTCGAAGATCCCTTATCGCTGTGATTGTACTCTGTTACGTCAACTTACTCAACTACATGGAACGATACACCATTGCAGGTTTCTGTACTCACTTCTCAAAATTATTCTCGGTTGTCGGAGAGCGGAATTGCAAATAACTGCTTTTTCTTTTGTCTCTAGGTGTGCTTCTCAACATTCAGGCCTTCTTCAATATCAATGACAGTACGGCAGGATTACTGCAGACAAGTAAGATGGGATTCTTAGAAGGTCGCATTTACTCCACCCTTCATTGCTTCATGAGGAAATGCAGCAATTCGGTTGCAGAATATACGTGCAGAACTAAACGTCTTGCTATAATTGGAAGGCAAAATGATAGATTTTTTACTAAGATAATCCTGATTGATTTTGAGTCAAAATGACATCAATTCAAAATTTAAGGTCTGCACAAAACATTATAAAAACAGAATATACTGTATTTTAGTTGTCGCCTATGTAACATAACATGATCAGTTAGAGGAAAACCACAAAGTTGCACACTGGTTTATAAAGTGAGAAAATCAAAAGTATAGATTGTGCGAAAGATCCAAACTGCAAGAACTTTTAAAAGCAGCTCCTATTTGTCATTTTTTTGGCATATTTTATCACACATGAAGATGAATTTTCATCAGTCTTATCAAGTGCAAACAGCCGTGGGAGACTGCCTGCAAAAATGTGTTAAAATTACCCAAACTGGCAAATCCAGAATGCAGATTACACAACGTACTCAGTGTTTTCCATTTGTCAACACTGACATTCAATCTTGGCCTATAATGTGATATGCAGTAATTAACATACTTTGACAACGTCTGTGTGTGCATCTTGAAATGTAGTTATTATCACATAAAGATGTCTCCGCTCTGAACCTAATATACTAAAAAAAACTGGCAGTTTTTATCTGCAGCTTCCTAGTGACAGCCCCACTTTTCGGTTACCTGGGCGACCGCTACAACCGAGTATACATCATGGCCGCCGGTTTGAGTGTATGGCTGGTAACCGCCATTGGCAGCTCATTTGTTCCAAAGTCGGTATGTACAAAATACACACACTTCAATCTTAACAGCATTTCTGATTTTTCAAGGGAAAACTGTGGTTTTATTCCAGGAATTTTGGCTCCTGGTGTTGTTACGAAGCCTGGTTGGAATAGGCGAAGCAAGTTATTCCACCATTGCACCCACCATTATTGGGGACCTTTTCACTGGGGGGCAACGGACCGTTATGATCGCTGCGTTTTACATTTTCATCCCTGTTGGCAGGTAAGCTAACCATGATGTATATCAGGGGTGGGCAAATTATTCCTTAAAGGGCCACAATGGGTGTAAGTTTCCAAAAAAATTGTTATGTTAGATATACAATTGTTTTCCCACAGTGGTCTTGGCTATATAATCGGTTCGTCCATGGCTAGCCTCACGGGTGACTGGCATTGGTCTCTCAGAGTGAGAATACTCGTCAAAACATTAACCCAATTGCTCAATGGATAATTGACAATGATAATTTGTTACTGTGTTGACAGGTAACTCCCATTTTGGGTCTTGTTGGACTGTTTTTAGTGGTGTTTTTATGCCCTAACCCCCCCAGAGGTGCTGCAGAAAACAACCAACATGGCGTAAATGACCGGAGTACTTACCTGGAGGACATCAAGTATCTTTTGAAGAAGTAGGACATTGAATCTTTTGGGTATGACTCTTTGAGATGGATCTTTACCAAGTTATTTTCTCACTCTCTCCTTAGTAAAAGTTACATCTGGTCATCATTAGGAGTCACAGCAATGGCCTTTCTTACCGGTGCTTTGGCTTTCTGGATGCCGACATTTCTTTTCCGAGCTCAGGTTTTTCAAGGCCTTCACCCACCTTGCGTTAAAGGGCCCTGCAACTCAAAAGACAGGTGCGTTGAGCGTTCGTTTTAATTCTCACGAGACCAGTCTCTCAAGTCGTTTCCCTCCGAATGGAATTTGGCATCACTCACTTGTGAAACGGGTATATTTGCAGATAGTTCTGTCAGTTAAAACAATTTGGAAAACCATTGTTGTCAACAAGTGACCAGACTGTCTTTCTCTATTCCCAGTACAGTTTTATCTTCGGCGCCATCACGGTGGTCTCGGGAATTCTGGGAGTTTGCATTGGCACCGGTTTAGCCAGGTGGTTGCGCAACAAAGTACCCAATGCGGATCCACTTATCTGCGCTGGAGGAATGCTAGGATCGGTGCCCTGCCTCTTTATTGCTATCTTTGTGGCCACAGCAAGTATTCCAGCTACTTATGTAAGCTTAATTATTATTTTTCTATTCCAGTAAAGTTCAACTACTAAAACAATTAGACTATAAGCCACTCTTGACTGATTTTAGGTCTTCGTTTTTATCGCTGAAGTCCTCCTGTCGCTCAATTGGTCCCTTTTGGCTGATATGCTACTGGTAAGTACAATAGTAGATAAAAAAAACGCCATTAAAATATGTTTTCCCATTCAAATTGTTCTCTTTTCTCTTTAGTATGTTGTTGTCCCTACCAAAAGGGCCACAGCGGAGGCTCTTCAGATTACGGTTTGCCATCTTCTCGGGGACGCGGGGAGTCCTTACTTAATCGGAGTGGTGAGAAATATAGTAAAGACTCAACTAGTTTGACCCATGCAATAACCTCCACCAAAAATGGCCGTCTTTAGGTGTCTGACGCAATACGAAGTTCCAAATCTTCATCCACCGACTGGAGTTTCCCAAGTCTTCAGTACAGCTTTCTGATTTGCCCTTTTGTGGGTATCCTCGGAGGGGTTTTCTTCCTTATGACCGCTCTTTATATCAGTGATGACAGAAAGGCAGCTCAACGGCTAACAGAAGGTAGGGGTCACATTATTAGGAACAGTGGCGGTTATAAATTATCATGGTAGTGCTGCACAATGCATGAATTTGATTGGCCGCTTTGATTTGAATGGGAATTCTAACAATCTCCAGTTGAATTTGTGGTTGTTTCTTTGTTTCTAGTTATTACAAAATATTTATTTGTGTTTTTTTTTTTTGCCATTAGATCCTCTCCAACAACGCCCCCCACCCGAGCCCACTACGGAGAGGAATTGATGATAAGAGGTAGTTTTTTTTTGCAGAAAAATGAAGATCATCTACTTTGCTGCTTGTAAAAATGTCTAGAAAATTGGTGCATGTTTTATGTTTCAATGTTATTTTGCATTTTTTTCAATAAATGGAACAGGATTTTTTATAGAGAAGAGAATTTTATAGTCATACAGTAGATAAAAAAAATACAGGATAGTGTCAAGATAATTTATTTTTTTGCTTGAAAAACAATAATATTAATCTGAATTTTACTTAAAAAGAATTTGCCAAAGATGTGTTACTTCAGTGGAATGAAAAAAATAAATGTGTACTAAAACCTTGTATAGGGCAAGTGACTATATTTGGTTATTTGGAGGAAAAGAAGGGCAATTAAACCCACATAATTACTCTCCACAGGTAATCATGTCCCCTGCTGAAATGATGAGCTGACACTACAATTTCATAATAGCTTCTTCATTTCTACTGGATCATCACATTTAGTCTTTGCTATCTTAAAGGAGCCCCTTATTTTCTGCTGACAGTCATCAATTTATGATAATCATATCTTCTGGTAAAGTCTAGTTCTTACCTTAAATGCTGAATGTTAAGAAGATGAACATTACAAGTGCAGGAAACGTTCTTTTTATATTATAATAACGTACACTAGTCATAATGTCATAATAACTACTAATACAGTGTGTTATCCTTGTGTCCACTAGATGATGCTGCTACATTTTAGTTTAAAATATAACTCATCTAATTTTTGTCTATGGGTTTCTGAATCATAGCCCATTTATTTTGAGCATTTCCACTAAAATTGGCTGCCATTGACATTGCCAGACGTCCAAATCATTCAATGAATGTTCATTTGCCCATCACATTTTTCCCCAAATAAATTTGATACAAATTATATAAAAGATTCAACATAATAACCTCCCTGCAATAAGCAAATGTGTAACAAAAGATGTTCTCCTCAGCTTGACCTTGTAATTATTGCCAAAGAGAAAATGCTTCTTGCTCTAAGTCTATTGCTTTTTATTATTATTATGATTGGAGGAACCCCCCTTGGGAAGAGGAATGTTTATATCACCAATGAATACAAAGACAGCCAATCGTTATCTTGCGTCATCGCCATCTGCTAATGACAATTCTCTATTGGGAAATCCAATCAAACATCAAAATCTTTCCGCCAACCAATATTTTTCATGTAAAATTCTTTTGATTCATGTCATTTTATCCTCACTAGGGCCGTGGTGGGGGTGCTGGAGCCTATCTTGGCCAAATCTGGCTATATTTTAAAGGTGATTGTCAATAATGTGATTGCTTAGTCATGGAATTTTCTGTTGTTTCCTTTTTCTGACAGTTTGGGCCTTGAACTTGTCGTTGTGGAGACGTGGCTAGACTGCGCCGACAGACACGTAAGTGTAAAACAAGCAAACAAGTACGCATAGCAAAAGGTATGTGGAAAACATTTGCAAGGTAACAGTCTGACCCGCAATTAAAAAACAATGGGCATTGTACGCCATTTTTCGAAGCGCTTTATCTACACGGCTCTCGGTTTCCCTCGCCGACCGTGGCAGCTCAGGAAGCCCGTCACAATGGCTAATAAATTGTCCGGCTCGATCAATGAGGGAGAACGGATATGCTGGCTGTTGACTCAAGGACGGGGGCAGCAGCATTTTGGACATGAAAACAGTTTGGAATGCCACGCCATGCAACGCCATGTTCACGTTCCGTAGAAAGTGAAGCTTGGGAGAGGTTATCTGTTCCTTTTCCATGTTTTTCCAATTGGGCGGATGACCACAATAAGCGAAGACAAACGTTAGTGGATATAAAGTAGCGCTCTTTGCTTATCGCTAGGACACTGCTGTCGTGATATGACGTAATGGCAGGAAGAGACCTTGTCCACCCACTCTTAAAGCATTCCTTCATACAGGACTATTTCCAGTTTAACCACTAAGCGTAGGTCATTGTCAATTTGTCAGCCATTTTTTTGTATTTTAAATGGGCCTGCGACTTATACTCGTAATAATAATTATCTGCTGTTGATGGTGCTTTATGAACAGAAATGACTTTTTATATTTCAATATTACTTATTTATGTATTTGTTTACTGGGAAAATGCACTCTGTGCAGTAGCACCACCAATTTTGTTATACGCAGTTTTGTATGATGACTATAAAGTCTTTTGATTTTTAATTTGAGTGAAAAGGGCAAATTTGTTTCTAAATTCTTTCAGTCAAAACATTGATTTAGAATGGAGAAGAGATCATGATTTATCTACTATATGACTTTCTTTGTAATGATCCTTGGCTTTCATGCTTTTGTGGTTCTTTGCAATGTTTCTCAAATACCTTGAGATCATCCAAGTGTCACAAAAATGAGTGGCAGTCTCAGTGTTGACTGTAAATGACTGCCAACTCTGCGGTCCACTCCACAATGGCGCATGCCGTCCACTCCTATGTATTTAGCATTCCTCTTCTAGGGGCCCGCTGGCCACGGGGATTGGAGGGATCCGATTCACAGACGGAACCAAAGGCAATGGGGTAATTACCCAGAGCCATGAAGACTATAAATAAGAATTGCACCACCACACGACTCCGGCCCCGCGGCGTAGTCGACTCTGTCCAATTTATGATTTTTCCTCTAGCTCAAGAATTCAAGTTAAGTGGAATAGCAAACCCTCAACTCATTTTTTTTTGCCACAGATGGCACAATAGGGACAAACAATTTGGACTTTGAATTAATGAGGGAAAAATCAATACAATACTGGGTCAACTGGTGTGTGTACTTTCAAATTACTCCTATTTTTAACTGATTTTTAAGTGTCTTGCGTTTTTCATAAATTTCAAGGGATAAAGTCCTTCAAAATAATGTTTTTTTTTGTTCCAAATTCAACCGCAATCAAGGATTATGAGTCTTGAGAGTATTAGTTAGTAGTTTGCTCCCTAGAGCTCCAGCCAGGCACAGACAACAATGGGGTCGAAAGGGCACGCTGCATGAAAAAAGGTCAAAATGGCACAGGCCGCACCTCAAGGCTGGTCGAAGGCCAGACGGCTCCGGCTCTAAAAAAAAATAAAAAGAGGCAAGAAAATGACACATGACTAACCATACCTGTCTTTTCTTGTCCTCTCTTTTGACATAGACAGCAACTCTACTCTTTTATATGTGCTTTCTTTTTATTCTGCCAGCCCAGAAGCATTTTCTGTTTAGTTGCTGCATTGGAAAAACAACACAATGCAACCAACCACAATTAAAGTATACGCTCAAATCCAATGTGTCACAGTAAAGCTTGTTCATCATATATGTTTAAAGAAGGAAATAGATTTAAAAAAGGGTAAATAAGTCAATATTTTCTTCTTTTTTAAAATGTATTTTGTTATAAAAGGGGAGGCAGTAAATATATGTTTTACATGTATTATTTTAATTTCACATTGGGTTGATCAGGTTTTGTTGTTGTTGTTTTTTTGTTGTTTTTTAAATCCCTGTGTGACCTGACCTCGTGATTGGCCTTTATTTCACCTGGCATTTCGCCCCGCCTCTTGTGTTTCTCCTCCTTGCTACTGCTAATGTGATTCAGGTGTTTCTAAGTCTCGTCAAACAAATGTTTGTTTATTTTTAAATCCAGGAAAATTTGATGCTCGACCACATCATCGTGATAAAAAAGAAGCTAAAAGTGTCCATGAATATTGTTGGAGTGAAGATGTAAAGAAACCTGGTTAAGGTAAGATGAACAAAATATTAATGACGTATGTACATTCTCTTGTGCCGGATCTTTAGTGTACATTTTGTACTCGGGGGAAGAATAGGGCCTTTGGTTAAAAGTTTGTTCCATGCATACAGGAAGGGGAAATGTGTGCATTTAACTGACCGCAAATATGACTCATTGCGACAACAAAGGAAGAATCCCGTTGTGTTATGATTGCTGGAAACTTATTTTATTTGCAGCTTGTACCTTTTTAGTAAAAACAAAGGCCATTGTTTACCATTCAGAATCATCATTCCCAAAATTAAGAGTCAAACATTTCCTTATTTCTTAAGTACATGCTTCTTCTTTATTATTCTGTATCTGCACATATATAGTATTGCTTTTGATTATTTACCCCTTTTGCATAAAGCTCAATGCTTAATGAAAACATTTCCTCCAGATGATGGAGTAGTTTTAGTACTTTTAAATAGTCCTAAAAAAAAAAAGACTGCATTTCTGTTGTGCATAGCTTTTATCTCCAGCTGGATAACAGCTGAGAGACGCACCAGAACTTCATTTGAATTCCGAAACGCAGAAAAAGTCTGCCTTATCGCCTGGCAGCCGCTGGCCCCGCCGATGAGTGGAGTTATCTCCCATCCTGCACGGGGGGCTCGGCCCCCCAGCGCAGACAGGAAGGAAGGCTTGTGAGCCAGGGGTGACACCGTGGTAGGAAAAACTGCCAGCGATAGGTTCAGGTCCACCAAGCTTTTCTGTTACAAGGAAAAACACGCAGGGTCCCGCGGACATGTGCAGAATATCAAACGTGTCTGAAAGAAAGAAAAAAGGGGTTCAGAGGGAGAGTGGAATGAGTTTGTTTCACATCAACTTACTGCTAGGCCTTTGCTCCATTTTCCTTGTTGCTGTCTGCAGGTTGACCCTTTAAATTTTAAAATATTGCCCAACATTTTGTACTATCTTGCCGCATTGTACATATGTATATTTATATCAGGGTTGTCAAACTGGTGGCCTGCCCCCAAAGTATTTGGACAGTGTTTACTATCGTTTTCATTCAAAAAAAAATTGTATGCTTCACATCCATCTATTTGATTATATTTCATATTTTTGTACCTGTATTATTGTGACTTTTAGGTATCATTGGACGACATTCATTTATTTAAAATGCATAGTTTTTTGCTGATTTTCATGTGATGTAAAGCACTTTTCATTTTTCTATACTATTTGCCTGGCTATCCAAATGGATGACCTTTCATTAGCTAATGGAATTAATGTCAATTCATCATGCTAGCCCCATTGACGCTTTTAGATGTCCAAATTCATCTCGACTGGGGGTGCCGACCCAACAATAAAAACACTTTGCCCTTGCCGAGTGCTGCGGGATGACTATCCCCAGTACACCCACCCAATTGGAAAAAAATGGACGTCTATAGTCGTCAATGGCAGACACACCATCTCATCATGAGACCACGCCTACTCATTTTAACAGCATCACTTTTCTTCTCCTCCCAGGCCTTTGCAGTTGTTTGCACCGCATCTGCAGCTCAATTAGCTGCGCTTCCTCCATTGGCCACAAGACGCTAGGGGGCGCGGTTTTAGCGCCTGGCCACACCCCTTTACGCTGGCCCGGGTGACAAGAGGGGGAAAAAGACAACTCAGGAGCGCACTGGCCCTCAGTCACTACACACTGGTGAGAAAAAAAAATATGCTCCCTAGAAGAGCTCATTTTGCGCTTCTTTTTCCAAGCCAACACTTCCACAGCGACTAAACCTCGCTGTTCAACCTCCCCCCCAACCTTTTTTTTCCTCCTCCGGCCACTTTGCACCAGAATGTGCGTGGAAGGTGATGGATGCGAGCTGGAAAGCTGCGGCAATTCGGACGAGGTGCGCACTCTGTCGGGAAGCATGAGCCCCGCACTCAAATCCAACCCGGACCTCCACGCCTGCAAACCGGGGCAGAAATTTCACGCTGCGCTACTCAGATGCCGCACGCCGGGCATCGCTGCTGGGATCCTCACTTTCGGGAACGTCCTCAATTACATGGACAGATGCACAGTAGCCGGTAAGAAAGCTCCTCTTTGTTGTTGTTTGCTTTTATTGGATTTTGATTTGGAAAGTGTTTATTATGACACACGGTGGGGTGCGCAATAATTGGCTAGGAGCGTCTTTCGGTCTTTTATGAGCTCACCTCGAATCAGACGGGCGGAACAATGGGATGGGTCGCCTCGGTGCGGTGGTCGTACACTTGCTGTTTATTTCTTACTGTGCGTTGATTTCATCAGGCAGGCGCGCCTTGGCTATCTCTCGAGGAAATGGGCCACAGTGGCTTTGCGATTACCGATATCCCGCAGATAATTGCCGATCGATACAGTGAGGCCACAAGCCTGTCAGGTTGGTGGTAGTAAATGATAAGAAAAAAAGGGGGGAAGTTGTTATTTCCTGTGGTAAGGTGAAGATTGTGTCCAATATGCGATGCTGCAGCTGAAAACATAAGAAAAGAAATGAATGTTCACCTAGATTATATTTGAATCAGACATCAGATCCAGTCGAAAGAGTTAGAATTGTGTAAGATTCACACAATTGCCAGCTCATGTGTTTATTGACACAAATTTATTGTCAAGTTTAGACATTGTCATTTCTTATTCTTTGAAGCACATCTAAAAAAAATTGCACCGCTTCCGACATAGTGCGATGTGGACTCGATGAGTGGTCGCATGCCTGCGGCTCGGCATCCCGAGTGCTTTAGGTCCAATCTGTCAGCTGTAAAGAGGGGGTTGATGATTACTGCTTCAACATCATTCCTCTTGATATTCTTCAAGCACAATGCTGGATCAAGTCTGGGATAGGATAGGATAACAAGTCTTCTACTCATCCACCTTGTCCAAAATACAAGTCCTAAACTCACTGTCCATCAAAGATGGGCAAGATGTGGGTGTGGCTGACTCCATCTCTACCACGAAGCAATTTTTATGGACGCAATGTGTATTCAACATGGACCGACCATGAGCTTATCTGCCATACTTCCTTCCGCCTGCTCCAATCTCTCTGTGAGGCTTTCTCTCTCCTCCCCTGCTGGGCGAGCGACATTGCTGTAGTAATTAGATGGTGGAAGCTTACCAACACAGTGCATCTGCGCGGTGCAACTACATGTGAATTATTGCGCTTCCAGATGGTGTATTTTGCATTGGGACTGCCAGGAGAAGACTCTACCCTGGACTGGTTGTTTGTCAATCATAGGGTGACTCATGCTGTCATGAATGGATTTTTTGGAAATCAGTGTTTATCCATTGGTGGTCAATATTTTTGACGGAATCAAAAACATCCTGATTGCATCAGAGTCAACTGAAAGGAATCTGGAAATGCCCTAAAATCAATATAAATCAACAAAATGTGCAGTATGTTGCCCCGGGATACCCTAAAATATCCCACATATGACCCAAATTTAACTCATTTCAAATAATCAGTTAACATGCAAAAAAATAATCCAAAAGCCAAATGATCTCAAAGAATTAAGTATAGCTGCCCCATTTTCAAATCTTTACCATTCCTCCGCCCTGCTTTCTTTCTCACTCTGAGCCCACTCAGTAGCAGGTAGCTAATCCCAAGTGGTAGATCTTAGTGTCAATTAGCCGGGCATGAGTGGACGTCCCCCTCCACCCCCTTGAAAGCAAACACACAGAATAAATGGTCCCCCCCACCCCTCCATCCAACCACCATTCCCGCAATGAATGGGAGCCGCTGGTGATGGTGGGAGGGCTCCCGCAGTCGGAAGAAAGTAGACGTAGAATGCAGAAAGCATTAAGCTGAAGCGACGCCATAGAACACCCCCACCACCCTTCATCCGTCCCCCCACGTCAACGTCAAAAGGTCTTTGTACCGATAGCCGTGACTGTAGTGTGCGTTGTGTGCGCTTGGATCACTAAAGCATTGTCAGTAAAGACGGAGGGTGAGCATTGCGGACACCGGAGCTATTCTGCCGAGCAACAATGATGCGAAAATCCCATTCACTGATGCACGGCCTTGTCAAAGATCATCCGGTGTGGTGAAGATGCAACTGAAAACCAGCAAACCCACTACAAAGTGCAGTTTACAACCCAGAGAAGCTCAATGGACACTCAAAGAAGCTTTAGGGATGGTTTTGATTTCCTAAATTGTTAAGAACAATGAGTTGTGATAATAAAGTGAAGTCAGATGTCAAAAAATGTCTTCTGTAAATAGCCAAGGAGTGTTCTGATAAAATGCGACGGCCGCCTTGAGATTTGCTGAATGTAGGCGCTAGTAAAACGCCCAGAGCCAATTTCAGTCTCAGCTGGTGCGCTCATTTTTATGACCGGGATGGTGACGCAGACAAGGCTGCAGTGTTCTGTGCACTGCGACATATGCCTTATTTTCAACCAAGGATGAATCCAGGCTATGAATTGCTACATGCAATTCGCCCCTTTAAGAAAATACTCCTTCCTACATGTATTGTGGACGTCTATTCTTAATTCAATTGGAGTTGGCTTTGAAACATTAATTCCAAGAGTTGGTCTCACAGCAGACACTTCTGGAGCTTATCAGAAAGAAAGGATTAACTGTTTTTTTTCCACTCTGAGAATATGAGGATATGCGAAGCAGACGTGTGGCACTTAGAGTTATTTGCTTGATCAGTAAGTCAACCTTGATCTCTTTTATTGCCGCCGCCTCTTATGCACCCCCCCTCTTCAAAGCTGGCAAAGTAGTCATTTGAGCGCTGAGAGATAATCGCATGCCGGGGAGTTGCAGATTAATTCTTGCGTCACGCATGTCAAGCTGTCACTCCAGGAATGCCCCAAAACAAAGTTGCATCCTTGCCATGAGATCTCCAATACAAAGTAATACTTTAAAGGTAATAACAGCAAATATATTCCCAATAACTGATTGCTGGATTACTATATTGGCAAAAAAACAACAGCAAATACTTTTTTTTTTAACTCATAACATCAATTGGTCGTCCCTTTGGACAAGGGTGTGTATACTTTTGGGATCTTACATCTCAGACAATGAGTATGAGATTCTAATCCTCTTAAGGCAAGCTCTTTGTCACGCAGTGGCAAAGATGTAGTGATCAAGTCAGTCTGACATGTATTCCTTGTACCTTCACACCTTTTTAAAAAAGTCTGTGTAGTTACAGAGGGTAATGTGGCCTGTCTTCGGCTGCAGCTTCATAATTTTTGATGTCACCGGCCGCAATTTTGGTTGTGGTGGTAGTGCGTAAAGTGCATTGAAAGTTAAGAAGTTTCAGTTCCGCTCTGACTGGAAAGGAAGGGAAGTGAGCAGCGCATAGGTGTCTGCAATAAATTAAAGAATAATACATAAAAGCATGTGGATTATTTGGGTATTTAGAGCTTCAAGATGAATGCAAACTGCTGTGTGGGCCTTCCCGTGGTGCAATTCTGTGAAATACTCTTATCCGATGTCTGACTATATCCAATTACATGATTCCTTCAACTTTTTTCAGCTAATAAAATCTCCCTTTTTTAAAAAATATACATTAGAACTCGCATGTCTAAATGAGATTTCCGACAATGGCACGCTAGAGCTTTTTCCCAGAGATTTTTTAATAATCTCTTTAGTTTCCTATCCTAGCGTGCTACACAGTGAGAAAACAGTCTGTGTGTTCTTAAGGCTCCGATTTAGCTGATGTCTGTAATAGTAACCAGTGGAATTAGATGGCGTTCCTTCGTCCAGATTCTTTTCTTTTATGTGGTCACCCTACGTTTTTACTATCCAACCTACACCCTGGCGCCATAAATAGCAGGAACCAATCAAAAGTTGTTACATCTTATCATTTTATTTCTTGAATTTCATTCATAAATAGTTCATATTCATAGTTGTCGTCCAAGTGGAGCAAATTGTCTTACAAACGAGTACAAATTGCATCTTAGTACTTGACGTTGACGAAACCCACTTGAACCCGCCATTAAGTGGCCCTTCCAACAAACCCTGGATTTATCATTGAAATTCCCAGCTGGTTCTTATCTTTCCGGTAGCTTGTCGAGCTAACAGCTCGCTCAGGCTGCCTGTTGACCTTTGACATGTGAAGATAGCCAACCGCAACCTTCTAATCAGCAACCTCTGTCATCACATTAACAGTTGAGTGCTACCATTTTTTTCACTCAGCCATTTGTGTGTTAGGGGATTGCCGTTATGAACTAAATAAGTGCCAAGTCCAGATTTGGAGTGGGAAGCAGAGATGAGTCAGAATAGAAGGACTTGCCCTGCTTATAACGAAAGAGCAATTCTTCACTAGATCAAAAGAGCAACGTTATTTCTGAAGATTGTAGTGTTTACCAGAAAGCAAACAAGAAGGACCTGGCAAGATCATCCATGTGTTCTGTACTTTGCCGTGCAAGACACGCTGTCAAGAATTAACTCAACCCTGCTTAAAATATGGCCTCCTTAGATCTATCCCGTTTCTTCAGATCACTACGACCCCGTGGCATTTGGCGTTCGTTTTGCAAAAAACCTCGAATGACCTTTTTCTAATGCAAATTTTCATCTCTGTGGTCAACTTTACAACTCGAACGTTCATTTCTTCGCCGTCGAATCCGGCGTGCAAACGGCCGCAGTTGCCGTAATCTGGTGTTGTCTGTTTATTTACAGTGGATAGGCTTCAAAAATAAAAGATAATCTTTGCCTGCATTTCAATGCGATAATGTCAACAGGCCAGCAGGGAGATGACGTAATAGTTAATATCAGAAGAGCAGCAAGCTTTGTGGGTGTTTGCACTACTCTAGTTTCATCAACTCTTCCTTTTGAACATTTTGATTTGTTGATATCTATGTGTCATGATGTCACAGGCGTGGGAAACCACAGGGGGATTTTCGTTACTGTGCTTGGTGGGGGATTGGGCTTCAGTCCTAATTGCATGTATCATAATGGTTTTAAACCGGGTTAGATTTGAATTTGTGACCTAGTAAGGCCAAAATGCCTCATTTTTAAAAGATTGGAGTTTCATTGCATTTTGTCAACAACAAATGTAATTGGCAATCTACCATAAATAACAAAAATATGTTTTTGACTAGTGTTACCAAAATGCATCTCATTAATTTGGGTATATTGCCAAGAATTGTGGCTTATAAATAATGTAGTTTCATTTTTTGAAATTGGGTCACATGACTTTTTAATATCGAATACTTGAAGGGCAGGCTTATTTCCGTTTGAGTTGGCGGGAGAAAACATATTTGGGTTTCTGCAAGTGTTTGATGAAATGAATGAGATGCATATCTAATTTATGACATGAGGAAAGATGAACCAAAGCCAGCAGCCTCAGCTAAACTCCGGCGCCCCGACATAGCTGAAATGGAGTTTGAAATCTGCTCTTTCCCTGAAATGTCTTGACTAGTTAAATTGACAACATCTCAGTCCGCCGAAATGTGTCGTCGTGTGATTTCCATGAAAAGCCAGACGGAAGTCTGGTGGTTATAATGACATGTTGCACTTTTTACGTTCAGCTCACATTTTCAAGAATAAAAATAAATGTCTGCACTTAGTTAAATGATACAAGATGGGAATGACAGATATGTTATTATTGATGTCCCAAATGTGGTCGTCATGGCTTCCCATAGGGAATCCTTTTTGATCTAACGAAGTGGAAGTGGTGTTCTTATTCTGCAGACGTCGTCGTGAGGAGCCACGGTTACATGCCAGAGTCCAAAACCAAAACCACATTTTCTTTTTGATGGTCTGAGCCCATTAAAACTTTGGGATATGCTTTCCCCTTTTCCCCATTCCCGCAAAACACGTGACGGTTGAAAGCCATTGGCAGCCATTGACGGTGCTCGATGTCTAATCCATTTCAATTGGCTTGGGTTGGCAGCCAATCAACGAATCGCTTGACTTGACAGACCACCTTGCTTGTCCGTCCCTTTACGTCCCCTCAAATAACTCTGCCTTGCTTCCACAGTATTTCAACCAATCCACAATCTTCCAGACATGTGGGTTAACCCCTTTCCATGTATTATTGATTTGTAGCTATAGGTTCAGTGTGTGTGTGTGTTAACGGCGCTTCACCTTGTATTCTCTCGCTACGGCCATCAAATATTTAATATGTACTGGCTGTGACTAAAGTACTGCCGTTGAATGAATGCTTTTGATTAGGAAAAGAAAACGGCGGGCCTTGAATCAAAGTGGCAACGTTGGTTAAAACTACAAGGTGTGCGTTAACATAATCCATTTGAACTGGGATTGGATAACTTTATTCCTTCGGGACATTTTGTTGTCACAGAAGCAAGATGGTATATATATACATGCATACATATGAGCACATATATACATATATATGCATGCATACATATAAGCACACATACATATACATATATATAAGCACATATAGACATACATATACATATATATACGCACATATATACATACATAGATACACATAGATGTACATGCATGAATACGGTAGGTCTTAACACTCAGCTATTTGTTTTGTTAAAGTGCCTGACAGCTGATTGTAGGAAGGATCTGTGGAAGTACTTTATTTCAGTGTTGAATGTCACTTTTTTGCTAAAGTGTGGCTACGGGGCTATCAATAAAAAAAGAGATTTAATCATTGAACTACAGCAGAGACTGCTGGGTGTTCAGGTTCTATTTCTGCACAGAGAAAGTAGGCTAGAAGGAAGGAAGTCCAATTTAAGAGCTGAAGCGCTTAAAAAGTCATTCACGTTGGTGGAAATGTTATTCTTCCTTTTTTTCTGACAGTGTGTGTGTGACTATACAGTGTCGTTTGTGTGTGTTCTCCTCCTGTCTTTAATTTGACTGTCTGTTTGTGAAAGGGCACCCAGTGGATGAAAGTCATTCATCCTGGCCCGGTTCTAGCGCGTAGTGGTAAACCAGCGTGCCGATGTGGTTCAATCCTCTCCCCCCCTTCCATTCAAAGGGGGTGCTCACCCAGTCGGGATTCTGTAAATAGTCAGGGAATATAATAAGTGAGGAGAAAGCGCGTGTTTGGAGTTGATCAGCTTTTTAGATTCCAGCGTGAGATAGATGCTCGGAAGGGGAAAACAACAGCCGCGTTCAAAAACTCCAAGCGAAGAGAAGGCGACCACAAATATGTCCGACTGACCGACTATTCTCCTCCATTGCCATGTGGCCGCAGCGGGTGAGGAAGCATTTTTTTTCTATTTCAATTCTTTCGTCTGTCACATTGAAAGGAAATGTAGTGCAGATGTTTTAAACTGCCTGCACGCTTGGACTACAAAGCATGTGGAGGTGAATTCCCACATGCAGAAAGAAGTATAAAGACTTCGTTGTGGATGGGATGTCATAGTCAAGTCGTCATTGGCTGCCATTAAGGGCTATTGACATCCCAGTCAGGTGCTTCCATCAAATTCTGGTGAAAAGATCATTAACTTTGTTTGAATGGCATTGGTCCATTGAGTTGGATTTGTGGTGATGCGATATTTTTTGCAGCGGGGAAGAAATGGTTGCAAGTAAAGTATTGAGAAGAATAATAGTCCAATTCCTCTGTCGTTACTTGACCTTTTTGGGGTGGCGAGCATCGCCATGGCAACTGCTCTCGGTGCCGCCAGCTTCGTCTCTGTCTGTCTGTGTCATTTCCATCCTCAGTCATATTTTACAAGTCGCCTTTTTCTTTCCCGGTGGTCAATGCTGCGTGCGTGTCTGAGAAAGTGATGAATCAATTTCAGAGAAAGCAAGTGGAGGAAAGGGAAGGACAAAAATAAAAGATGAGAAGAAAATTTTGATTTTAAAAGGCTGCTTTAAAGATTAAAATAATGTAATTTTTCATAGAAAGTTAGGTTTAATTCTTTCTCCAGCAAAAATAAATGCAACTTTCTATATTTCTGGATTGTAATGATTAGAAAAATGTATTTTCCAAGCCTAATTATTATACAGATTTTTTGTCCTTCTGTTTTGCACATGGCCAGTTGGGAAACAGCCAAATGTCATGATACATTCATGTCATTGTGGCATGAGAAAAATGCATGCTATGGCAATTTTCTTCATTTCTTCTTAGGTTACAGAAGGAGATTTAAGATGCCTTCAAAGACCTCGCGGCTTCTCACACTTGAGGAACATTACGAGTCAATGATGCTTTACATCGGCGGGCCTGATACGAGCCGCCGCGGGCTATATTTAACCTCATGGAGACGCTTGCTGTGCCTACTCATTGTGTGTAGTGACATTAAACATCAAATTGGTCAATTATAACAGGCCACTGCAATCCAGGCTCGTGTCAATTAGAGGAGCACTTCATTACTCAAGTGCAATTTGTTCTCCGAGATTAATTCAGTCAATCAAAATTTATTATGGGAGTTGATTAGATCGGGTCATTTCTATATGTATTTATGCAATACTATGCCTCAACCACAAAATCAAGCATTATTCTTCTTTTGACAGGTGTGGCGCAGGATATCCAGAAGCAATTTGCCGTGTCGGATAGCGTCGTCGCATTGCTCCAAACAGGTATGTCTACCTCCACTTTTTTTTTTAAAAAACAGGAGCCTAAAAACATTGCACCCACTATGGCTAAAAACAATTAAATGTATACACATTGCTACATACCGTTTTGGCTGCCAGCTATGTCAACAAAGTATTCAATGACCTCATTGAAGTCCATGTAAGTGTTAAAAAAAATCATAATTTGTGCAGGAAAGGGTTAGTGGGATATGGTTTGGATCAGTGTTACCTTGATTTGAGCTGAGGTGCAGATTTAAGGCAGGGTTTCCTAAAATCTTGGTTCTAATGAATCCGTCTTTTGGAGGGAGATACTTTTCTTTGCAAAGGCCTCTTATTGGAGGACAGGAGCCAGTCTTGTCTTAGCACAGCCGGAGAGTCATTTCAACACCATCAGTTTGGGTACACAAAGCCCCATTGAGGCCAAGCAGACCAGCGTGTGTATTTGTGAAAGAGTACAGCCCAGTGTTTTTCTCCCCTTGCTAACTGCGGGTGACCTGAATGGTGTCTTGAAGACAAAAATATCCTCCGGGAAAAAACACTTTAGCCATGCCTGTTATTTTTTCCAGTCAAAAACTCATTTCATCGCCGACAAATCCAATTTTCACCCTATTCCATGATAGGGTCCAGATTTTTGCTCCGTTTGGATGGCTTTGCTGTTTGGCCTTTTTGACACTTTTCAAAACAAATTAAGTGGAAGTAAGCCAATTTATAATGTACTCGCTCTACAAGGTTGGGATGAAATTATGGTTTTGATTAATTCTGTTTGGATTGGACCGTATTTGGAGGTTTACGATGACCTGTACTAACTGTAGTAGACCGGGTGTGATCCCCAGGTGACCTTTTCTCGCGATAGACTGAGGAATGCTACAAGTCTGGGCTGTAATCTGTGGGAGTGGGCGAGCCCACTACCCTAGGTGTGAAAGAGAGGTTAAAGGATGATGTAATAAGTCCGTTTGGATGGAATTGGTGGCCTTTGCCAAAATGTATGGGCAATTTTTGTAGTCCAGAAAGCAGAAAATATTTATTGTTCCTTGTGTTCCAGCTACTAGTTCAACGGTTAGCACGTTTGACTGCCAAGATAACATTGTGGTGTGGCTATTAATCCAGACTGATGTCGCCACCATCCATCAAGCCTGAGTACATGCCAATTACAGCATGAAATGTAACAATATTCATACTTTTATAACCATTATCTCTAGTAAAAGTAAAATAAATCGTGTCAAATTTACAGTACGCAGTAAGAAAGTGGAATTTGGGGTTGTTTTAGAGTGCTGATAGAAAAGAGAATTACCCCTCAGGTGTAGTTAAATAGCATACAAGTTTCCATTAGTCGTTTTTTTGAGAGTTTAGAAGACACTAATTGACAAGAGGTATGTGAGATTCTGTATCTGTGTAAACATGTGCATCACTTGGCTCACTTGAGAGAGCTTTTATTTAAAAATGTGATGATTTAAGTCTCGAGCTCTTGGGTATGGCCGTCAATATGCGGCAAAGCTGTCACCTGCGCTCGACGGACTTGTCGGACAACGGCGTGAGAGGTCTTGGCGCACCTGCTTGAAATGGCAGGTCTACTCTAAAATGGCCCTTTGGCCATCGGGGAGGGACACTTTTGGTGCAGCTGCGAACCCGACAGGTCCCCGGGGTGTAGAGGGCAGGAAAGGTTAATGGAAGTGGTGGCTCACCTGGATGAAATTACCTTTGGTTGAAGGGGACTTTCTGGCCAAACTAGACTGACACATTCGGGAAGTGTTGCAAAATGTTAATAGTGGCGTCTAATCCGCTTGTTAACATGATTAATTTTCCTTCAGTAGTTGATTATTCAAAAGTCAACATGAATAATAATGATGTGTGTGCAGATACATGTGTTTGCTATACAATTATTTTTTTAGGCAATGATTGTATATAAATGGTAATATATTATGGCCCAGTATATATGTAGAGTAACATTTTTCTTTTCTAAATGGCCAAATCTTGCCCATAAAAAGTAAAGGCAAACCAGAGATAATTTCTTAGTAGATTAATTTCCCTTCCTAATGTAAGCTGGCATTGTAATGATCGCCCACTGGTTGAGCATGGAAGTAATAACGGGGTCAGCTAAGATGGATGCGAAGAGGCCTAATGAGAAGTCGCGGCTCAAAAAAAGCTCCCAATCTGTGTGCGGCTGCCCACCTTGTCTGTAACACGATACTCATGCACAGCAAATGACATGAGCGCTTATAATATGGTGTCGGTCTGTCATTGACCTGCTATGTGAGCTTAAGGAATGAGGTCACAGGTGTTTCAGCACATTTTAGCCACTATTAAGGCACCCATTTTAACCCTAAATGTCCAATCCTTTATGATCTTGGATGCCCTGTCATACCCTAATGTCCTATTGATTAAAGAGTGTCCCCCTCAGTAATTAAAGTGCTTACAGTTGTGGGATCCAAAGTTAAATTTCCAGCCTACTTTCTGCAGGTATAAAAGCATCTTCAATGACTATTTTCAAGTTCTTTGCAAAGGCAAGTCAAACTCTGAGCGCCCGATCAGCTGTTTTTACCAAGTCACAGCTGCTCCTATTTTGTCTTGACCGACACTTGGTACTGCTCTATCTCCCTCTATCAGCAGTTTAGCAGCTGTTCTTGCCTTGTTTCTACTCCACTGGCACCTTACAAGAGTTTATACAAATAGAAGCAGAGAATGAAAACACATCTGTCTTCTGCCATTTTTTACCAAGCAAATTATTTAGAATAAGTTTTAATGCAATTTTATGACCCCTCTAAACTTCCAACACATTTGGACCGAATAAACAAATGGCCACCAACATATTTTGAGCTTTATTTTTAAATAATAAAACCCAATTAATCTCGATGTAGCCCTCCCTGGTGGAACCCCAAATATAACGATGACCTGATGATTCCCCAACATGTCTCTCTATATATGGAATATTTTTATAGGCCATGTCTCGCAGGAGGGCAGCTGTTGTCCATGATTGGAACGCTGGTCCCTTTCACTTTATGACTGACCATTCGGATTCAAACCCTGCACTTCAGATCTGTGTGAAGAATTTTACGCCAATTCCCTCCTGCCGTTGAAACCTCAGTTAGGAACGAGTGCAAAAACACTCATCAATCCCGGACTTGACTTTTATAGCTCACATGCAGCCAGTGAAGGTCAAAATGATAGGACGGCGACTCATCAATGTGTAGTACGGATGAGCAATATGACCTAAAAAGAATGAAATTCTCCCCAGCTGCAGGTAGTTAGAATCATGACATGCACCGACCGCCGTTCGTTCCGCGGCGAGATTGGATACAATCAAAAAGGGTTTAAGTGGGAGTTGGAGTGCATTTGACTGCAGCTTCTGTAGGAATTAAGTGTTCAGATCCAGGCGAGAGGGAAGGTATTTCCCAGGCTGCGTGTGGAGTTCAACACATTGGTAATCCAACACCGGTCAAGACTCAGCAGAGGGGGCTTGAAGGGTAAATATGCGGTAATCAGAAATTTGAGGAATGTAAGAATACGCCGGGCGCCACATAAAGGGGAATCCCGAAGGTGGAATCCTGATATGTGTGAATGTTCAAATGGAAGTCTTGCAGTCGCCATAGGACGTCTCATTAATCATTAGAGGACGAAACCTACCCTTGGTTGTACATTTCAGGCAACACGGTTCAGTCTCAGTGCACAAAGCACCTTTTATTAACATGTTTAGTGGCAGTGACAGTAAAAGTATGCCGTGTAAACACTGAATTAAAAACCTTTAAATGAGCTAATACCGCCTGATGGTTTGATGCTAAGGCTCGGGAGCCACATGTGGCTTTTTTGGTGGGTGTATATGGCTCTCTGCTAACCTGTGAGATAAAATAACAATGTTGTCAAAATAATTCATAGTTTTTGTACTTTAAGAGTGATTAAATGACTCAAAAATGCACATTTTAAAATTGGGGTGACCCTACTTTGTGGTTTTTCATTTTTCGCGGACATGTCAGGTCTACATTAACTGTGAAAATTTGAGGGATTACTGTAGTCTGTCTTTCGCCTGTAGTCAGTATATCTTTATGGAAGATACATGAACGTATGAATGAATAAATGAGCTAAGAAGGAGTAGACGCCCAATCCATTTGAAGTGGGACAGCCAGCCTTTCCACTGATGAGTTAATAATGTGTCGCCAGACAGACCAGAATCAAACATTGCATGCAAACATTTGGCATGGCTTTATACTAATTTTACACTGAGAGGGGAGAGAAGAGCAGCACAGTCAGTTTTATGTGGCCTCAGACCTAAAATAAACAACATTATATTTACGCCCCCTTCAGTCAAGTTACCGCTCACAACCACAGTAGCAAAAAGAGCCCACTCGGCTCTTTCGATGTCATTTAAAATGCCTCCTTCTATATAAAGATTTCCAACTTGTCTTGTTTGTGTATTCATCTGAAACTTAGCCATAGACAAACAAGCCTTGACATACGTATTCACAAGCCTTGGACAATTTAGTGTCTTCACTCAACCTAAAATAGGGTTTTTTTCCGCAGTATTTAACTCATTTCATGCCATCGACTGCAAAAGACTGGCAGTCAGTTGGTGGCTAAATGAGTCATTTTTCAGCATTAAAAAAATAATAATTTCATCATTGCATGACAATTTTCTTAAGTTGAACAATGTGTGTCTGGAGAATCCAGTATTGGAATCCCTGCTGTAATTTCAGCACATGGCTTTAAACACAATATTGAAGGAGTCGTGTTCACAGTTGAACGTTATGTTGCCATGACGACCAACAGATGCCCCTCAGAATAGCAAATGTGGAATCTCACTGAGTACGCAAATGCCTTTGGGGTGGGATTGAAAATTGTGAATTCTTGCACATTTTTACTTGTTGGCTTCCCCTGACACTTTAAAAAAATCAACTTGTTTTTCCCATTGACAAGACTACAACTTTGTCCAATGACCATTTATGTTGACTATCCTTGTCAATGTGTAATTAAATGATCCGTGCTTGATAACCTTGTAATGACTGAAAGTGTTGAAGGCTACGGTCCGTCTTCACGGAGGAATTTACGATGAGATGAGCACTGACAGAGAAAAACGGCCACGGACAGGACAAAGAGCTTAAAAAAATGGGACTGATTGACACGTCTAGCCTGCAGACATGTACAGACCGGCGTATTATTGCATGTGTCTCTCTTTACTCCTCACATTGTGTCACTCTCTGGCGTGAATGGTCAAATTCCTTCAGCTGTCCGCCTTGCGTTTAATTGTCACCGCTGTCAGGTTTCACTGAGCTGAAAAAGATCCGTGGGAGGTATTCGACCCCCACTAAAATGCTCAAGAATTGTCATTTAAAAAGTATTTTTTTAGATGGTAAAACTGTGGAGGATAGTTGGTGTAATTGAAGTTAATATTGGCGAAAAATGCCAACTTTAAAAAGTTTTTTTTGATTATTTTTGCATTTATCAAGTAAAAAAAATGCCAATTCAACAAGTGAAACTTAAAAAGGGCATTTTAGTGTTTTTTTTAACTGTTTCACTGCTATTGAAAGGTATTGACATGCATAAAAAAATCCAACTTTTATTTTTTGTAGTGAACAGGAATTATGTCCAAAACAAGTTTGCATGTTACATTAAATATTTGCCCAATGGCCCTATTTTAGCTCTTTTTTTTATACCACCGATGACTCAAAATCCATGCCCATAATTTCCGTGACACTCTGTCCTCCAGGATGTAAAATAATGCGACGGAAAATGTGGAAAAGTGCCATTTTCCCTCCATCCTGGCAACTCTTAATATACCAGTCAGAGAAATCAAAGTATACAGCTTCATTCATTCTTAATGTGACATTTGCACACATGGCTTTGCTGCTTTCTAGTCATAAACCATAATTGTAGGATAATTGTTGGATTCTTGCTTTGTTCGGCTCTAGCGGAAAGCCCGAATAAAAGCAGCTAAGTAGAAACACTAAATGCTCCAACAAATGTCGCCCACTTCAAAAGCCTGTTCTTTTGTGGCCATTTCCACTTTTCAAACTATAAATCACGTTTCTAAAAGGGGGGGCCGGGCCGCATTTCAACCATTTGACTTCAGGTGTGTCTGGTGTTTGCACTAGTTGGCTGGCCAATGAACAATAGTACACGTCTGGACACACCCGTGAGTAGAATGTGTCTGTATTTCTTCCTGCAAAGTCATGAGAAATAAAGAGACAGTGCAAATGAGATTTTGTCAAATGAAGCTATTAGTGATGTTTATTTTTGACACGCTGCTAAATGCTGCCTGGTAAATCCCCATGTGAAACAGCTGGCATGTTTACACCAGTCTGTGTGTGTCAAATACTAATGCTGTTTGGAGACATTCAGTGTTACACAAGCGTCTAATCACATTTCCAATTGGACATGAATAAAAAAATGACTAAAACTGTTCTCAAATTGGCTTTAAATAAACAAAAAATACCTCACTGACTTCCATTGAAAACATTCAATGTCCAATTTATTAAAACTGGGCTTTGAATCCTCATTTTCAGTGCATTGATGACATTAGATACACAATTTCAGTATTGATACTTGACATTCCTGCTTTTTTATATTTGGTATGATATTGTAATGCAATGAATTCCCCTATGTCCATTTTTTTGTAAATAGATATGAATGAACATGTCACTTTTCTACCATATTACATGTTGTCATAATCAGATTTCTGTCCCTTATCCTGTTGAGTCTGAGTGCGGCAGGGATGCATATATATCTATCTTATGTAACATACTCCCCTCTCCTTTCCTCTCCTCTCTCATTTGTGGCCCACGCCACTGGTCTCGCATACATCTTTATGCTGACAACGTGTCAAAACAGCAGTGTGCCTCCTTGGCTTGTCTCGCTGCCGTCAAACGCAACATCCCTGGCCTCTCCAAAGACTCAAAAGTCAGCGTGAGAGGATTAAAAATGCAAAATCCGCAAGATCTATTAACATGGCTCCTTGCCTACCTCGAAATATTGACTCAAATCCCACAAAATTTGGCCCCATTGCTTCCTTACAATTAGAAAAACACATTTTAAAGCACTTACCTTACTTTCTGTATCAATGCGACAGTATTAAAATGCCTTTTCCTTTTTTTGGTCTGACTTTTTACAGTGTTCATCTGCAGCTTTATGGTAGCAGCGCCTATCTTCGGTTACCTGGGCGACCGCTTCAACCGGAAGACCATCCTCAGCTGTGGAATTTTCTTCTGGTCCACCGTGACGCTTTTGAGCTCCTTCATCGGCGACGAGGTACGTCGCTTGTCATGTCGAAAGCGTACCGGCTCATTATCGCCGATACGCTTCCGCTCGAGATGAAGCAAATGAAATGACAAGGCTGTTAGCTGCGTTTGCCTTTTTTCTCTCTTTCATTTAAATGTCTTTACACTCTATCCAATTAACGCCAGGTCTCGGTTACAAGCCTTTAGACGATAAGACTGCGGTTGGGCTACCCCTTGACAGTTTTGTTTTGATATCACTAAGAGGCTCGGCGCGTGTTCAACAATAACATAAGTCTCGAGGGTAATTACACGCTGAGATTAACTTCCTCAGCAAAAGGGTTTTTATGCTATAACAGCATGTCGTATTTAAAAAGACCTCCACCAATGTAACCATTTGAAGGGTAGCCATTTTGGTTCTGATATGCAACGACTGCAATAGAAATATCTTGATTTAAAACTACTGCACAGGCCGAAAAAAACGGACAACGTTCAACTTGAATGAAGGTTGCCATGGAAACGGCTGCCTCCGTTAGTTTCATCACCTCTTTTAGCCTTTTAATGTGACTATTAACAGTTATTTAAAGATATTAAAGTGTTCTATTAAAAGCTAAAGTTAATGATATACCTAAATGATGTCAGATATTCAAAATTGGACTATTAAACTGTGGCTCTAGAGTCACATGTGGCTCTTTTCTCTCGATTGAGTTCATCTCTTCAATGAAAACATTGTGTTCTTTCCATTTTTCCAGTATTATTGGCTGTTCGTGTTATCGCGGGGACTGGTGGGAATCGGCGAATCCAGCTACTCGTCCATCTCCCCCACCATCATTGGAGACTTATTCACCAATGACAAGCGCACGATGATGCTCTCCTTCTTTTACTTGGCCATTCCCTTGGGAAGGTAAGCTTCCGAAAATATATTCACACGTCGTAAAAAAACAAAATAACAGCACGATTGTTCTTAAAGAAGTATTTTGCACACCTAGTTACAGCTGTGTGAACATCTCCCACGCAAAGAAAAAAAAGTTAAATGCTAGGGTGTGGAGACTGGAAGCATTTAAAGATCAAATCTGCGGCCGTTTCCTTTTTATCAAATAAGAAAAAGGACTATAGGCAGAAAGTAAACAAAGTAGAGTGATAAAAGATGAATGGAGCACAGGAAAAAGTGCCTGGAGGACTAAAGTTATGCAGAGCGCAGTGCGGAGCAGCTTGGCCAGCTCATGCATGAAGATTCCCGCAGTGGAATCAAGAAAATGCTAATAGGAAGAGAACTGTGCGCTTTACTATTTCATTCAAATGACATAAATATCATATGGCAGCAAAACAATGCTTATGTAATCCACTCGCGGCAAAAAAGTCAGGCAGAATTTATTTTTCAAGTGATACAAATATAAACAAGTATACAATCGGATGGGAAAAGATACATTTAGGCATTAATTTTTTCATTTCAAACTATATTAAGCTTTTAATTGACTTTATGATGTAGATATTGGAACTATTACATAATATTTTCAAACATAGGTTGCTAGGAATTTATGTTATAATCAAAATAAGAGAATTAAGGAACAAGTAATGTGATTTTTAAGTGAGGAAATCTTTCAGTCTTGGTAAACTGTCCGTCAACCCACACAAAAAAAGTTAAAAGTTCAGTCAAACATCCCATTTATTCTCTCCTGAGGTTGTTGTGACTGCTTTGAGGAAATTAGCAAAAGTTTCAACCCGTTCAAAGGAAGTTGGCTTTTTGTTTATTCCATTTTTTTTCTTTTTTTGGCCCAAGGGGACAGATTTATGGTTAATTGACTGGCTTGTACATTCCAAACACGCTCTGTATGCACTCTGATAAGATTGGGGCTTCGCTGCCAGTGAATTTAGACCTTATTTCTCCTATTTAATTTGAACTCCTATGTTTGCCAGGATATTTTTTTATAGAAAATGTAGTCACTACAACAACAACACATACTCTGTGAATACTGCACAGAGGTGTCCAAGTCCAGCCACATCTGCCATGCCACATAATTTTGTGCGCTCTGTAAATACATCAGCTTATGTTGCACATTGAAAAACCAAAGTTTCCGATTGTTGTCTCTATAAATGGCCAAAAGCATCTTTTTGCAACTTTTTAAAACAGACAAACAGTACAATAACTTCGCCTGATGTATTAGTTTTCATTTTTAAATCATTTTTCCATTGAATACTGTTAGATGATTAATATAGCCTTTTTTATTTAAATGCATTGCACTATACACAAACAAATACACAAAAATACATCAAAATTAGCCAAACCCTAATTTTGACATTATAATTTCAGTTTTCAGACCTCCAAAATAAATTATTAGCCTTATAGAAACCTATATCTTTTATTTACTTATGTATATAAAATTTTACAAGGCCATCATATATTTTAAATGTGTTGACAGACATAATAGCCTTGTGAAATAAACCTGTCATGTGACATTAATCTATGGAATGTATGTATACCTGGGCTGGTTGTGAAAGAGTTAATTAGGCTGCAAACAGGATGCGTTTTTAGTGCTAAAGCTGAACGAGTGGAAAACAAACCCGGCAAGCAAACTCGGGATTATGACTCGCATACTTTGTATAGAAATAACATCCATGTGTCAGTGGCGTGTGGCTGACGGACACTTGTGCTGTTTTCTTGCAGCGGATTGGGTTACATCCTGGGCACCGGCGCCAAGTTAGCGGCGGGAGACTGGCACTGGGCACTGAGGGTAAGGGCATCCACGGATACATTGCACACAAACACCACGCCACGGATTTAGAGCCCCTCCCGCAGTCGGGTTCACAGGGGTCGTCAGGAAGTAGTGACAGAGCAAATGGCGCCACGGGCTAAACCAGTCACGGGCACATTGACGTCAGATTCTTTTTGAAAAACTTGGCCCAAAAGATGCCATCGCTGACATTGACAAGATGTCCAATTCTTTCCAAGTAGGGGTGTCAAACTGGTGTCCCGGGGGCCAGGAATGGCCTGTCACATTATTTTTGCAAGGCCTGCCAATGTAAATTGTTTTCTACTAAAGGAGAATTGTTTCAGAAATTGGATGTTTACTATTTTAACCTCACTTTTTGAACCAAATCAATTCAAATCAGTATAAATATACAAAAAAAAGAAAATTCTTACTGCTTGCTATTCCTTAGTCTTTACATCCAATGTTTTTTGTTCCTTTAAGACTGTAATTAGCAGTAAATAGAAGAAAAAAGTAATTGTACAGACATTTTATTTAAAAAAAAAAAACCAGAAGACGAGGAATGTGAACGACTTTTGCGGGTCATTAAAAATGACGCAGTGGCCCCGTTATGGCCCCCGTGGCACCAGGTGGACAGCCCCCGTTCAAGGTCATCTTTCCAAAAACCCAGAACAATCCTTCCCCTCACTTGAATTTAAAGAGAAGAAAATAAACATTTCTCCGGCAGGTCACAAAGGATTCCTTTTGCATTCCAGGACACGACGGGCACTGTGTCGGTTTCGGGGAAAACAGGAAGCAAATTCCAACAGGTCTTGGTGGAACATTAAAAACGTCAAACAATGAGCAGGGGGCACTTTGTTCCACCTTGGCCACGATGACATTCTGACAGAACAATCCAAAAGCCAATTAGTCACTTTTGTGGCATGTGAGAGGAAAACAGATACGAAAGTATGAAATATGTTTTCACCAGCGGTATCCTGCTTTCCGTAAAAGAAATGACTACACAGTTTCCGCTTGTTTTGGGCCTCCATCTTCCCGAAACATTCCTTGTTTGGCTACCAATTGACGTCCAATCCATTTTAAATAGGAGGACCAAATATATAAATAAGAATCAACTTCAAGTACACTGATGATGTCATATTTTCTACATGATTTCAACCACCATTAAGGCAGGTTGACTATAAATTAGAGGATAGAATATAGTATTGTCAAAGTGGCGGCCCAAGAGCCAAATCTGTCCCGCTGGATCATTTGTGTGGCCCGGGAAAGTAAATGATGAGTTCTGACTTTCTGTTTTAGGGTCAAATTAAAATGAAGAGTATAGATGTATATTACATTTCCTGATTTTCTTCCTTTTAAATCAATAATTGTCATTTTTAATGTATTTTTACTGTTTTAAGTTCAAAAATCATTTAGTAAAATCTAAAAAATACCCTGACACCCTTATAGCAATACATATTACATGTTTTTTCTACTACTTTTTTTCCAATAGGTGTCTCCTGTTTTGGGGATAACTGCCGCCACCCTGATCATGCTGTTTGTCCCCGAGCCAAAGAGAGGAAGTGCCGACCAAAAGGGGGGACGCATCAAGACCAGGACATCGTGGATGTGCGATATGAAGACGCTGGCTAAAAAGTAAGTGGATGGAGAAATTGCATTGGGCGAGTGGCCTGGAAAGTTTATTTCAAAATAGAATACCCACCCCAAAAAACAAAGTCTTTTAAAAAGAATGGCGTCAATGCATTTGATTTACTGGACGGGGTCCAGATGTGGCCCCCTGGCCGCTAGTTTGACAACCTCTGCCTAAGAGTCATGGAAATGGCGAGGGTAGACACAGTGAGTCTTTGTCAATGATTGGCCGCCGCCACCGCTCACACTGCTCAACTGTGAGCTTGACAGTGTGCACTTTTGTCACGGCGTGACCTTCGGCGGCCATTTTTCTTAAAATAGCTTTGCCACGACATAAAGTTTACGTCACGACGCTGGTTTATGGAGAAATATATTTTAGGTGGGGCGCCCGTGTTCTTGGGGGGGGAGTAAAGGTGCGAGTGTTTGGCAACACAATCTTCATTCAGCACTTCTGTGAGCCCTTTTGAATGGCCGCTTAGTTTTTGTCTTTGACGTAAAGCTGTCAAGTCGGGCTCCATTTGAATTTATTCACCTATAAGCCGAGAAACGGCTTTAAAATAAGGCAATCGTTAATCGATCGCCAATTATTTGGGGGGATTTGTTTAACTGAATTGAATGGAATGCTGTTATTGTCATTATACAAGATTTAAAGCTTAAATATATCAATAAATTAGAAATACACAGTACTCAGTGGTGCTGAAACATCCATTTTCTTGCCAGTCCTCCCACTTCCAATACATTTTTGCATGACAAACATTGAGTTCCAAGTAAAACATTGTCATTGGAAACAATGTCCTCCTCTCTGTGTCCAGTCGCAGCTATGTGTTTTCATCCCTGGCGTCCGCCGCCGTGTCCTTCACGACGGGCGCGTTTGGGATTTGGATTCCCATCTACCTTGCCAGGGCCGCGGTGGTGCAAAAGACCGCCGAGCCATGTGGGACTAAAGAGGTCTGCAGCAGCAAAGAGAGGTGAACATAACACAAAATATTATTTCAACTTGCCTTGCACCCTTTCACCAGTCCAACTTTTCACTATATAATTTGGGCACCATGCTTTTTTATTGCTTAAGGGGAATTGCAATCATTAATAAGGAGAAAAATTAGTCGAGGTTGACAAGTATGCATGCAGTATGTTGTCATTTGTATCCCGGATTGCAAGTGTTCCAGATCTTTCGACTAACTGCCGCTTTTCTCTTCTAGTCTCCTCTTTGGAGCCATCACTTGCATCACGGGCCTTTTGGGCGTGCTGATCGGAGCCGCCACCACTCGACTCTGTCGGAAGAAGACGGTGCGAGCCGACCCCCTGGTGTGCGCTGTCAGCATGCTGGGATCCGCCATCTTTATCTGCCTCATTTTTGTCGTGGCAAAGAAGAGCATCACAGGAGCTTATGTAAGAGTCTTATGTTTTTAATAAGTGATGTCACAGAGGCAATACTTCGGTATTGGTATATCGGACTCTGGTCAGTTGGCCTCTTAAGATACTCGATTACTCCGTTAAAGTACTTGTCGATTGTATTCAAATGACGGCAATTCCGGGCCTCGCAAGTGTTGCCAGACTTGTTCACTTGTTCAAATCATCTGAGTACGCCGGTCCGCTTGTAAGTGATCAGCTCAGGTTTCGCGGCGAGGCCCTTGACAGATGTGCGGCGTTATGAATTGTGACACGCTCATGGCGTTCCGCCTCGCTTTGACCCGTCGCAGCTGCTGCGTTGTCAACACATAATGGAAAGCGATTGGCTCCTTGTTATTAGTTATCACCAACCATGATTGTATTTTTCGGTTATTTTCTTTTTGTAGAATTTAAATTATCGTCTTGGATGGTGTTAGGTGTCTAATTTAATTATACTGGGAGGACTGGATTCGAATACTCATCTTTTAATGCAACCCAACATTCCTTCAGACCTCCCATTTCAAACTGATTGGACATCTTGTATCATTTATGTCAACAAATGCTTTAAATAAAGTGAGAGCATCCAGATATTATTGATACTACATTATGATCACGAGTTTCTAAAATTAATTGACATAGACACATATATCCTTCAGCCCTCCCATTCAAAATGGATTGGACATCATCTCTGCCCGCAAATGCGTTAAATCACATGACGACAAATCCTGCGGGCGTTGTTTTTAAGAAGCAAGCAGAATAGAAATAGCGGGCGCTCCCACACGTTTCATGTAGCGTATATACGCCACCACAACAAGCTATTCAGAGTCCACGACTCCACCCAAAAAACATCAAGTCAAGCCAAAACTATGGATATATATAAATGCCAGGCATATAATCTTTATCATCCGTGCCGTATTTTTTTTTCTTTAACTCGAATCGAACTGAAGACTGCGTGTTTGTGTACAATTGAGCCAAATGCTAATAACATGTTTTTCAACCACAACGACTAAAGCAGTTGTATTCAGCAGTAAATGCCCACACACACACTGTCGCCATGATTTAGAATAAATCCTCTTGTAGCCACACAGTGGAAAAGGGGCCCCCCTTCCATCTTAATTGTTGCTTTCTAACGCTAAATGTTGTCATCTTTCTTTAGATCTGCATCTTCATAGGAGAGACGCTGCTCTTCATCAACTGGGCCATAACGGCCGACATTTTGATGGTAAGTGCTGGGAAGACATATTTATCTTTTGGGCTTTGGCGTCATCTTTGGGGTTTCTGTTATTTTACCAGTTGGAGTGCAACAAACCGTGTTGGATTTACACTTATAAGACGTTGGTTTTCGAATGTATTTTTCCTCTAAGTTGGGTATTTTATCCTGACTCGTAACCTTTGTTCCGCCTGGGTGAAGATTTTCCGAAAATTGTTAACCACTTAGATGGGTGACCAGAAACCAGTGTTTCTTTTGGAATGGATTAGTGTATTATTTATTTTATTTTTTTTTGCCAGTGAAGTACTTTGACACGTAGACACTTAAAAAATGACAACTAGAGACATCTAGTTTATATAAACTGAGTGGATTGGCTATAAAGATTAATTTTTGGTGCCATTAACGGCACTAAATGTCCAATCTTTTTTAACTGGGAAAGAGCGAATGGATATTTGAATGTTCGTATTCACTTTATTTAATTAAAAGCATGTAAGCTAGGAAAAAAAATTATATAATACAAATGGACCTTGATTTTTGTCTGATTTACCCCAATTTTAAAGGAGAAAAAACCCACTACCTTTGGAAATCAAATATATTGACCAAGGCTAGTTAAGTGAGTCAAGATAGCGACAGTGACGTGATCAGATCTCACAGGAGTGCTTGTGATGCGAACACTAATCAGTTTATTCTTGAAGGATATCAGAAATTGTTCTTTAGTTGCTGATTTTTACCTTTCCGTGCAGTTTGTGGTGATTCCCACCCGGAGGGCAACGGCGGTGGCGTTCCAGAGCTTCACCTCTCACCTACTGGGAGATGCAGGAAGTCCATACCTCATCGGCCTGGTAAGACTCCGCCAACGTGAAATCGTTCGACCTCGCTCACTGGAATGTGTTAAACGAGGCTCTGAGACGTCATTGTTCCGCTTGTGGCGAGGAAACGCACTCTACCGTGTGCTCGGTGACATGTAACACGGGACCTGCCTTATTTGGTCAGCGAACATTCTTGTCATTCCAAATAAGTGATGACCAAACTTGATAATAATCCAATTCCACCCAGGTGCACCGGGAAAAGAAGCAAAGTGTAAAAACATGAGTCACTTCCACAAATAGAATCCCATTCTCATCTTTTGTCCAACAAATGTTGTACATTCGGAAATTCGGTCCATTGGAATTAGGATTTTACTCTTATTCATTCATTTTCTGTGCAGGGGGAGAGTGTAGTTTAACACTAACAAAATCAAACGTTGAATTGGAGGGGAAAAAATGTGAGGTTTTATTTTAGCATCATTTGGAATTGCAAGGTTTCGGCCAGTTGTGTCAAGGGAGTGAGCCAATATTTTTCCACCCGCCGTCGGCGATCCTGCGAGTTTCGCACCAGTGCCCGACAAGAGGCACAATGCTCCCAATGCGTCAATTCAGAAAGTGAGGTTTAACATACAAGTGCAAGGGAGTCAGCATGACGCTGACTGTGCACAGTACACAATCGGCCTTGTAGCCTGCCACTCGTCTTGTGATTAAATAACGCCCCGGAAAGCTGCAATTCAGCTTTTTTCTTTTGCATACCGACGCCTGGGGCCATAAATTGAATTTAAGGATTTATGCAATGATTGTTGTTGTTTTTTATTACTACTAATGAATCCAAAAATGTAGATTTTTTTAAAAAGGGGGTTACATTTTTGTTTTCGCTTTCAACATTTGTAAAGGGAGAAATTCAAATATATATATATATATATATATATATATATATATATATATATATATATATATATATATATATATATATATATATATATATATATATATATATATATATATATATATATATATATATATATATATATATATATATATATATATATATATATATATATATATATATATATATATATTATTTTTTAGATGATATTGCTTGTACACCTCACATCAACACACAATGATCTCAAACGACAAGAACAATCTCTCAGCAATCTGTGAAGTAAAAGAAGTATCATAATGAGTCAAGCAGCTGTTTATGTATTTTTAGCTAAGCTGAATATGCTAAGAGCAATTATTTTTTCCTATTGAGAAACATACACACACTTGAAACACATTCATCTGAATTTCCCCAATCCTATAGATATCATTTTTGAAGATTTGAGGACGAATCAATGCACTTTTAGCATTAACAAGGCTCGATTTTGACCTCGGAGAACATCCGAGGGAGACAAGAAGCTCTTGTCTTTGCTCTGCATGCCTCAGAATAATTACAGCTCTATTTAAAGCAGCTGCTCTCACCATTACATTTTCACCACGTTGGAGAAATGAACACAGTTACACTCCAACCTGGAAGAATTGATCATGTGATCATGTTTCACACTTGACAACTCCTCCAAAAAAAAAAAAAGAGCACCAGAATGGAATTCCGACTATGCTAATCCTACAAGTGTTTATTTTTACTCATTCACCCCCCAAAAAATGAGCTCTTTAACCTGGCGTGATATTAAAACAAATAAAAACAGAAGCATATGGCGCTTCTGGGCCTCAGTAGCACTTGGAGTTGTTTTCAATTTCATGGTATTTAACTCATTTCCTGGAACAACAAAAGCCACTTGGAACAAATGTCCATTCACTCCCATATGAATTGGACGTGTGTAGCTGTAAATGACAGCAAGTTTTTATTTTTTTTTATTTACTTTTCAGATTTCTGACAGCCTCCGTCAAAGCTATGCGACATCGGCGCTGTGGAAGTTCCTGAGTTTGGGTTACGCCCTTATGCTCTGCCCCTTTATCATCGTCCTGGGGGGCATGTTCTTCCTGGCCACCGCGCTTTTTTTCCTGGATGATCGGGAGAAGGCTCAAAATCAGTAAGTACTTCTTCAAAATACTTTTAAAAATGGATCTGGGTCACTACAAATACTTTTCACGTGGGCCGGACCATTTTAGATATAATATTTAGATTTTTTTTTAACAAATAGATTAAAAGAACTGGATTAAAAGCCCTGAATATTCAGTTTTTTACAGATCTCAAACAATGTTTATTTTAGCTTTTTAGAATATATTTTGAGATGTTACAAAGTGATTTTTGAACTAAAAACACAGAATAAATGGATTAGAAAATGACAGTTATTGATTTCAAAGGGGGAAAAGCAGGAAATTTAATATACATCTATACTCTTCATTTTAATTTGATCCTAAAACAGTCATCATTTACTTTCCTGGACCACACAAAATGATGCGGCAGGCCAGATTTGGCCCCCGGGCTGCCACTTTGACACGTGATGTATAGTCCATTGATCAGATTGTGATAATATATAGTAATTTGACTATTTTTTTCTGGATGTAGGATAATAGACAAGTAGCTATGTGAGTAATATATGGGATCATTGTTTTGCATGGGTTGCCTTTTTCCAGGAGGCGGGCCCACGGAAAACCACATCATAGCTTACTTATGGCAAGCATAAATCTCCTCCACCAGAGCGACGGCCTCAGTAAAATTATACATTCAACAATACACGGAGGACATGTTAACAGCTTGGAGGGAAGCCTGAAAAGAGTACTTCAAACGTTCTTTTCCACAAAGCTCTCCCGCGCATTTCCCAATGGCTTTGCAGGCCTTTACAACTACAAATAGCAGGCAATGAGTTCAAGAACATGGCAAAGAGGGAGCAAATTTACCGTGTTATCAAGGGAACATAACCAGAGAATTGTTTTTATTTCAATTTCACTCAAAAAAAACACAAGAACGTGGCGTCAATTTCACCGTAAAACGAGCATTTGTCGTTTTAAATGAATTGGATGTTTGTCCTTGAGGATGGGGGAGCGCCATCTACCTGAGCTTTAAATGGAAACCGTGTTTCCAAAAAAAGCCAGCAGTCTAGAAATACATTTGAAGTCCTACTCGAAGCTAGAAATAGACTCGCTGCTGCATTTTTATAAATAGCCCAAGACGTACGCAAAGAAGTGGAAAGGATGCATTGGAAAGTCACTCGGAATGAATCTATCCGAGGCTTCATAGCGTGAATGGAATCTATAAATAAATATCAACCGTAGAACAACCCCTTGTCGTACAAAGTCTTGCATGATGTGGCCCGTTTTCTTGCTCCCTGAGGAGATAAGATGATGTAAGAACTGCTGCTCTTGAAGTTTTTCCTTCTTTCAATTGTCTTGTGCATATCTGCAGATGGGAATTTAACATTTTTGGGCTGAGCTATTGTACAATCAGCTCTTTTTTTGGGCCAGATTAGGAGCTATCTTCTAAAAAGTAGCCGCCTTTAGGTTGTAATCAGCACAAAATGTGGACTTACTGGTGCCTGTGTTGCCTGTAGATGATGAGTAAACCAGTAGTGGACAGTAGTAGCAGTTTCTTTACTGCTTTTTTGATTATTTGGCAAAATAGAATGAAAAAGGGAAGTTAATTGGATTGGAAACTATGAAAATGGATTGGCCAAATAAAGGCAATGAGTTAAATGTGAAAGACTTACAAAAAAATAAGAAGAAATTGGAATGGGCAATTTTGTTGACATTTGACAAGCTGGCGGACGGTTACCACACTTTTTTGAGTCTTCAAGCACCCCACTGTAAACATGGAGGGACTGGTAAGCTTCTCTGGGCCTTAAAAGGATAAAGCAAAAAAAAGGGGTGGGATGACCAGTCGTTTTCTTTCTTCTTATTTTATCACACTGACATACTCCCTTGCTGCCTGCGCTTTCGGAAATGACTTCCTTCCTGTTTCAGATGGACATTTTTAGACAGGATGGCAGTCTTGACGTCTTGTCTCCAGTCTGTCCGCCTTTTTTTGTGCTCCCACATTGTGGCGCCTCTTGAAATGAAAGATTCACTATCAGTCTTTATGGAATAAGTGGCCATTTAAAAGAAAAAAATAGAATTTAACCCCATAAAGACTTGGCGGCACCTATCAAAATGATGTCACTTGATTATAGTAAATAGATTTGAAAAATCCAGGATTAACAGTGGTCATTTTTAAGTCATTTTCATTTTTTTAATAGCTGCCTTTTTAATACTTCCACTTTTTTCTCATCTCCTCAGGTTGAGTCAGCTCTCTCGACCCTCCACTTCCGTCAAAGTGTGATCAGGTAATTTTTTTTATTATCTCAACACATAACGTGTACATGACATGTACTTTGATATGGAGGAAAAAACAAATTTTATTCAGATCCATCACCCCTGGAATGAAGTTATCTCGACTGTAAATCACATAACTGTTGGACATAGTGTAGCATTGTGTTCAAAGAGTGTTTAACATTCTTGGCGTGGTTATTTGACCCTCTACCTGGCATCTTATCAAGAGTCATAACAGAAGCCTTCCCTACTTCCTTGCTTTTTTCTTTTTTTTTTTATCAGATATGCACACACACGCATGCACACACACATTTTTTTTATCAGATGTACGCACACACATTACCCAAGCTCTCTAATTATTAACTGAGGGGGGGCAAAAGACAATAAAGGGCGGCGGAAGCTTAGTCTACAAAGCAGAACAATGAGGAGCAAATGTCATTGGTGCTATACAATAACAAGATTAGTAATTAACCATTGCATGTCTGAATTTACATTAAAAAGGTCGACATAAAGCCTTGGGGTATAACATAAGTACATTAACTTTAAATGGACAAATTTAGCTAAAAGTTAGAAAATACTAAAAGAAATTCAATAGAGTTGAATGGATATAAATAGTGAGAGGAATTATGGGATAATTTTGGATGGGCCTCCTTAAAATAGGAAATATAACTACTAAGTTTGACCTCCCTACAGAATTATTGGAAAGGGTGAATATATCTTAATTCCTTGGCGATTATTGTGCGCAAGCGTGGAAGTATGCCAAGTTGTGGAGCACTAATCCCATTGTAGTGACAGTTGTACTTTGTGTAAAAGGCCACCAATGACAGACCGGAATAGATGATAGGTCGTGCAGAAATGGCACCTTGAAAAAAATTCCTTTTATGCGTTTATTGGCTGTTCCAATGACTTTATCTGACGTCACTTTGTCTTGAATTATTGCTTGTTGGGTGGAATTAAAGTATAACTAACCGGGCCGTCCTTCTTTTCCAGAAGCGGCAGCCGAGATGACAAAAAGGCAGCTGAACTCTGCTGCCGCTCCACTCCACACCGACCGACAGAACTTCTTCTTAAACGGACACGAGGGCGCGTCTTGCCCCTCCTTGGAAATGGCGACGTCTCGTGTCTGGGAGGAGGTGACTTCTGACATCTCTTGATGACATACTACTGAATGCTGACCACAAAACCTGCCCTGTCTGTCTGTCTGTCTTGTCTATCTCGTCTGTCTTTGCCTGTCTGTCTGCTTATCCGTAAGTCGCCGGCCGTCGATCCGCACCAAGTGCCATAGCGTCATTACATTCCTCCAGACTTTGCACTGACCGCCGCCCTCCTCCTCATCCACATCACCGCTATGTTTACATTAGCCTTGCGCCCATCCCGATCGAAATCCGGACGGATACGCCATTCAAATCACGCCATCTTTATCGGGGCGTACGATGAAATAACGTAGAACTTCCCCGATACTTTTGAGGTCATTTTAGCGCCACATCGCTACCGATAATCGTATCGGCATCCGCGCCATTTCATCCTTTTTTTTTTAACCAGAAAGTTAACTCTCATTTGTAAACTGTTAACAGACCAAAGCTGCAAATGTCAAGGCAACGTGACACAAAAAAAGAATGCAAATAGGCGTTTATCTTCCACCATCGCTTAGATCGCCACGTGCCGGAAAAAGACGGCGGGGGAAACGTTCTGCCAGCTATTTTTTTTCTGCAATGTCAATTTGTCTTTTTTTACGCAACTTGTGTGTGTGTGTTGAGGAATGAAAATGATTACAATCTGGGTGGGTTTGGAAAAAAATATTTACGTATATAAGAAAAGAACACTGGATTAGATAAGTTATAATTTATCGTATGTATATATGCTGTTTTTTCCCAAATATAAATGACTTTATTATTGTGATTAGGGGATGTATCAAGGGAATACTTTATTTTTTGTTGCTATTTGGGGGTGTTTTTTTTTTCTTCTCCACACTGCCTTATCAGTGAGCTGGCTTTCTCACTCTCTGATGTTTTTTTTTGTTCGAATTTTGTCTTAAAATGCCCTCTTTTTGAAGATAGAATCAAGTCCCGCCTAAACAGGATATAAAAACATCTTTAGGGATGAGCGATATGGCCTAAAAATGTAGATTTTCGATATGTTTGGGATCTTTTTTACCATTGAAAGAAATGATGACCCAGTTAATCATTAGCCGGAAGTCCAATTGATTTTTGAATGGGAGGGACGGAAGGAGGAATGTTCATTCTCGCCTCCATTTCTAATCAGATTGGGCATTATTTTTGTTCTTTTATTCCAATTTTTTAATATATAATTTTGTGTATTGGGTAAATTATTTAAAGATAATGATGGAAATTCAATATATATTAAATTATAATTCCGTTCTGGCATCCGCATAAGTCGGCAGCAAATGTTAATGTTGCATAAATGACCAAAAAAATGTGAATTCTTTGTATGTGGAAGCCAGGTCGCCTTTTTTTTTTGCCAAAAATAGTCACTTGCTATCTTAAGGTTGGTTTTTTTGGGTGAATTTGCTGCCATCCCTCCCACTTCAAATAGATTAAATGCCTAAGGCCAGCAATGGCAGCTTATTATTTTAACTGAATTAAGTGCAACTTCAACCATTTTCCCCCAAAACTCGAAAGCCACTAATACTTAAAAGTCAGGTTATGAGACAAATGCATGCAATAGAAATGAACTTTTCAAGCACTTTTCCCATTTGCAAGGGAACACCATGTTGACCCCTAAAAATAGAACAAAAAAACATTAACTTATAGAACTGGAACTTTGCTGTATTTTCTCTAAAAGCAAAAGAAATGTCTACCCCATCAAACAAAACCATACAAAAAAAACCCCTCCATTTTATAGAGTCAAACAAAGCATTAATTTGCAATAAAAGTCACTTTTTAACCAAATTGAACAGCCTTGGATGTTCTAACGAGTAAAAAACTACCATTAAAAATGTATATACATCTACTTTTAGTTTTTAAGTGGCGTAGCTAATAGATGCCGTCATTTAAGATATGTGAAAGACTATATATTAAAACAAAAGCTCCAAATTTGCTTAAAATGTGACTGTGGGTATCAAAACATTCAGTTTTTGCTTCAAAATGTTCATATAATTTTATTTTATTGGACGTATTGCAAAGTGAGTGTGATTTTGTCCAATCCAATGCATTTGTACACCGGCGTCCTCTTAATCCAACCATTTTTTGCACATTTAATGTTCAGGGATTTATTTGAAGAATAGCGCGACTCCATCGTTTCACACTCACGAATTAATTTGCCAAAAAAAAGCCATCCGTCCGATTCTGTCGTTTCCAGCAAATCTGTCAATCATCTTTGAGGTGATGTGTGGACAATGCACTCTTTCTTGTCGTGCAAGAATCTTGTATATAAAGAAACGTCTTCTATTTCTGGTTTTTCCTCAGAAAAGGAGATTCCATTTTGTTTTTTTTCAGGCAGGTTTACCCGAGAGAAGTGTGAAACGCTATTATTATTCTAGAAATGAACTGTGATGCTCCCTATCAGGGGTTGATAGAATATGTACACAAAATGTAATTCAAATAAACCTACAGTATTTAATCACCTTATATTTGCCTGTGTAGGTTTTTATTCAAGTTTTCTTCATGCCATTGGCGGCATAATCTAATGAAGACAGGGAGGATGCTTTGGGAGTCTTTCATTAGGTAAACGCCATGTTTAAAAACGAAGCCTTTCGGAAATAGGGGGCAAGATTACATAGGAAGCTCCCAGTAGAGAAACCCACACCCTTTCCCACAGGCAGGCAAATATGGACCCCAAAGTCAGCCTTGCTCGGGTGTCAAACGCGGGCAGGAAACGCTGGGGCGTCGACAGGAAAAGGGGAGCCCGGGCCCTTCTCGTTGGAATTTCCACGCACACAGAAAAGAAGTTAGTTAACGTATAAGGGCTGGTGTGGTGTTAGTTCAGGGTTCAAAGACAGCATTGTTGGGCCTGTTTAAAAACCATCATTACCATTTGCTCTCAACTGGAGAGCTGGTGAATGAACTCTAAAGACACACCCATGTTAGGGTAGGGAAGAGGCCTTGATTTGGGAAAAATAGGACTTGCAAATCTGGCAAAATGTATGTTTAAATAAGTGTTTTTTCGCATTGAGCATGTGTGCATGTTTTTTGCAGCGTTTGAGTTTAGAAAAGTGGATTTTCCCAAATCACACTTGGACTGTGAATGTCTCACTTTGCTAACTTCTCCACTGAAAGCCAGGAAGCCGTCCGAATGAATCGTCATGACGACGTGATCCATCTATGCCAGGGTTCGGGAACCTTTTTGACAAAGAGAGCCACAATGGTAGGCAAATATGACTATTACTGTGAACTATGACTAGAAAAATGACACTTTTGATAAACATTTGGCCAATTAATTCCAGGTTTTTATTTATTCCTTCATGTTTAGTTGGCCTTGTGCATTATAAAAGCATTTAAAGTCAAATAAAATGCTGGGTTTTGTCTTATTTAAAGTTTTAAAGGCACAATTTAGTGGTAGTGTGATTTTAATGTGTTTCAACTGATTTGTCCCTTTTGGCTCTCCTTCAATTATGTGACCCAGGTGCTAATGATTGCCATCAATTCCTGTTTGTGTATCCAAACATTTTGATTTTGACGGCCATTTTATGAGTAATGTTTGCTGTTTGTTGCTGTGCATCTCCCTAGATTTGTTTTTATTTATTTACTCCCAGTTAAAATTCTAAATTGTGCACCAGAACTTCCCACCAGTTTTCTTGCATCCTTCTCATGGATTCCACTTCACTTTGTGGCTGAAAGACTTCCACCAAGGGTAAGTACAGAGGACTTTTATTCAATACAAATCCAACATGGGAATTCATTCGACACCACCAAGGCAAGCATGTGTGTTTTTAGGAAGTGGACCTCCACATATCTGAGTACGTCGTAAGGCCAAAAGGAGAATGACATGTCATTTTAAATGACAGATCTTTCAAATCACACAAAAAAAATACAAGTGTGAACTGAGTGTGAAGCTGTTCCCAGGCTCTGTTGCCCTTCAAGCTTCAGCTTCTCTCAAAGTGTAATCACTAGTTTTAATCCCACACTTACCACATCTATTGGATGGGAATCAATATAGAATACACAGGCCCAAATTATTGGTACACTTGCTACATTGTGAATTCTGGTAAGCACTGGGAAACCTGCATGGCTTGCTTTTACTGGTGTGCATCTTATGAATTTCATTTGTTTATTTTGAACGGCACAGATCTTTTAGGACTGTGCAATAAGTTGATGCTACAAATTTATTGGAAAAATTGTTATTTTTGCAAAATGGATAGGACGTCTAAAGCCGTCAATGGCTCTAAAAGATATGATTTAAATGGATTGGACTTTTTTATAGTTGGCAATGAGTAAGTAATAATATTGCATAAGGTTTTAGGCTCCAAATATAATATGCAGCACTGTATTATCATAATTACTATTATTGAACCATAAATGTTATCATGGCAGTTAAGGGAGAGGTGAAGACGCCCAAAAAAATAAAATAAAGATAAAAATAAAATGATGTATTAGATCATTTTTATTAAGTGTATTTTTTCACCCTGAAATGTGCAGCATTTTATATTCTATAGTGGGATATACTTTGCACTTTTTCTGGTATCATACAAGCCCTTATTGGTCAATAATGTGCAAAATTTATGAATCATATAATTTACATTATGTTGAGATCTAAATAATGTTTTTTTATTTTTATTCAAGATGTTAATTTAGTGTTCCATATACGTTCACCAGTTTTTTTAAAGCGTTATGTCGCCCTCCTGTGGCAGTAATGGGTCACTACATGCATCATGTATCACTTGAATTTTTAACTTTAATTGTGCTCATTTGGCCTAAAAAAATATCTATAAAATACTCATTCATTGAGCTTCACGCAGTTAGATGGAATTGAAAACAAGAGCTTAAAGACAGTTATTGAGAGTAAGTCCAGTTTAATCACTTTCAAAATAAAAAAAAGTCAAGCACAAATGAGGAGTTTTGGGAATTTTTACTCCACACATTTAACAGCAATGAGCTGCAACAACAGAAAATAAAAAGGTGACCTAGGAAGGCAACTTTGGAGAAATGTGACCAGAAATGCCACATTTGAACTTGGGAATGATATTTAAATGTGAATACAATTCATTGACATTTTCTTCAAGTTGGATGACTCGATGCCAGCCATCCCAGCTCAAATGATTCACATTTCAGCAAGTAATAATTTGACAAGGAGGTTAGGCTGTTTCCATTGGGGTTGTTTCTGCAAGGTAAAAAAAATATATATAACCATTTCTCCCATAGGGATTTTCTTTAATTCCACTTTCCCTCCTATTATTGCATTTTACTCACGTGTTTCATTAAAGAGGAAGGAATCTTGATACTCTTTCATGTACTGAGAAGATCTGGCCTCATCCAGGAAGAGCGAGTAAACCTTCTTGATGTCCTCCACTTGTACCTCTGTACCCTAAAAATCCAATCAGAAAGACAAAATACATGGAAATGCAATTTTCAGCCAACGGATGAATTTTCTAACAGCGTCATCGTCGGAACGAACCTTGCGTTTGCGACAGACTAAACCAGCCGTGCTGATGAGCTGCATGGCGTATCGCAGCGACGTCTCCATCCCGATGCGGGTCAGGACGGTGTGGGCCTCTTCGCTCAACTCCACGTCCTCCTCCTCGCAGCTGCCAAAGAAGGAATGGACCGTGATTGGACGGTTGATGCTGGAATTGGTCAGCCAATTGAGAGGCAGGATTCTCACCGGATTTTGAGGATCTGCTTGGTCTCCTTTTCAGTGTAAGGGGATGTTGCGATGATGAGAAGGCGGTCAAGGAGATCCAGCGGTAGGCCGTGGGGGCTCTGGTAATTCGTCCCACGGATGCTGAAATTTTAAAAAGGAAAGTTTATAGGACCAAAGGATGCAGATTGGAGAAAAAGAATGAAAAACAAGAATACCGAGTGATGCCTCTGTTAGTGGCCATAATGAGAACAGGAGATAAGTCACTCTCCAAAGCACGGTTCAGGAAGGAGAAACACTCCATGTCCAGCATGTGGACTTCGTCGATAAACAACACCTGCGTGCAAAGCCATTATTTATGGATGATTAATTTGACTGTCCCTCCCCGTTGAAAAAAGGTCGAACAACTGACTCACCCCTGGGATGATCTCTGCCTTGCCCTCTTCTCTCCACTCGCAAACTTTGGCGTTGATCTGCTCGCGGACCTCCGACTTGATCTCGCCCGTGTCCCCGGAGAAAAGAGCCAGGAATCCTTGCGTGCGGCTGTTGATGACGTCAATTTCGTGCAGGGACACTGTGTGGACCACCTCCTTTCTCTTCTGCAGCTCGCCCTCTGGGCACTGTACAAACTGGGTCTGCATGGGGACAAAAAATGGTCAATCGCTGCAATGTGACTGAATGTCTCAAATGTCGGGCCTGCACCTGAGCTCCCATGGCGTCGTAGTCTCTGGCTCTGGTGAAGGAACGGCCCAACTTGCTGATCTTGCCCGTGGCTTTGTCGATGGTGATGACGTCACTGGAAGAAGGTGAAGTTTGAGACGCTACTGCTAAGAAAGAGTAAACTAGATCAACCTACCCTGCTTGGATCTTCTCTTTGCTGAGACTGTCAATCATCTTGTTGCCCAGGTCATATATGGTCTCCATCTCAGTAGTCTTCAGTGTCAACTTGCCTACCTTGGCACCCTAATATTGCAAAATTTTAGGGGTTTGTACTCTTTGAAGTGATTTGTATGTTATTGGGGGGCATGGTGTAAATGGGAAAATTAAAAAAAATGTTTTGAGATCTGGTATCGAATCTATTTGTGCTTTTAGCCCTCAAAGTAGTTAAGTTGAATAACAAACCCAAATTTAAACTTTTTTTTAATTATTACAATATAAAAAAAAATAATAATAAACATTTATCGCCCATGCCTAGTGTACACACATACGGACCGTTCCAGTGGCAGGTCGATCGATCTGGATTTCCACAACTTCTCCTTCAATAATCTCCGTCTCCTCCCTGCAAAAGAAAAGAAACACATGACATTTCCATATCAAACCACCACCACCATGGTGGAGATGTTTGTCGGCCAGCTCACTTGATCCTCACGCCGATGGCTTTTCGAAACGATTGGCTGAGTGCCTCTGTCTTGCTCATTTCCAAGGAGAAGATCTCACTGCCAGCCAACGCCGTGAACGGGGTGTCGGGGCCTAAGCTCTGAGCAATACCTGCAGGGAAACATTTTTTTTTGTCATCTCCACTTCTACATTCCTCTTATGTTTGGGTCTCACCCATGGCGATGGCCGTCTTTCCCGTGCCGGGCTGGCCTGCGATGAGCACCGCCCTGCCGGCTATGTGGCCATCTTTGATCATCTCCAGGATGACACCTGCTGCCCTTCTGGAGGCCAGCTGGCCAACCATCCCTTGAGACACCTGCAGTGTTGAGTTTGTTTGAGGCGTAGTTGAAAATCAGGGTAACAGAAGAGTCATGTTCTTACCTGTCTTGGTTCCAAGGCATCATCCAAGCCAAGACCACGGATGTGCGAATGTGCACCTAAAGACAACATCAATTTTCAATTGATAAAGGGTCTCTGGAATGCTTGTTTGGGGACTATTGTTAGAGAAGTGGACATTCTTACCAATTCTTTCAATTCGTGTGATATCACGGACCTCTGGTACTTTAGTAGTCGCCATCTGTAACGAGTTAAAATCATATAATTACATTGTTCTTTACGAAACGTGCTTACTTTGTCTACTCAGGTTGTCATAGCGACTGGAATGCTCAATGTCCACACACAAGGATTTCGCAAATCGCCTATGTACGAATCTGGATCTTGATTTATAATCACAATACTCGTGAGAAAATGTCAAATATTAAACGTCAGCTTCCTTAACAGTTCACATGGTAGTGCAGTTTCTACGTTAGCTGCTATGTTAGCTTTATGCATCATTCTCGAGTCCCCTCGTACTATAATATACAGATCAAGGGATATTGTTACATGTATGAGTCTTAGCAATTCATTTTAAGTGTAAATATGTGAAATCGCAAGATTGCGAACACGTTTAGTTTGAATGGGATGCTCACCTCCTGCCCTGTTGCGCTACAACGTGAGAATACAGCGCTATTTTTCGGGAAAGTGTGCAAAGCTAAATATGTCCGGAGAGGAACAAACTACAGTTTTTTTCATGGATATCACATATATAGAGAGCTAGATGCAGAAACTTGGAATGGGCGTTGCTGGTAACAGCGGCCATTTTTAGTAAGTAGGTGTATTAGTAGGGAATCTCATTATATTTTTGTTATTTAAATAATGTTGGTAATCATAAAAAGCATGCATTTGTGCAGGATATGGACTTTACTGGAGTATATATTTATTCTTTGACCTGGTAAAGCATTTCGTGCTGTGGTTGGAAGCTTGGTATGATTTCGAGGGGAGAAGATGTATAAGAGTGTATGCAAATTTAGGTGCGTTTTTGCTGAAATATGATTGGCTTATGTGAAGTGATGGTTAGCCAGTAAATTTAAATCGTGGGAGTGGCTAAATGTTAGCGCTTCTTTTTAAATGTGGCGCCAGTTTTGAAATATCGGAATGGAGAAGCTAAATCATTCACAGCAAACATTGAAGTTACTTGTATATATGTTGTGATATCCGGACCAATATATTGTGGGGTCAACGTAAAAGCTATTTATAAGGAACTCTTGTTTTATCTATAAAGGCATGTTGGACTATATAGTTATAGCATTGTAGTTTATTCCTATATTGTGTAACTGACACGTATTAAAAGTATTGTTATAGTTCAAGTAATGAACCAAGGAACATTTGCTTCAGACTGAGTATGTGGCTCTTAAAAGAGCCGTTGTTTTTAGTGTTGACAGTTGGAATAACTTAAGCCCGTTCACCGCGAATGCGGCGAGCTAGCTGGATGTCTTTGGGCATGATGGTGACTCTCTTGGCATGGATGGCGCACAAGTTAGTGTCTTCGAACAGGCCAACCAAGTAAGCTTCGCTGGACTCCTGCAGGGCCATAACGGCAGAGCTCTGGAAGCGAAGGTCGGTCTTGAAATCTTGAGCGATTTCCCTCACTAGGCGCTGGAATGGCAGTTTGCGGATGAGCAACTCGGTGGATTTCTGGTAGCGACGGATCTCACGGAGAGCCACAGTTCCAGGCCTGTAACGATGAGGTTTCTTCACTCCACCGGTGGCAGGGGCGCTCTTTCGGGCAGCCTTGGTGGCCAGCTGCTTCCTGGGAGCTTTTCCGCCGGTGGACTTTCTTGCTGTCTGCTTCGTTCTTGCCATCTTCTCAGAGATGAAGTGTCAGCTTCTGTGCGCCCCCAGCTCGCGAGCAGCAGTTTTTATACAAGAGAATTCGCCGCACGGAGGCGGTGATTGGTCGGCTGACAGAAATTCAAATGAGCCAATGATAGCTTTGGAGGGAAACTTTCAAATTAAGCATCGCCCCACTGCTGTCTAACGACTTTCTTTTGCGCCAAACAATATTATTTTTGCCAAATGAACGAATACATGAAAACATTTGTGTAAACTTCAATTAAAACGTATCAATTTTCCATGGGTTCCTCTGAAATATATTTCGTTAACATGCCATTTACACAGCACTCATTAAGTTTGGACGTCAAATGTATTTTGCATAGTACGGTTAGTTGCGATGTTATCCCTCTATAACGCACTGGTGTAATTATATCAATGATATTAAACATATTTTTAAGAGTATGTATCTTTATAATTCCCATTCCTTTGCTGTTTTGCACTTCGAATTACTTTGAGCGGAATTTTGATGTGTAAATATTCATGTCTTGTCTAAGTCAAATAACATAATTGATACTGCTATTCTACTCAGTGATAACTAAGTTAATATAAAGAGAAAATGAGGACATTTCTTTAGAGGAAATTGTGGTGGCTCTTAAAAGAGCCTTTGGGTAAGGACGAGTAGAAAGGAGTCAACCGATTCACTTTTTAGCCTTTTTGGGTGCTGCCTTCTTCGCCGCTTTCTTGGGTGTCTTCTTAGCAACAGGTTTCTTTGCTGCCTTCTTAACCTCTTTCTTGGCCGGCTTAGCTTTAGGCTTAGCCTTGGCCGCAGCTTTCTTGGGGCTGCTGGCTGGCTTAGTCTTCTTAGGCGTAGACTTCTTTTCCACTTTCTTTGTTTTCTTCACCTGTTTAGCACTCTTCTTGCTAGGCGATGGCGCCGCTTTTTTCGCTTTGACGGGTTTCTTCGCGGGCTTCGCAGGCGATTTCTTTACAACCTTAGGTTTTTTGGGAGCACTTTCAGGTTTAGCCAACTTGAAGGAACCAGAAGCGCCGACTCCTTTGGTTTGGATCAGTTGCCCATTCTCTACGCATCGGAGGATGGTGCTATTGATGCGCTTGTTCTGCTTGGTCAGGTCAACGCCTTTCTGGGTGGCCAGGATCTTCTTGATGGCGGTTGCCGAAGTGCCCTTGCGCTCCTTGGACGCCGCGATGACCTCTATGATCATCTTAGGGAGGCTGGGTCCCCCTTTGGCCACTACCTTGGCCGCCTTCTTCTTGCCTTTCGCCGGCGATTTGGCGGTCGCCGCTGCGGCTGGTGCTTCTTCTGCCATATTTGCTCTTGCGCGTAGTCTGAATTCGGGAAAAGCTGTCAACTTTATGCCGGTGCCGAGAGCAGGAGGCGGTACTTATAAGATGTATGAGAACCGTGGAGACTCAACCCCACCGCCGTCCCGCAATCGTTGGGAAATGTGGGCGCACTTTTTGTGTTTTCTCTTCTATCTTTCACCTCCAAACTACACCGGGGATAAACATTCCCCGTCATCATTTTCACCTTAGATGAAAGCTAACCCTCTAAACTTTATACTAGTGATTGGTTTTTGGTCGAAGACCGACTATTTTTCCCACTATGGCTGTCAAAGCTCTCTTAAAGTCAGTCGTTTGGAGTCGTCCGCGGTCACTTTCCGTCACATTTTGTCCTTAAAACGCGTTAAAATGTGTAGCGATCCTCGCGATACTGCACCGAGCAAGTGATGAGACATCTGAGTAGACATTCTGATAAAATCCGCGTTCGTAACTATTCGATTTTGTCTGTTATAACCAAATTTGTGACGGGAGCAAACACAGTGTTTTTCGCGGTGACCCGGGGCGGTTACCGGACGTACACTTTGCAAGTAGAAGGAATACCTGTAAGATTTTGCTCATATGATGACATCAAGACATTGATTGAAATCCAAGTTCGTAATGATGGTCTGCTTTTTATCTATAATAGCCATCCACCTCCCATGAACGCAAGAATAACATGGAAAGTCGTTCAAACGACATTGTGTTGACATTCTTGGCAGTATGACTTTGGATTGTGTACTACTATATATTTTTGGGGGGTTCTAACAGTGTGGTATAAAAAAGAATAAAGTTCTACAGTCCAAATGAATTTGACGTCCAGCACCTTTTACTTGATTTCAATTCAGTGCCCTATGAAGTCTTTTTTAAAACTAATTCCACAAAAAAAATCATATTAGTTCCAATCACTGTTGTTATGGTACTTCATTTCACAGTTTTAATACAACCTAAACTGGTAATACTGTAAATTCTGTATATCGTAAGACATTCACTTATCTATTCTACATTGTGATATCAGTTCATCAGTTTCCTCTTAAATTCTTTAATACTTTCAGTATCAAAATGGACTTGATTGAAGTTCGAAGTAGTCCCTCCTTATTTATTTCAACTCCATGTCCCTCATGTTGCTCCTGAAACTGTTTATCCAATCGTTAAATAAATGGGTGAAGCCACCATCACATTGCTGTTAATATGAAAATAAACACAAGAAAGACGTGCATTGGAATCCATCAAGAAGCGCCCCCAAGTGACCTCCAAGCTTGTTTTCCCTTGTTTTAGATCCAAAATGGCCACTGGTCTGGAAAAAATGATTCCACAGTCCTGTACAATGTCTTTGCCCTGCTATTTTTTCACCCCAATTTCTCGCCCAGCAGTTTCCCGGACAATCCGGGATGCCGGGGCGAGCCGCCGTCCTCCCGCGCTCGATCCCGGGAGGAGGTTACGGCCGGCGTTGTCCGAGGAGGACGTCCGAAGTGGCGGGAGCTGCTTGGGAGCCACGCAACGAGGGCTGTGGCTGATGGAGGACAGCGTCTGCTGGCTGCCATTCAGGTAGGAGGAGTTGTTGGAGCCTTTTTGGCACCGGTAGTTGTAGTACGCCTGCCAGCCTTGTCTTTTTCGCTTCCAGCGGCAGCGTAGGATCCGGCCAAAGGCCTGGAGGTAAAACAAAATTCCGTTATTTATTTACTGGTCCATCCCATTCATTATTTTGGCTTACCTGCTTAAACTCACGGCTGTAGCAGGGGTAGATGATGGGATTCAAACAACTGTTGAAGTAGCCCAGCCAGAAAATGACGTTGAAGAACGTTTCCGGAGGACGCAGGTTTCTGTTAAAAGAAACTGAAAAACAACACACCAAATCTGTTATGGCCTGTTAAATAATAATAATAATAATAATCAGACATTAATCTACCCAGTGACCTCTTGGTCAGTCAGGTGACCTCCCGTCGGAGGCCCTATTAGGATTTCCACAGATCTTCCAGGATTTGCGGCAGATTGCCATTTTATTTTTCCTAGATAACGCATCTGAATTTGTCCTCCGGCATGGACTTGTAAGGCCATAGTGTATCTCCACTTTCTTCATCTGACTATATATGACAAATCCCGGCACAAAAACAGGCCGTCTGCCACCGTTACGAGTGCCTGGTATCCTCTGTATTCCCATGATGCATCACTGTCATCATCCCATCCCAATTTTGGCTGGTCTTTTCCTCTCACACACAGGAAGGCTCTATTTTGGCTTCTGTTTGGGTTTTTGACCTTGTCCTCCTTTTTAAACATTGTGTGGCCACTCCACTCATTCACTGCCATTGACAGAAATGGACATAAAATCCATTTGAATTATTTTTAGTCAAATTATGATTTAAATATGTTCGAATTGGCTTCACCAAGATCTCCAAGTCATAAAAATAATGTTTTGCAATGACAGTTTTTTTTAATGGTGGCAACTTTTTTTTTTAAACTTTAGTGCAGTTTTATTGAGCCTGAAATGCAATTCACAAGTCAGCAGAATTGAAGCACTTAAACTGCAGAGGTCAAAGCGCAACTATAAACCAATTTAAAATGCCATAGTGAAAAAGAAAATAGCTATGTCTTCATAAATAATGTATATTTTTCATAAAATAGCTAGGCTTCAATTGAGCCCATCACCCGAGAGCAAGGGATTTCTAGTTATAAAATATTTATCCCAAAAGGAACATGTTTGCTATGGTTTAGCTGGTGTTTGTTTGTTTTTTCCTATTAATATTAAATCTGCTCAAATGTTGTGTCAGAAATATAATAGTGAAGCATCCCATTATAAAGCGGTGCTGGGTATGAATGAGATTTTTTAAAATTTATTTCTAGCAGATTGTAGAATTAACTCTTTGACAATGTTTATAATAGTGCCATAATTCACTGTCACTTATGCTATCTCATGTTTTAATAGTTGAGTCCAGTCTAAAATAAGGAAAATATCAATAACAACTCGGAAAAAAATAGAACCAGACGTGATTCAGTCCAACTCTGACAAATGACTGTTCTAGGTCATTTAAAGAACAACTTTATCTAATTTATTTTAAGTATCATGAGATTTTTTTTAAACTAAAAACATATCCTTAGCAAGACTTTTTCGCAGTGCCATTAGACAAAATTAAAGTGGAGCTCTAGGATGGTTAAATACGGAAAATGATTCATTTACCAATGGAAAAAACATAGGATTCACTCTTTTGGTCACTCTATAATAATATAAATATCAATATGGAGGGATACGTACTAATGGGAAGAGCCAGGAAGAATGGCAACCAGCAGAGGATGAACATCCCCACCACCACGCCCAACGTCTTGGCCGCTTTCTTCTCCCTGGAGAACTTGAGCAGCTTGACGGTCAGCGTGCTGCGCCCTGCCGAGCCGCCCTTGGAGCCTGCGCACAGATCCTGGATCTGCTGATTCCTGCAGTGGATCCTCAGGGTCAACTCATTGGAGTCTTGCTGCCGTTCCTTCATCACACCGGCCTCCAGGTTCTTGGTGGTGCGCTTGGCCACCACGTAGACGCGGCAATACATGGCCAGGATGACAGCCAGGGGGATGTAGAAGGATCCAAGTGAGGAGAAGAGGGCGTAGAATGGCTCCTCGGTAATCACGCACTCTGTGTCGTCCTGTGGGAAGAAGGTTGGACGTCAGAATGGAGATCATTGGACCATGACATACTAATATTCATCCGTCTATTAAGTTAAGGCTCATTTAGAGCGTGTTTATACATTTATTTTCCCAAAAGGGACTGCGGAGGGTGCTAGAGCCTATCCCAGCTGACGGGGGATAGCCTAAACAGGTGGCCAGCCAATCACAGAGCACAAGAAGACTAAGGATAACAATATAAGGAGATATAAAGAAGATACTATGCTGGTTCAGGAAAAAAAAAACGTTAATTCGAGCCACTCACGTGCGAGGGCGGTTGTTTCCAGCCCAGCAGCGGGCCAATGGAAATGACGATGGCCAGGATCCAGACGCCCAACATGGCGAGCAATGCACGTTTCTCCGTCACGATGACCGGGTACTGCAGTGGGTAGCGGACGCCAATGTAGCGGTCGATGGAAATGACGCATAACGACATGATGGAGGCCGTGCAGCACAGGACGTCCACTGCTGCCCAAATGTCGCAGAAAATGCGACCGAAAACCCAGTAGTTTAGGATCTGCAAAGAAAATGGCGGAAGGTTTATCAAAATACGACCCATAAAAATGTTTCATACGTCATTATCGCAGATTTCGGCTTTAAATGATGTCCTGGTGACTTGTAATGGATCGGAACTGCACTTTGACTTAGAAAGTGTGCTTACATTTGTGCCCCCATGAAGCCATTTAGGGTCAGCAAGATTTAGTTTTTGGCACTTCTTAAAAAAAATAATCTTGCGGGGGCTAGGATCTTTGAAATTTTAAGTCAACATGCTTTTTATTACGTTTTTTATGTCCTTTCCAGCAAAATATTTATACACAGGAGACAAAGTCTTTGGAAAATGACATTGATATTTAACATGTAATATACTCATCTTAGTTATCTTGTAACATTTTCTGTTAATATTGTGACTACACAACCCAAATTAATATCCATTTATGTAAATGCAATATGTTTATGGAATCACTTTAATTTATTTACCGAAAAAAACACAAGCATTAAAATATGCTTTGTTTTTCTTCTAAAAAATAACAATTTTTTTTATAATTTATCACAAGACAGTAGGAATGTCTAAAACTTCTATACTAAATTCCATTTATTTTTGCATTTTTCTTTCTCTTTTTTACCATTGTAAATAAAACAATGACTCCAAAACTAATAAAAACAAGTAAAAAGACCAGTCACACATTGTCATTTTTCTATGCAAAAGCAGCGCACCTCTAATGTGGCGGACACGGGGAGCACGGTGGTGCTGAGGAGCAAGTCGGCGATGGCCAGATTGATGATGAAGTAGTTAGTGGGCGTCCGCAGGTGGCGGTTGCACACCACCGACAGAATAACCAGCAGGTTACCCACGATGGCGAATGCGATGAAGGACGCCAGCACCACGCCCACCGGCACCGCTCTCATCAAGTCCGGCGGCGCGTGCTTGCTGCCGTTGCCCGTGGCGTTGGGGTCCGGCGGAGGCGCCTGCCAGCCGCTCCAGGAGCCATTGGCCCGCAGGCTCATGATGATCCCGCTCTTTAATCCGGATGCGCCGGAGGGTCCGCGGACAGCCAGGCGGATGGATTGTGCCTCCCCTCGGTCCGATTCCACCCGGGCGGTCGATCGCTCACCCGCTCGGGCTGCCGGTGCGCCTCTACGGCACTAAATTGTGCGTTCGGTGGCCAGTGGAGGAGACTTGTGTCCTTTTATGGGCCAAGTCTTTTAATGTGGGAAAGTTCCGACGAGGGGAGGAGAAAAGAAGAGAGATAGAGAGTGAGACAGAGAGAGAGAGGGAGAAAGAAGACATTCTGATGGAACCAGAATCCAGTGGGCATCTTTAGAGTGGATGCTGCACTGTGCAAGTCTTTGCATCATTATTCATCATTTGGTTAAACATGATGGATGCATCATCATGTCATCCAAATGGACCTTCAGTGCTAGAAATCACATGTTTGCATGGTTGTTGGTTGGATTTCCAATTTTCCAAATAGACCAAAAAAAAAGGTATTTGGATTCAGGTTCAAATGCGTTAGGGCATATGTCTCGGTTAAGATATTACTATTTTATTTTTCATTTTTCTTATATTTGATCATTCTTTTTAAATGTTTTTGACTATGAGTCGAAGTATATCAATCACATTGCTCATCAAAAACAGGAATTTTTAAGATGTGCATTTTTTTACAGTGTTCCCACGACCCCCCGTGTTGCCATGGTACCAAAGTGTCTGTCAGCCAAGTGTTTCAAACAGAGAGGAATTAACACAATTATTATGGTGTTATTTAATATTCAACAATAGTGAATCTTTAATAAAAAAAGCATGCCGATTTATCTCAAGCCTCCATGTTTGCCTGTAGGCCCCAATTGGCCCCTGGGCTGCGAGTTTGAGAGCCTTCTCCTATACAATTATTTTTAAAAAAACAAGTTGAGTTATTTATTTGATAAGGTTAAAGCAGAGGAACCCGAGAGCGCCGACAATCGCAGACAATCCCACAAGCGTGCGGAGGCGAAACTCGGCTTTTACTGCTGGGCTGTGTTTACGTCTCAAGCCATTAACGGACGTTTAAATGCGTCAGATGTCAAGCGGCCTGTCAGAGGTGACCAGTCGGACGTGTGCGTCTCCGTCCAAACCTTCCACGTAGCGCAAATACGCCTCCATAGAAGGTCAGCGGCTCGGCTTTTGATTTGGGGCGGAATGTGAGGAAGAATTTATCAGCGCAATCCAGCTTTCCAGCTCAAAATGGACGTCTGGCATCCAAAAATGAGCATTCGCCCGACAAATTCCAAACAGCAGAATGTTTGTTTTCATATCTGAGATATTAATCCTATACATCCAATTCACTTTGACTGGGAGGCGCGAATAAACAAACATTTGTTATTGTTCCCGATCCCCATTGAAATGGATTGGTTGCCCGTGGCAACCAATGAGTTAACTGCCAGGCTAAACCTTGGCAAGATTTCCCCTTAAATTTCAACGCTGCATTCCTATCGTTTTGCAAAAAATAACTCTGTAGTCATCATTAAATTCCACTTTTATTAGCGTTTTCAATAGTTTTCAACAAAATCGTTCATCCGGTGAGCTGAAAGGATAAATCAAAAAAAATTAAAAAGGAAAAGCACCAAATTTGGAGATACCTGCTGGATTAAGCTCCAAATTTAGCCTCTTGCTCGCTTTCTTCACGCTGACCCGACGGAGACGCAAACCTCAGTTCTTGGATAAACTCTCCGCCGTGAAAGTTATTTGTTGTCTTTCCCTCTTGGGTGCAGTTTGTCTTGCGTTGTCCCGGCAGGGCCTGAGTTATGGCGACGGGGAGCGGTTGCCGGGGCAGCCGGTGGGAGTTGGAGCGCTGATGGATCCAAGAACGTGAGGACGCTGAGGGCAAAAGAGCAGTCATGCCATTTGACAACATTTGTGGAGGCCTGCTCTCTATGCACTTTGCCACATTTTCTCGTCCTATTTTTTTTTTTAACTCAAAATAATGGAGGACACCACGTAGATGTTGTAATGAAAGGAACAAGAATAGGCAGATGGTGGAAGAGGAACAACAGGAGGACAAAGAACACAACAGAAGGATGGCGGGGTTTTATATCAACGGCTACCGTGGCAACGGCCATGTGTGAATGGGGCCCCAAGACTGTTTTGCAATCCCATCAAATCGATTTGATTGACGCCTAATGAACTACCAGCCCAAGGGATGTCCAATATGTTATGTTATTAACCCTTTGGAGGACAATTATTCGACTAATTGAATGCTATTGACGGTCTTAGACGTCCAATACGTATTTTTAATGCACGATAAATTCGATTTTTATGAATGAACTCTACTTATAGGCCAAATAAACTGTTATTTTTAAATAGAAATAGAATTTAATATCACTTATGAGGACAGATGTCCAATTGCGTTTAATATCTCTATTTTCTAAGAGACTTGACAAATGACTAAGATGATTATGGCGTGCATATTAATGTTGGTTAGCAGCAGGTGGAGGTCAGATTGGAGATGATGAAGAAAAGTCCAGCTGGAGCTTTGAAAAACAGCCCAAAATTGTCTTTTCCTTTAAAAAAAAAAAAAAGATGGCTTTCTGCCATAAGCGTACACTCAACTATTTTTAAGTCCCACTGAGAACTTTTCAGATGCCTTCATTTTTATCTTCTGCATTGTACACTTAACCCTAGTTTTTTTTAATGAAAATCAATGTTTGGACTACAGATTTAATCCCAACTTTGATGTAAAGTGGTGCTAAATCCTTCCCGTAAAAACGTTACCATTAGCGTAAAGAATTTACTGTCAACCTGTAAAAAAATCTACACTGAAAAATGTCGAGACGGAAACAATTATGGGTTTATTCTTAACCATTTATAGGCCACTCACTCAAATCAATGGCTTCAATTGAAAAACAAACATGAAATGCATGCAAGAAAAGCCAAAATATTTTCAAAAATAAACACAAATTGAATTTTAGTGAGTCATTGCAAGCCTTTAACAAGAATAAGTTAGAATGGATTGGACAGATAACTTTTTGTGTACTTCCTTTGACCTTCATTGTTTTAAAAAACAACATTTTATTTCACCTTCTTATTGATGCTGATGATGTAACAATATTTTATTTTTCCCAAGGTGAGGGAAGATGACACTATGTTCCTCGACGCAAATTAGTCATATTGTTGTTTTGTTTTCATGGGCATGCACACAATGCCTTCAGGCTTTAACCTCCTAAATTGTGAGGATGGATGTCACTCGCCTCATTTTCTTATGATATTTTTTGGATTGATAATAATAATAAATTGACCCATTTCTAAAAGCACGTTCATCATTGAGGCCATAAAAAGCTTAAATTCACTTCAAACACATTTAAACTCATGAAACATGTGTAGAAATACAATTTCAGTACAGGATCATTGTAAGTAAATGTCATGTTAAATAGGACTGGAAAAATGCCTACTCTAATTGGATTTTCAGGTTAATAACAAACCGTTTTAACATGGTTATGATTCAGGCAGGATTTTAATATGTATGCTTACTTTATAAATACGCAGTTAATTCAGTGGATCTCTGACATTTATGAAAAACGAAGCTGTTGGAAAATTTGTTGAAAAACGCCATTTATAGCTGTTTCAAGTATGCGTGTTTAAAGTTATTGGAACTGAAGTTATGCAATGGTTGTTGGAGTTAGCAATGGCTTCTTATGCCATAAATCGAGCACGTTTTTAGCCGTTTACTAGATCAGATGCAATAGAATAGCACTAGAGGGCAACAAAGGAATATGAAGAAGTAAAAGTAGTTTGTCAGCGGACAATGCAAAGCGTAAAAATTAAAAAAGGGGCACCAAAATGTTCATAGTTTTTTGGTCCGCTTCCCACCAGGACCAAGACGAGTCCGGGTTTCGTTACCCAAGCCATCTTATTGGTTCCATGCCAAAAATCATATCATCTATATGTCCAATACAGAAATTGAGTCAATAAAGTTGTGTTTGTCTTTCCATTTTCAGAAATCCAATTAGACAGGAATAAACCCTAACATGAGAATGTCTGACCTTTGACCTCGGACTGTTTTCACTCCAATTCCAGATGGTAATGAGATGGACAGATTTCAAGCCACTAAAATGTTTGTGTCTTTATGTTCTTTTGTTTTTCTTGTTTTGTTTGCCCAGCAGAAACACTTTCTAAAAATACCATGGGATGGAAAAGGGAAGTGGCAATCGTTAGCGAGCCGTCTGGTCGCCACTTTTGTCGTCACCCTCTCTTGCGGGAACACGGCGACGACCAACATGTCAGCGCTCCTTCAGCTTTGCTTTGCCACCTGCGTCGCCGGAACAGGTGAGTACCGACGGAAATGAAAGCCAACGAACGTCCAAATGCATCGGCCGTCTATCGTCTTGAATATAAGACGACTTCAGATATTTACATGTTTTCTTCCTTCAAGTTATTGCCGGTTCCGCCGAGACAGTGGTGGGCGTGGAAGGCCAAAACGTAGCGCTTCCATGTCGGGTGACTGCTGCCGAAAAAAGGGGCGTGCACGTGTGCTGGGGGCGTGGCCAGCCAGCCGTCTTCTCCTGCCACACCACCTTGGCCCACATGGCCGGCCGACGTCTGATCTACAGGAAGTCCTTCAGGTATGGTCCACAACTACAAGTCCCACAATGCTGGGTTTTTCAGGTTCCGCCCACTCTGGTTCCTTAAACGCAGGTACTCGGTGTCTTGGGGCACGAGAGACACGCCCTCGCCGTCGCTGTCCATCTTCAATGTTCGAACTACGGACTCTGGATTATACCACTGCCGGGTTGAGCTGCCGGGACCTTTTAACGATCAAACCTTCTCGGTTCTCCTCATCGTCGCCAAACGTTAGTTTATGGGATGGATGAGGGTTGATATTCGTAAAAATGCTGGTTGGGTATGAAAAAGCAAGGGCGCCAAAATGAATTAGATTATATTTTACTTCTGTCATTATTTATCTGAAACTTTGCTTCCAGATGAAGGGAACCTGAACGCACCACCGACGACGCAAAGTACGGAAGAGGAGACTGCAAGGGATGTGACGGACAGCGTCATTTGGTGGGATAGCACGATAGATGACACAATTGGACCCTTGGTTGCTCAGGTTCAGGTATAGAGACAACAAAAATGGCTTTTGGACGTCCACCATTTGTGTTTTTTCGTAACCTAACGCTGTTGTCCGTGTGACAGACGGCCGTAGGCAAGAAAGATGGCTTCGATCTATGGATGTTCCTTGGAATCACACTCAGAAGCTCCTTCATCGTCTTCATCCCCGCACTGATCCTGACTGCAGCATATAGTTCGTACACAATTTTGTTCAGTGAAAGGTCAAACTTAGTACTATGACCTTTTATTAGGCACTCATTGAATTCAATGGTGTCCATTATTGTGATATCACTTGATCAAATGTCTAAAATGAAATCTTGACTTATTTCCCTTATTTTCAAATATTTGCCTTTTATTTTTTTCTTGGTTGCAGGGATTTGGAGGACCAATCTAAAGGCACTTACAGACAGTCGAAGGAACCAATCAGAAGATGCTGAGGCAGATGTATATGTGTAAAGATGACAGGACCCTCATTTTTTGTTTCTATTCATGTTTTGTTCATAATATGTAGTATTTTTTTTGAATGTATCGCCTTTTTGGACAGTCATTTATTCATTTGTGCCAGTCCAAATGGGATTTTTTTAAACTATAAAGACAGCATGGATTTAATATGTTTGTATTTTGGTATATTTTTCTTAGATGAGAATTGAGTCACAGTGCTATTGAGCATAAGGAAATGAAACCAGTAAGTTTAAGCGTCACAGGAAGAGGACTGAGCTACAAAAATGAAGTCATGCTGCTTTTTAGTTCACGTTGACAATTAAAAAAAAAATCGTGTGGCGATAACCATCCCAACTCAGCCGATGATGATACACATGATTCTCATTGACGCCGAAAGAAAATGAGGACATTATTGCTATATCTCCTCCTTTCAGGTATCGTGCCTATTACATTTTCTCCTATTTTTTGCTTAATGAATAACTATATAGTATATATTTATGATTGATAAATGAATGCAATGTTATGGAAAACAATGAGTGGATTTTTTAATGATTAAAAAAACATTCATGGCTTTTAATAAGACTTTTAAATTGTCATTGTAATGTATAATACTTCTACTTGATATACATTTGTGTTTTTCAGTTTATGAGTCAGTTGCCGGGCAAGTGGTGGCAGTCCAAGGTCAAGATGTCACACTGAAGTGCACGTACGACGTGAAAGAACTCGGAAATCTCTCGGGCTGCTGAAGTCGCGGAGTTTTGCCGTTGCATCGCTGCGGCGATCCCATCGTGGACACGGATGGCCTCAGGGTGATAAAAGAGAGCGGCAGGTATAGGATGCGAGGTCGGCTGCAGGATGGAGACATCTCCTTGACCATCCTGAATGTGGAGAAAGAGGACAGCGGAGACTATGGCTGCAGGGTGGAGATCCCAGGTCCCTTCAATGATGACAAACGTACAATTTGGCTGCTCGTCGAAGACGGTGAGGATGTGAAACAATGTGGTTTTGAAGCTTTTTCCTTTCTAGACCATCAAAAACATCATTGACTGTTTTGTTAAGTGGCTGCTTTTAGGCAGAGGATGAAGAAAATGTGCTTGTGATTCACAAGCATATACTCTTTATCCTCTGTCAACAATTTGATGTTGTATTTTCATCATATCTTGTTGCTATGCAGGATTTTAAACTTTGAAAATTTAAAATTGTGCCTAGTAACAACATATGTTGAAAATACAGAAGTCAATTGTTATAAAAATAAAATAAAATTTGATATAAACTGAAAATTGGTAGCAATTATTAAAAAAAATAAACTAGCTACTAGTTTAACTCCACTGTTGTAAACCACGGATAAAGATAGTCAATTGTATTTATATTTCCGACATATTTTTTCATACAGTTTGATTTTTCAGCTCCTGAACATACTACTTACGAAACATCGACATGGAGCACCGCTGACTTTCACAAATGTACGAAATTACTGCACCTAAGCCATAACTTCAATTTTGGAAAATATTGTTGACAATTGCAATTTAGCAGAAAATGAGAACATGCTTTTGTATCTATAAATACAAAAAAGATGCTCCACTTTCACATCCTTTTTTGCAGCAACCACCAACTTTTCAAGGGACCTCCAAACTTCTTCATCAATCAACACCACAACCACAAGCAAGGTTAGACTTTAAACTTTATGAAACATAATTTATGTATTAGGAATTTATTTTGAATGTATGTTTTTTTCATTTATGTGGCCTCTTGTACAGAAGCTGAGCTTCTCACAGTGGATGATTCTGCTAGGAGTATTTTTGGGGCTGATTCTCATCGTGATGGCCCTCATTATTTATTGTGTTGTGGGTAGGTGTCTCCTTCTTGGTTCTTCAGGTTTTGGGTTTGAGAATCCCCATTCTGTTTATTGGGGATATTATTGTAATCTTTTTAAAAGTTCAGTGGAATTTTTTTTTCTGTCCGTAGATAAAAGTCAGCGAACCGCCAAGATGTAAGTAGTCTTGTCTGACTCACCACATTTCTGTTTTTTTTCCCCTCATGTGTTTTAAATGCTGACAGATAAAATGAGTCATGTCGTATAGATGAACTGAGATAAACCCTGTGATTTTGTGCTGGTAAAATTGCAATAGTAATTGACATTGAAAAGGTGAAAAGTTGAACTTCAATTGACTTTTTGACCTTGAAGAATAGGACTTGATTTTTGACTACTTTAACCCTAAAATCATCCCACCTTTCTGCAAGAACACACCTTTTTCTTAATCTAATGACTTTAAATTTCAATGGTCAATTCCAACTTTTCTACATCTGTTCTTCAGTCATGGATGCTTCAATCCATTTGTCCATTCGGTGCGCTTCAACTCCTCTTCATCAACTCTTCGCGTCTACCAGCAAGCTACAGCTGTAAACAATATCTACCAGATGGAAACAGATGAATATGACTTTGTACACTGATGCTTTGCCTTCATCAGAACGTCTCGTCATTCCAAAATCAACAGTGGGATTTTTTATTTTATTTTCCGGGCATCCCATACACACACACACACACTTGACACACACCCAATGGGATGTCCACCATGGCCAGAAGCAGATTATGTGTTTTTGTATTCCTCCTTGTTCACTGTAAACATCCATCTCAAAATAATAATGTCTTTTGCTCTGTTTTGTGCATTCAATCTTGTAATGACTTATGCACACGATTCAAATGATAAACTGTAGCATTTGATTGATGGACTAACTCATGGACATCATCAGATGTGAATTAAATATATAAAATATATAATTTATAGCTTTGTATTTCTTTCAAGGCTATTATGTGGTAAATTAATTTGTGCAAATTGCCTATGGATAATGAATTGCTAGTTTCAAACCGTCATTACACTCAGGTCCACAGGAAGGCGCTGTGTTCATTTTAAACAGCACGTTTTTAGACGAACAAGAAGCCACAACACATGTGTGCAGCGTTGTACGATTAGCAAAGCTTCGTTTTCATAGCCAAAACCCCACTTCATTATTTTCAAAACTAAACCATGACGAAGTCGAAGAAGGTAAAGTCGGCTCCCGTCGACGAGGTCGAAGCCGAAGTCAAAGTCGAAGCCGAAGACGAAGTCGAAGTCAAAGTCGAAGCCGATGCTGAAGCTAGTCATGGGAGATCTTACCAGGAGTTGATAGCCAACGTGAACGCCATCGCGCAGCCTCTCGCCACCAGAAAACTCAGCAAGAGAATCTACAAATGCGTCAAAAAGGGTAAAATGACCATTTGAAGTGATGATTTACTCAATTCTTTATTTAACTTACAAAGCTCCATAATTCCAAGAAAATGCTAAAAACGTTCATAAACTAACCAGAGTTGCTTTCAAAGGTAACTGTTTTACACCGATCAGTCATTTTTGCGTATTACTACTCAAACTAAACGTCCAATCCAATACCTTTTAATTCACACCGACCACCATTGACGGTGAGGGACGTCCAATCCAATCGTACGATTCTAGGCTAAAATGGCTTGGACGTTTATCTCGTCAATGGCATGGAAACATGATGATTTGCCAATGTGGCTAAGCTCAACTTTTTTCAAAGTTGAAAATGCATTTGATTGTGTTTTGTGCCTTTACAGCTTCCAGAGTGAAGAACATCCGCAGAGGGGTGAAAGAAGTTCAGAAGTTTCTTAGAAAGGGAGAGAAAGGGTAAGTCCCATTGACAATGGTGCTTTGTCTTCAGAAATTGTGTTCCAAATGTATTTTCTCCTAGAAAATAATTGAAATAGGATAGTTCAGGAGTCAAAATAGTATTTTTTTTAATTGAAGCTGTTTGTTTTTTGCACAGAATCGTGATCCTTGCAGGTGACACGCTGCCCATCGAAGTCTACTGCCACCTGCCAGTCATGTGTGAAGACAGAAGACTACCCTACGCTTACGTCCCTTCCAAAGTGGTGAGCTTTCTTAGCAGAAGAGCAATTCAACCTCTTCTTTTACAATCAAGAGGCTCATCTTTTGCCATTTGTGCAGGATTTGGGCGCAGCGGCGGGCTCCAAGAGGCCCACATGCGTGATCCTGATCAAACCTCACGAAGACTATCAAGAGGCGTACGACGAGTGCCTGGAAGAAGTGACCAACATGCCCAAACCGCTATGAGCTCTATGTGCAATGGGACACGGGACACCTACTAGGAAAATGTTGGGATATGATAAGATATTTCATTTTACAGATTAATGGTGGATACCTTTTTGTTGTACTTTGTTTTGTGTATTTTCGTACCAATATATACACACTGAAACTCCAAATGGATTAGATGTCTAGTTATACCCAAATAATGGATTTTACTCCAAGACTTTTTTTTCTTACTTGATTAAGCTGTTTGTTGAAATCCTACTGGTTTTAATTAAAAAAATGAAAATGGATATGGTCGGTACAATCATTATGATACTTTTTGTTACCAGGTTTGAACATTAAACATTTGATTCAATTGCAAATGGGAAAAATATAATTCCCAGAGACATCAGTGATTGATAATTACACATGATGTATGAAATTTAAGACAATGGAAAAAGAAACTTTGAAATCTTTATTTGTTTGTATAGTTTCTATTTGGTATGAATCTATTTTACATTTTAGCACATTGAAGACAGTAGTATATTTTGTTGTATGCGTGTCTGAGTGGAATTCAAGACCGGCGACGTGTACGTGTTTCCCGTTTCTGCCGCGCTGTGAATTTCTATTGGTCAGTTCCGAAATTCAATTGACACGCGATTGGCTGTCCTGTGGGCGTGTACGAGTCACGTGGTGTGCAATTGTGGCTTTTCATTGACCGTCGTGAATCTTCCTTCGCAATTGGGCCACGAGACCTCATTATCTCGTCCACAATTGGCTAAGGCACTTGTCATTGCACAAGAATGCGGAAGTCGTGCAGTCTACTGAGTCACCGTCGTGTCAGCTGATTCTATCAGAGTGAGTAACTAGATTTAACTTTTAAAATGATGTAACCTGGCAATAATCAATGGATCCGTGACGTTTTTTGGGATGTCTGGCATGTAAATTGAACACTTGATTAGCGATCGTCGTTGAGATCTGCGTGTCTCAAGCGTTCAGAGTATGCCGCCTCAGTCCACGATGGTACGCGGGGCCGGTAACTAGCTTGATATGCTAACGCTTGCAAACTGCCCATTTCAACCACTTTCGTTTTGACTTACAGTCCGATCGCGATTTAGTCGGTATGTGTATGCGCGTGGCATGTCCTTTCACTTTCCCTTGGCCGATCTGAAAACTTTGCACCGGGTTTTTACACGTTCACACCTGTTGTCAAACGGTGATGGCCACCCGGTGAGTGACAAGCACGGGTAACGGAATTTACTCCATTTTGCAGGAATTGTTACGTCCATCGTGAACATTCTCTCTATTTTCATACTGATCTCTGATTTAACGGCTCTGATTTTGCTACTTACATTTTGGTAGATGTTCACCTAATTAGATACTTTGCCTGATAATATTGATGATCATAATTCTATGTCTATGTATCTAAAACTGTTTGTTTTTCTGTCAGTGTTATATTACCTGATCAAAATCCGTGTGCATGAATCTATAACTATTCTAATAATTATTATGCATTCTGCGATCTAGAGCATCTATAATAGTTTTTTATATTTAACATTGTGCTAACCCACTAAAATGCAGTTAATACACATGATGTTTGGATCAATAGACTGTATGCAAATGCTTTATTCATAAAAATTGGCTCTTTTTTTTTAAATTCATATGAAGCCCTAAAATGGATACAAAATATATTTGTATGCTATGAAGGTTCAATTATTCCGGATTTAAAATGAAATTTATGAGCTAATATGTCTACTATTTATAACAAGGCTGTCAAATTCAGTTTGTTTTACAAGCCACATTAATGTCAACTAGATCTCTTAGGCTGTACAAGTTTATTTTTTGCACAAAAAGTTAACCAACTTGCTGCCATTGACACCCCTAAATGTCCCATCCATTGGAGGGGTGGGTGTGCTTTGCTCTGTAGTGCACGCAATTGATCCCACGACTCACAAATATTTCAACTTTTCCTACTTTGTGTGCTGGTTCAACTTGTCTTTCTGTGCTTGCAGCGGAGGCGGGTAAGCTATAATGCCAAGTCGTATTTCTTCTTTCACAAATCTGGCATTGAAGAGTCAGAGGGAGGCCAGAATAAGTACTAGATACAAAGAGGAGGAAGGGAGGGAGCGAGGGAGGTTTGTGAGTGAGTGAGGAGGTGTGTCATGTCCTGGATTACACTCAGTGTGTGTGTGTATGTGGGTGTGTGTGTGTGTTTGGTTGACAGCAACCAATGCTTCTTTGGCCAGCACAACTTTTAACTCCAAAAGTCAAGTTTTCAGGGCTTTCTGCCGACACACTTCAGACACTCGGCCCCTGTTCTTTTTTGCGGTAAGAAATGTTATGCTGCATTTTAGCATGGTGGCGAGTATATATTTTTTTTCCTTTTCCATTCGGTGGAGCCGTGTGTAGAAGGGGGTGTGTCTGAGGGGGAAGTGAGACGACAGCTCTGCTCTGTGAAAAATGTCGGCTTTGAATTATCCTCGTGCTTTCCCGGCGTGTTTGTTTCAATATAACGTCATGCTCATGGTACAATAAAGTCAATAGTGTTTGCGTTATGTCTGGTTGAGCATGTTACATTTTGTACTCTGGTTCACTGCAATGTAAACCAAAATATATATATAATTTAGTCTTGCAAATAGACAGTCTTGAACTACGCTTTTAAAACCCAAATAAACTGAAAATGCCATGCAATTTACAGTAATCCCTCAATTAACGCGGTTAATGTAGATCAGGTAATCGAAAAATCATGAATTAGACTCACCCATATTAAAATTTTTTTTTTTTTTTAATGTATCTTTTATTGATCTGTCCCATTTTTAAAGACAAGTATAACCTGGCCTGCACTGAAGACTTCTTAGATTACAAAAGACTTTCTTTCAAATTCAGTGGAGTGTTTCAAATTCCATTTGCAGATTCAACAGAGTGATTTTGTAAAACCTCATTTCCGGAAATCCACGTTAGCACCGAGTGCAGTTTTAGTTTGAGTGTTGGGTGTGGAGCACAAATGTGGAATTTAGACTTTCTTGGCTTCAATTTCAAACATGCGTTAACCTGCACATCTCTCTGCAGTACTCAATGTTCTATTTTACATGTATGTACTACTTGCTCACTTCACCAATGACTCATTGGAGTTTCCAGCAGCAACTTTAACCACCAAGTATTTAATTTTAGTAGTTTTTCTTCAGCACGTGTACTCAAAGTTTATTTAGATTTCTTTTTGTCTGCAGGAGTTGTCAGTGGCGAGCCCAAGCCGGTAGAACGGAGGAGAAGGCGGGCCTTGGGGAAACCACGCCTTCTGTCTTCAGCATGGTGAGCAACTAAGGAGGGATTTTTTGGTCTTAGTTTGGACCAAATTTTCCCCTTTTCTACTCTACATATTAAAAAAAATCATATTTCAGAATATGCAACCTTAAAATAGTAAGTTGCAATCCACTCTCCCACGTCAGACAAAATACTTACTAAATTAACTGATGAATTCCATACTAAATTTTCCTAATATTGTAACTTTGCAACTACAAGGCACTATCAAACATTTAATTGCTAAAACATCTGCTGTTGAAAAAATGGAAACGAAAAACAGGTGGGTAATATTTTTATAACATGCTTCCTCTTTAATAGGCAGTCCATCATAAAAAAAACAATGCATTTTTCATTCACCCTTTCCAGAAAGTAAATAGTCACCAGATGATGCACAATTATTATTATTATTTTTTTTTAAAGGCTTATCGGCTGATTTTTTTTTATGCAGCACAAATAGGAGGAGGAGGAAATGTGTCCCAATGTTCCGGTCGACTGCGTGGACTGAATGCAAATGTGCTTTGCTTTTATGGAGCACATAATCAAGCCGTTCCTTTTTAATTGACGGCCTGACCGATGAGGAAATAATGTGCCCGTCCAGGCATGTCAATTAGAGAGCACAAGCTCCAGTTTGTCCACAGTTTGCTCTTTTTACACACTTTGCAATCCCAAACTGTCATATCACCGATTGTGGTCGTTTTCCTTCTCACTTATTTTAGGACATGTCCTCTCAGGTGGGATTAGACCTTTTGCTCCATTGGTAATTGGATCCTTTTAATCCCGTCTTGTCCAGCAGCGATTAATTGCTTTCCAGCTTTTTCACCGAGACAATAAGAGAAGTATTGAGTTCGTATTGTTTTCCACTCGTGCTGCCTTATGTTGAAATGGATAATATCAGCATGGAAGTGTTGGACAATGGGGTTATTTTATCCTTCCTTGGGAGTTAGAATGTATGATAGGTAACATGACCCTTGAGTATTTAGTGGAAGGGAGTTTGCTTTGCTTTGATGGACCATGAGTTGATTCTGTGTTTGCTATTGTGTATTTTGGAGGCGAGTAGTTCATTGGAGGTCATTGGGGTAGATTTTGCACCAAAAAAAGTAATGTAGGACCACATGTCGTTCTTTTTTAAGGGTAATAGCTTACTAGGAACTGGTCTTCCTTGTTGACTAAGTGTAGTGCCGCCTTTTGTTTTAAATGCTCTACTGGTTTTAACCTCCTGCTCAGTTATGGAATCATTAAATTGGGTGACCTAGTTTTTTTTTTTTTTTTTGTAAATCTTTTGCCAAATTTTTGGATGAGTTTCCAGATTGGTGGACTTTGCAACAATACCTAATTGAATTCAAGCAAAGTCACCTTTCTTATTGAAAATTCTCATTTTTATATTGTAAACAGTAGAAGTGCTAAAATTAGCAATTTGCCACAACCTTTTTCAATAGTGTAGAGTCACGGCTTGGGCGTCTACTCATGAAGAATTCCTTTTGAAATTCATTGCAGAAGGACGAGTAGTGCCAGCTGGCAAATGGAACGGAAAGAGTTAACGGTCCGTATTTCCTTGGTATGGCACGCATAGGACATGTACTGCATTTGTGTTCGTGTCATAAAGCACAAGGTAGGAACCGCTGAAATAGGTTGACCTTGAGAAAAAAATGGCTGAAAGTAGAATGAGCTATTGTAGTTGTCAGTCACACTCCAAGTTAGGGGACACGATGTGGTCTGTCTGTCTGTCTGTCTGTAGAATGCTGTGTCACTGGAGCTCTCCGCATCGTCCCTTTGCTCAGCAACCCCTCCCTTTCCGTTCCGCCCGCCGCAACGCAATTCATTTCTCTCTCCCCATCACCTAGACGTCCAATCCGTTTGAACGCGAATCTCTACAAATCGCCCGCCCCTCCTCTTTCAAACGGATTGGACCTCTCCCGGCGACCGAGTCCTTTCCAATTCACGGTAGAACGACGCGATTGGACGCCGCGTGGCGGTGGTATAGGCGTCCGAGCATCTCGACGCCCAGGGAGCGGCGTGTCGGAGATGTCGGTGAAGGGTGAATCGGGAGGGAGTGGGGGAGGGAGGAGGACGGAGATGAGAGCAGAGGGATGTTGATGGTAATGCAGAGGGCGGGGCTTAACTGGCATCTCGCAGGCGCTCTCATCTCAGCCTCTCCTCGTGCGTTTTTTGCCTCTCTTACTACAGCACGGCGTGCATCTTCCTGCAGTCATTTCAACGTATTTTTTGTTTTTGAGCTCATATTGTGGATTGATACTGTTTTGGGTGGGGTTGGTGTTTTTTTTTATTTTAATAGACGTCCTATCAGCTGGGTAGCACATGGTCATGAGGGGGGTGCGGTGGATTCCCGAAGGAAGAGCCGGCGTGCTGTAACGTGGAAATTCTTAGGAAGCCGCGGTGGAATAGCTGGGGAGGGGAGGCCCGCGGGAAGGTGAGCGGATAAAGGGCTAAAGAGGATCTTCTCCTGGAGAAGAATGACGGCGCCGGCTCCTCGTGCCGTCGTCGTGCCGCGTGTCCTCCCAGATCAGCCCCGCGGTACCTCGACATGAGCATTGCGGGACGGGCATCCTGCTCCATGCTCAATTGCTTTGTAAGTTCAATGGATTTTATTTCCATTTATTTGGGGTGGATTTTGATGAAGTGGTTGTAGATGGAAAGATATAGCTCAGCCTAACTTGATGCTAGGCCTGCCTGCCTGCCAATCACTGATGGGGAGGGGGTCGGTGGGGCTGCTTGATACACGTGAGCGCTGCAGTTATTGAGTAACCAATGCAGACCGGTGGAAAATGTTATTTTAGATGGAAGTCATGACCAGTCGCTATGGGGTTTTTGGGCTGTGGTTCCGATGCCGGTTGCTTGCCGATTCTGATTGGGTAACGGGAGCTCACCGGTTCACATACGTGTTGCTCTCTTGGATTTTAGTGCTGGTTTTTGTTCTCTGCAGTGTCAGGATGTACCTAACTATTAATCCATAATGGAGGCATGTGACTCGTTTTTGGTCAATTACAAAAAAAAAGTTGTCTTTCATATCACTTATTAGAATTTGACTCCTTGGTCAGTTTGTTTGTTTAAGTTCAATTCCGCTTCCTATTGTTTTTCTGAGCATCTGTGAGTCACGTTCTATTGATTTGTGTATTTACTTTTGTTGATTTTTAGGCCATGCTGAACCCCAATAACACTTAAAAAATCAGTCAGATTATGTGAATGAGTTCATGTTAGTTTTCCTGCGACTGGATTCACAAATTCAATTATCTAGTGCTGTTACCCTCTCGATTCGAAAGAATTGGACATTTCGTAGCAAACTTCTCAATTCTAAATTCATAGTAGGTTCCTAACAAGATTTGCCAATAGCCATTTCAAATTCAAAGAGAATAATTGTTTTATCTCATTCATTTTAATTTAAAATAAATAATGAAGCTTAAAATATGACATTAAGGCAAATTAATTCACAAATCTGTGATTGCTGTAAAACATATTCCCCCCAGTGCTTTTGACTCATAAATTAATAAATTGCAATGTCAGACCCTCAAGAACAGCAATGCTTATTTCCTCCAAGCTAAATCACAGAAAATAATCGTTAACTACAAATGTCCTTGATTATTGTCAGACTAACACAAATGATGAATGCTATTGTTCATCATAACTCACAGCAATACTAGTCTATAAAGTGATATACTTGATTATTTAAGGTTATATCTGTTCCCACACACGAGTAGCCATTTTATTTCTTTATTTTATGATGCTTTTTGGAGTGTCTGCAGTCCTGCTGACTCATCAGTTCTTCTTCCATGTCACTGCCTGTGCATTTTATTATCCGAGGCCTTCTGGAATTAAGACCAAGCATATTTCTCTTATCGTCCTCACCTTTGACTGATGCTATAAAATAGCTCAGTTCACTTTTCCCACAATGTGTTTAGAGTATAAAAAATTCTCAGTGAGCCATTGAAATATTCCTAGTTTTCCCAGACATTGCACCGAATCTGAATTGTTTGGATCTTACTTTCCGATTTTAGCACCCCACTTTCAGCAATGCCTACGAATACCCACTAGTTCAAGTTATGAGACTAATTGGACAGAATGTTCAGTACACTGCGATCTATGAAATATTTATATTGCCTGAGAAAGGGATGGGCGGAGGGGTACATTTGGAAACATTTGTCATGCTCCGGTGTCTTTTGCTCTTGACCCATTGGTGTCGTCTCCAGCAAGGCCTTTTTTTCTCGAAAAAAAAAAGAATCCAAATGCTTTAACATCAAGTGATTGCTGTTGCCATGACAACTACACACTTGTTCTTGGAGCTTGTGCAAGATTTTTTTTTGGTTTTGTCTTTCCTGTGCATGGATTAATATCTTTTTGTCATATCTTGATTTATCTGCGACATTACACTCAGACTACTATCATCTTATGAAGACTAAAAATGTGTTCTTAAATATGAAATGTATTTTTTTTAAAGTGGCTGTCAGGTTCAGCACTTTCATTTTGCACTTGGAACACAGCAGGGGGGAGGAGGCTTTGCTGGCTAAGAGCGGTGACGAAGCAAAAAAAAAAATTAAAAAAACTTGAGCTCAGGCCAGCTGTGCTGCTCCTTATCTTAAAATCTTGTCCTACTGAAGCGCCTGATCTCTCCTTTTAATTGTTCCCTAGAACTTAACTACACCCTGCATGATATGTCATTATTAAATTTTATAGATTAAAGGTCACCCTAAGAGAATATAATAAAAGCTGCCCTGGAAAAAAAAGAACAACTCATGTTGTGCAGACCAGACAAGATTGATCATCCTGGCCTTCGATCGAACACGACTCCGTCTAATAACTACCATTGCACTAAATTGCCTTATCTTCCATAGCATGTTACCTCAATGTTGTACTCCAATACAACCTTGTAGCCCTATTTGAACAGTTTTTCTGTTCATCTGATGACATCCATTATCTGTACCGCTTATCCTCGCCAGGATCGCAGACGTGCTCAAGCTTATCCCACAAGGTGGCAAAAACAATGACTTTTTGCCAGTAACCTATTTTGTTGTAGATGACATCTTTCATGCAGAGTTAAGGGTTTGACGTCGATTCATGGCGATCTCACACTGTTTAATTTGACTCCATTGGTGATGCAGTTTGGGTTTATTGTCCTTTTTTATTATAAAAAAAGTTAGTAGTTTAGTTAGTAGACCCTATAGTCTGATTTGATCTCCTAAATGCATCATAATCTTGACAGAATGATTTAAACTGTTAATTACAGGGTGAAGAGGGGCCTCCCAGTCTGGAGTACATCAAGGCCAAGGACCTCTTCCCCCAGAAGGAGCTGGTGAAGGAAGATGAAAGTCTTCAGGTAAATGGAACCGACCGTGTTTGGCCATCCTTTGGCAAATATTACTTTCTATAAGTATAGCCCACTCAGTGAGCTCTTTTGACCTTCATTCCAGTCCATTAAAAATGATTAAAAGGCACATATGCACACAGACTAGGTTTTTTTCCCCCCATGCCACGCCCATCCACCAAGCTCAGCTGAGAAATCTTGCGCAAGACGTTGCATCAAAAGCAGGTTCAAACATGGCAGTTCACCTTGATTTTTGCAGGCAATCCCCTCCACTACATATATCGCTTAACACCTTTTTTTTTGCTGCGATGCATGCATGCATTCATGCATGCGTGTGCACACTGGCACGTTCTCATTGGCCGGCCTCCTCAACCGGAAGTCACGACTCACACGCGGTTGTTATTCATAAGCCTCCTCTTGCTGGCTTGCTGGCTTCTAGTCTCACTCTACCTTTCTCTAAATTATTACTGCTGGTGAAGTCCCGTGGAGGACATGTGACACCGTCTTTTGCTCTCTCGCGGGCTCTCCGTGAGTCATGCAGCTACTTTTGGAGTGCAGCTGCTTGGTTGCTGTTTGGCAGTACAATATGTTAACTATGGCATGATATTTTTGGTTTTTGGTCGCTGGGTGGCGCACTGACTTAAAGCCCCTCATTCTTTTTTTCTATTAATAATAATAATAAAATAATAAATTGAACAACAATCCCTATGTGTTCTACTACGCTCCTCCACTGCATGACCATCTAATGTGCTTTACCAATAGCCAAACTGCAAGGCACGGTTTGCAATCTGTCCTCCGGAAATCATGTTAGTTTAGGAAGATAATCATGCAAGCTGTGATGTGTGCAAAGAGGTCACGTAAATCAAGACTAAATGGTTGAAGCATCTACCCGGATTAAACACGCATGGTACATTGCTTGCTTTTATAGTTCAGGTGAATGGAAATCACTTCATCTCTATACTCATCAACATTAGGCAAACAATTACAGGATTAATAAATCTACTGCAGCACAATATTTCACACTAACATGTATGTACTAGTCACCTTGTGTATAGGGAATAGATCTTCTATCATTGATACTATTTGTGTTTCTGCAATTTGTGTGTTGTTTCCTTACAGATCCCCTTCCCAGTTCTTCAGGGGGAAGGTGTGGAGTATCTCGGCCAAGCTGATGAGGCTGTCATTGCCATTTCCAACTACAGGCTCCATATCAAGTTCAAGGAGTCTGTCATCAATGTAAATATTACAAAAAACATAGTCGCTCTAAGCGAACAAGTGGAGTACTTCTCAAAAGGGCTCATTTCTGATCCATCTGATGTTTTATTCTGACACTTGAGAGTACAAAAAAGTATTCCCAGGTTATCCTCATTCTTTCGAGCTGTTTTCTTGCCCTTTTGCGTCTGTCCATGTTTGTCTTTCCCTCCATGATTTCAATTTAGCACGGTTATTTGTTCACATCTCAGCTACTTTATCTGACATCCATCAAACTCATGTTTTCTCCCTTTTAAACTCATTCACTGCTACACTTTCAGTACTATAGAAAATACACAAAAATATACATCCATTTTCCCTAGACATCCAGGTGACATTCAACACTTTGCCTGTCACTGATATGACTAGAATTGAATTACTCATCATATGGCAGTGAGTGAGTTGACTTGTCATTCCTTATTTTTCCCTGCTTTTAATTATTTTTCCCATTTCCTCCTCCTCTGTGTGCGTTCCATGTTGTCGCTGTGCTTTAGACCTACCCAGATGTGGACAATGAAATATCTGTGAGTACCTCGTGTTAAAAGATGTTAAAAGACAGCCCGGACACATCGCATTTTATGTCCGTATAGAAACGCCATGGTAAACTTTCCTGTCACCCTGCTCAGTTGGTTCTCATGCTGCGGTAACACGTTTGGCACAGTGCGAGCATCTGATTTGTTAATATGGCATATTTAACCTTTTAATAATGCAGATACTTCTAGGGATCAAATCAGGTTGGTAGTCGTGAGGTTTTTTTGGAAGGAAGCTTTGAGCCTTCTAAGCATGGATTGGTCTATCCTAGACCCGAAAGTGATCACTGCAATCTTTTCCGTCAGGCTAATCATATTTCCTCTCTGTTTCCCCCTTTAGGTGCCCCTCAGGTTGATCGAGAGCGTAGAGAGCCGGGATATGGGTCAGCTGCACATTATTTGCAAAGACTCCAAAGTTGTCAGGTAAAAAGAAGTGGGAAAATTAGACCAATAAAAGCTTGTTATTGGATTTTGAACGTGCGCTAAGCTGCCACTTTCTATCGATGAATTAGGCAGTTAAGTGCTATGATTATCCTCATGAATGGTTGTTTTAATTTTGTATCCTAGATGCCATTTTATGACATTCAAGCAGTGTCAGGAGTGGGTCAAGCGTCTAAGCAGGGCTATTGCTCACCCGTCACGCTTAGAAGACCTCTTCGCTCTGGCCTATCACGCGTGGTGTTTGGGAGGCAGCGCTGACGATGAAGACCACCATGTTCATCTGTGTCGCCCAGGTTTGTACTATGAATAGCCACTTTGTTCTACTCACACAAATCTGACTTGTGATTTAGTATCTTTTTTACAGACCTTTTGAAAGTGCTTTGTTATATATTTATTTTACTAAAGTGTATGCCCTTGTTCTTTTTGTCTGGAGGTGATCATGTGCGTCAGAGAATGGAAATGGAGGTCAAAAGGATGGGATTTGACACGCAAAACATCTGGAGGGTTTCGGCTATAAATTGTAACTATAAGTACGTCATGTAAATTGTACTTTAAATTGCTTGGCAATTGATTAGAGTTTGGTGATTGACATTTATTGCACGAATACTATTTTCTACAAACATTCTAATTTTTAAACCTTGTTGGGATAAGATAATTTATAGGTACCAAGAATTCATGTTTCTACCACTTACTTCAAGTTACACTCTGTTTTCTCTCCAGGCTTTGCTCCAGTTACCCACAGAAGCTTTTGGTTCCAATATGGATAACTGACAAGGAACTAGAGAGTGTAGCCTCATTTAGATCCTGGAAGAGGATTCCAGTGGTGGTCTACAGGTATGCCAGTTATTTGAATTTTTTTAGTGAATACCATTTTCTAAGGCTGATTTTGTTTTTTTTTTCCAGACACCAGAAAAACGGGGCGGTGATCGCACGCTGCAGCCAGCCGGAGATCAGCTGGTGGGGCTGGAGGAATACGGATGATGAATACCTGGTGACATCTATTGCCAAAGCGTGTCAAATGGACATGGCAGCCAAGGGTTCCTGTGGTGGAGCCGTCTGCCAACAACGTGGAGAAGCTCATGACTCATCTGATAGTGATTTTGGTAAAATGTCGACATTAAAACTCGCACATTTTTAATGAAATTAGATTTTTTGGTTTTCATATGATTTTTATTTTTATTTATTTTTGACAGACTCCTCACTGACCGGCAGCTCGGTCTGCGATGACAACACGGTACCCCAGAAACTGCTTATTTTGGATGCTCGCTCTTATACTGCTGCAGTGGCCAATCGTGCAAAAGGCGGGGGCTGCGAGTGTGAAGGTGAGTAACTATTACTTCAGCTTTTATTCAGTATACAGTAGTTTTCCCAATTTTTGAAGTATCCCATTATTTTTGAAAGGTAAATGCTTTACATAACAGCCTGATTTTGTGTTTTAGAGTACTACCCAAACTGTGAGGTGATGTTTATGGGAATGGCCAACATTCACGCCATACGCAATAGTTTTCAAGCCCTGAGGACTGTCTGCAGTCAGATACCCGATCCTGGAAAGTAAGTGGATGCCTTTGACCTTTTTCCCCGTGTGTGTGGTGTCCCCTTGACCCCCTCCTCCCCCGGTCATGCTCTCACCCCACAAATGCTCTTAAGTTGCAAGAGATGAGGAAGCTGCCCCAGGTTCAGTCTCATTCCTGCTGAGTGGGCCAGCTGTCTGTCTGGTTACCCAGACATTGGCGCCATTTATCATGCTTGTTTACTTCAATTCTCTTCTACTCTTCTGGATATATTTTTTTATATGTAAGATTACTGTTGGTGAACAGAAAATGTAGTAAATATTATATACATGCGTGGTTAAAAAAACTTGCATTGTTATCTTGAGATTTTTGAGTACAATTGCAAAATAATTTCATTTCGTTTATCCTTTTAATGTGAGATTAGATTAGATTACATTAAACTCCGTAAATCCCATACTGAAGTATGCTATTGTGTTTATAGTAAACCCATTTGGATCAACCTGTTTCAGACTAGAACTTAAATCCAGATCACCTTCTATTTTGACTTCTGCCTACTTAACAGAAGTCCTGTTTACTTAAAATGCAGAATTTTGCTACTTCAACATAAACACTCATACATAAATTCTGCTTTACATGAATTCAGCCTACTTAAACCTGAGCTTCAGTTGTTACTTGACGTTTTATTGAATTTCTCTACTGTTTCATGTGTGCATGTTCTATGAATATCAAATACTTACATGTGTATATACATATACTTTGTATGTACATCTATACTACATACATTATAGGTTTTATATTTCATCTTTTAATCAAGTATGATTAGGTCCTGAATATTTTTGATGAAGTACCCTTATCTTGGAAAGTAATGTTTTTTTTCCCCCCCTAGCTGGCTTTCAGCACTGGAGAGCACCCGTTGGCTGCAACACCTATCTGTCATGTTAAAAGCAGCCACGCTGGTGTGTTCCTCCGTGGAGAGAGAAAGTCGTCCCGTTCTCGTGCACTGCTCAGACGGATGGGACCGCACGCCGCAGATCGTCGCCTTAGCCAAGATACTCTTGGATCCCTACTACCGGACACTTGAGGTGCCTTACTTTTGTCTAAAACCACACACACACACAAAAACGAAGTACACATGCTCGGTCATGTCTTTCCACGTGATCACAACCGCACCCTTTAAATGATAAACTGTTGATTTGCAGGGTTTCCAGTTGCTAGTGGAGACGGATTGGTTGGACTATGGTCACAAGTTTGGGGACCGCTGCGGCCACCAGGAGAACACGGACGACGTGAGCGAACAGTGTCCTGTCTTTTTGCAGTGGCTGGACTGCGTTCACCAGCTTCTCAAACAATTCCCATGCCTGTTTGAGTTCAATGAGGCCTTCTTGGTGGGTACCCGTCATGCACCTTTTTTTACCCTCTTATGTCATTCAGTGTCGCGAATAAACAAATGGGTGTGTGTATATACACTCAGGATTAATTCTGACACTGACTGATTGGCAGACTAGTTTTAGAGTGAACTTTTCAACTTGGTTATCAATACAAACAAGTTGTTGATCTTTCTGATGCAATTCTTCAGGTCAAGTTGGTGCAACATACATATTCGTGTTTGTATGGCACTTTCCTGTGTAACAATGCTCGCGAGAGGGACGCCAGGAACATTTACAAACGCACTTGCTCCGTCTGGTCCTTACTACGCACGGGAAACAAGAACTTTCAGAACTTTCTCTACATCCCAAGTCAGGATATGGTTAGTCAGTTTTTTTGTTGTTGGCTTAGATATGTGAAATTCTGCTCCCTGTTGGTTTTGAGTGGAATGTGATGCTGGCTTTCATTTATTTCCTCCTGTTTTTGTTTTTTTCTGCAAGGTGCTGCAGCCTGTCTGCCACACACGAGCACTGCAGTTGTGGACGGCAGTCTACCTTCCCACAACTTCTCCTTGCACTGCTGTGGACGACTCCATGGAACTGTATTTGTCCCCGAGTGTGACGGGGGATGAACTTGCTTCCCGCTCCCTTGATCGGTACTTTTTTTTTTTTCCAAGCACAGGAAAGTGGACCCTGCTTTGAGTTAATTAAATATGGATGTTTTTTTTTGTGTGATGTCCATTTATAGACTTCCCAAAACCCGCTCCATGGACAATCTCCTATCAGCTTTTGAGAACGGAACGCCCATGACGCGGACATCCAGTGACCCCAACCTAAACAAGCACTGCCAGGAAGATCGCCCCGTCTTGGAGGCGTCACCCGGCCTTGATAGTACTTCTCTCCACGGCACTGAGGAGTTGGCATCCGACGACTCTGACCCGAACCCCCCCAATCTTCGTCTTCCTTCAGACGGTCCCGAATGTTGCGAGGATGCAACGGAGGAGGAGCCCTGTCTCACCACCCAGCCTCTGCCATCCCTTCCTCTTCCTCCTGCCCCCATTCATTTTGACATCAATCCCACTCCTCCCCAACCATCACTACATGGCACCATGGCCTGTCTTACAACCCCTCCAACGGAGGCTGAGAGCTCCAATAAAATTACTGAAAGCACCCCACCTGAACCGGAGTTGGTTTCGCCACCAAACCTCGACGGCCCTCCCCCCGCCGCCTCCATACTCGCCAGTCAGGAAATCATCATCTCTGCACTTGCGGACCTCCAGGCTCCGAACCTTCCGAGGCCTCTCCTTCCCCTGGAGGACTCCACCGAGACTTTGGTAGACGAAGCCGATCTTGGTGTGGGTGCTCCTCCTTTGAGTGCTATCGCTAACGGCGAGCAGCAGAAGGGGACGATGACGCCGCCTCGCAACGAAGAATCTACGGATGCCCAAGCGATTCCGACTACAGACTGCGGCCAGGCGGCTGACGACCAAGAGGTCTCCCGGAGCCCCCTGACAGAAATGTCCTTGATGGGCCCGCACTGGGAGAGCGTCCAAGGCCTGATGCGCTCCGCCTGCAACGGCCGCTACTCTGCACGCTCACTCCAGAGCCGGCGGCTGGCCTACAAGCTCCTGCGTTCACACGGCCTGACCCTTGGCGCATCACAATGTTGCCGCAAAGAAGCGCCTACTTGCCCCGGCAGTCCCCCGCGGCCCGGGTGGCCATCGGCCAAGCCCACAGCACTCTCTGTCAACCCACCCGTCATCAACAACTGCTCGCCAGCATGCCACCAGCTCCCTCCGGTATCGTACGCCCCGCCCTCGGCCTGCGGCTCCCCCCTGCCGCCGCACGCCCCGGCGTACTTGGACGACGACGGGTTGCCAGTGCCCGTGGACGCCGTGCAGCAGAGGCTGCGGCAGATCGAAGCGGGCTACAAACAAGAAGTGGAGGTGCTGCGACAACAAGTACGGCAGCTGCGGATGAGACTGGAGAGTAAACAGTACGGAACGCCTCCTTCGGAGCCGGATGTCGACTATGAGGACGATATCGTGAGTAGTTTTGAATCCCGCTTTGGTTATTTCTTGTGAAATTTGGCAAAGACTTTTCCTCATCTCACCCATGCCTCGCTTTGCTTTCAGACCTGTTTACGAGAATCGGACAACAGTCCCGAGGAAGACTCCCTGTCCACACAGAGTGAGGATCGACTGTCCGAAGGCAGCTGGGATCGAGTGGACAGCAAGGACACTGAGGTTGGTGTGCTCTTCTGTCTTTTTACCCCCTTTCAACTAGGCCTATATTGTCACCTTTCAATAACCACGTGTCTTTTAGGTCACGAGGTGGGTGCCTGACCACATGGCTTCTCATTGTTTCAACTGTGACTGCGAGTTCTGGATAGCCAAGAGGCGTCACCACTGCAGGTAGGAAGTTTTCCTTTCACACAAAAATGATCTCAAGAATAGAACAAAAAAACACTAATCTCGATACGTTCCCTGATTAAAATCAGTGGCGTGGTTTCCTTATTCTTTTCAGTGGACTTTTTTAAACATGGAAAACAGGATCCTGCCATAAAAAATCGTATCCTAAGTATATAGGTTATATGTTGAACTCATTGGCTGCATTGATGAAGTTAGACTTGCAATCCATTTTGACAGGGAGACCCAATCATTGAACATTTAGGCATTCATAGTTAGTTTGGAAAATAAATCCTAGCCTGTTTTTCCAGTTCTGATGAGTTGCTTTACCAGTATTGTTGTCAATAGCAGGCCATGGGTTAAATTCCTTTAAATTAAAAAAAGAAATACACCAACTAGAATGCTATAGTTTTCATAACTTTAATATGTAAAAATCATGATTGAAAATTAAACAATACAAGTACCATCTTTTTCCATTTATGTGTATATATATGGATTTTGCAGGGTAGTGATGGCCATAAATATGCAAAAATTCCAGTAATCATACTTGCCATTACATTTTTACAAAGCACCTTAAGTAGTACATAACATAAGAGCACAATTATTGATGGTATGGTCTCTGTTCTCCCCACAGAAACTGTGGCAACGTATTCTGCAAAGACTGTTGTCACTTGAAGCTTCCCATCCCGGACCAGCAGCTTTACGACCCGGTTCTGGTGTGCAACACCTGCCACGACCTGCTCCTGGAGTCTCGAACCCGCGAGATCCGCAGCCAGCAGTTCAAAAAGGCCATCGCCACCGCTTCCAGTTGAGCGGAGCGTCTCCCGTAGCTCGGACCGCCTCTGACGACTCTCGTTCGGCGTCGCCCAAAAACCCGCTGTGCGTTTTCGGCCGCCAGGAGTCGCCGTCTGGAGCGCGTGGCGGCCATCCAGAAGCGTCCTCGGACTGTAGGCGTTTTGCGGCCAGGTGCGTTTTTTAGCGGCACCTCCTTTCCGAGGCCACCCGGTTGGTGTACCCAACGCCGGCCCGCACTCTCCATATAGATGCCGCGGAGAAGGACAGCGGTCGGATGCCGACCGACCTTTTTTTGGAAGGTTTTTGGACCTGCGGAAAGAAAGGAAATGCTGCTATTGTATCTGAAAAGTCTAATTTTGTATTCTTATTTTGTGCACAGCTACGTGTCGTCGTGTTTCGAAGGGATTTCCGAGAGACCAAACGTGAACGAAAAAGGGAGACGACGTTCGTGTCTTTTTGAATGTAAAACCGTTGAACGGGGGAAGTTGCTACCTGAGGAGGCGTGTGAGGACATGGTGACATGTTTCTGGTGGGATGTCAATCTGGCTATTTCTGGGAAATGACTGAGAATTTTTTTCAACAGGGTCTGACATACCTCTAAAATAAATATTTAAAATAAAAGACCATTGTCCTCATGATTGGCAGTTAGTGGAAGAAGGAAAAAAATGGTACAAATGGTTCTTTTTTGTCCCTTAAAAGAGGTCAGCCATAGTTTCCCCATTTCCAACATACTTGTTTGTGTCTACTGGGTGTTCAATTGTGCCATACTTGTTTATTTGTCAATGTTTTTCTTTCCAATAGTTGGCAGCCGGATGGCGGCTTTGTTTCAGCTGCTAAAGAGTAACGTTGATTTCACTGGACGATCTGATCCGGCTAAATGAGCTCATTTGGATTTTTCCTTCGGAGGGTAAAATTGAGCTTTTTTAACCCTCGTCGCAACTGTAACATACGTAATGATCTTGGTTCAATGGTGGTGGCTAAAAGCGGTTGTTTAATTCCGAAATAACTGTTGTAAAGAATTGCACTGTAAACGTTCATTCGCATTGGCCCAGATAAAAGTGATATATATATGACTAAGCTGTTTCCAATTCTTATTTTGCGCTTTTTGTGCTTAAACATTTTTATCATTGGCAGGTACCTGATACACTTTAACTGGATTTGTGAATTTTGCTGTCGGAGATCCCGCTTTGAATGGATTGGACGTCTACCACAACTGATTGGATCACTACAAGGTTATATTATTGCAGGAGGAGCAAAAAATTACTATAATTGGTGAATAATAACTAACTATCATCTATTTTGAACTGTATTAACTTAATTCAAGGTTAAAGATGCACACTGTTTTCTACTCTTAAACAAAAGTATTCAGATTAACAATTTAAGTCATTGTGACGAGCTTACTGGAATATTATAGATTCAAATTTCCTATTATAGTTTTGATGTAACTTCTATCTTGGCCACCAAGAGGCAGCCTTGACTCAATCTAAATCAGGATGCCTAAAAATGTACTTGGCGAAAGTCACTTATACTTAAAGGATGATTTCATCTGATAGTGACTTTATAAGCAATATTTCCTAGTTTAACAGCTTTACCAAAACTTCAGAATAATATAATCAATAAAAATCCAATTCACTTACACACAGGGTTTAGGTATTCAGTTGTGGTTTCATTACTGCTGACTACAATAGACGTCCAATCCATTTTGACAGGACAGCTGGTAATCTGTCGCAGTCACTTGGGAATTTAACAACTATTTGTTCAATGTGTTATTTTCTGCCTCATGTTTTAACCCTATATTTAACATGCCTGAATTTTGACTGATATTTTATTCTTGTAAAAATGGACATCATGACCATTACAGGTACAGAGTTTTAAGAATTGAATGATGTTGCCATTTGCTTTGAATGACTGTATATTTGCAGGAAATGAACTCACCACTGCACTCCAGGACGTAAAGATGCTGATTGGGAGGGGTGCCTGTGAAGATCCACCACAGAGGATGCCCATGGAAGAAGGAAGGAGGAGGAAGGAGGAGCCTCTTGTGTGGCACCCTGATGGGCAAGTATAAGAAAGAGCTCCCTGTAAGAATGCCACCACGAGCAAGTCATTACATTGCCTTCAACATGCAGCAGCTGCAGCAGCATCTCACCTTGGTGGCCGTCCTCCTCATGGTATCTTCCTCCTGGAGACTCTGCGCCGGAGCTGCTGGTGAGTCAAACCCGTTCACTCCTACATGAAAAAAAGGGTATTTCAGATTAAAATGTTTCATTATCTGGCCATTAAATTTAATTATAGATTTTTTTTTTGGGAATCGACATGAGTGAAACACTGATTTTCTTGTTAAAGTTCATTTTTAGTGTTTTAGGGAGGACATTTTCAAGGAGAATATTTTTTTTATAGGATTTTTTAAAAATATGTATGGTACACCTGTCCTGGTGCAGTGAGGGTAGCTTAATACTGAGGTTCTTATTTATTTTTTTCCTCTCGCTCTCTCTCTCTACTGAATGTGTGTTGCACCTGCGCGTGAGCCAATGACGCGTTTGCGTCTTTTCTGCGGCAGAACCTTCTCATGAATTCCACCTCCAATTTGACACCATGTCTCCAATATCCAGATCTAACCTGGCGATTGGATTGAAAAAGACCAATTCAATATTCAAGACTTGTCGTAAATTGTCGTTTTGGTCAATGAGAGTGATGGTCATTATATGGAAAAAGATCTTTTGATGGAGAAGCGTTAATTGCAATGTTTCAGCAACGAAAAATGGAATACAGATTTTGCACTGGAGGGTGCGGACAGGGATTTGATTGGCTCAACTCAAAAATGTTTAATTTCAAGGCACTATAGTGAATCATTATTTTTTACTGATAAATTGTTTTAACCCTTGGTATGGCACGTGACTATTTTAGTCATTCCTAAAACTATTATTGTATATTTTTGGGGGGTTTAAAATGTTTACAATTCTATATATAAATTAGTAAGATCAAAATGACTTAAAGCAGAAATAGACTATAACAATGTAAATATATTTTCTGATAGTATTTGACAAACACAAAAACATAATTGTTATTTTTTGAATAAGTACAATAGCATTGAATACAAATCTTGTACTTTTAACACTACTTATACAGTCTAATTTTCCTATTTTTTTTGCCTTCAAATTCCAGCTGAGCATCCCTCATTGTTCAAAAGTTGCCACTCCAACATAAAAATTCTCCCAACTGGAACAACTCCAAGTGGATCAGAACCGAGGCAATTGAAAATTAAAAATAAAATCAGTCACAATGCAAACACTCTCTAGTAAAATAAAGCCAGATAAGATCGCATTGAGAACTAGACCGGCTTGACATGAATGACAATGGCTGCCACAAGGACAAGTGTTAGTGGGACGTTTGTTATTTTTTTAGTAACCATTATTGTGCAGGAGTCACAGGAAAAAGTTCACATGGCAAAGACTTCCTTCTCCGAGGCTTGGGAGAAGCCTTCATGCAATTCTAATAACAGAACGGGAAACGCTATTATTTTTTTCAATGGCGGGAGTGTTTTTCGTCAATATTTGATGGCTCAGATAGCGGCACATATTTGTCTGGGAGAATGGAAAGGCAACGTGCGCTCCGATTGTGAAATATTAATAAACTTCAGTGTCGTACCGTGTGAGAACGTGTCTCCACTCGTGTAAAAGATTGAATCTCGTGTTTATTCTGGTAGGAAGGAAAGATATATTTGAGTGTAACAACAGCGTTGCTTAAAAATAGAATCTTACTTGACTATTTTCAACACTCAAATGGATTTTCTGTCTTTTTTTTTTTTCTTAAAGATTGGTGCTATCAATCCCAGTTCACCTGCGACCACCAGTGTAATGGTAAGTCGGTGTCTGAAGGATTTTTCGACATTTCGCCGTAGTGCGATTTTCAGCATCTGGTTTTTCTAGGTCCAGACAAGTGGAACCACGCCAATGGCGCCTGCGCTGGGAAATCCCAATCGCCCATCAACGTGGTTACCAAGAAGACTTTGAAAGACGAGCGTCTGACCCCATTGGTGTTCGCTAACTACCAGCAGATCTTCCGAGGGACCATCAAAAACAACGGCCATTCGGGTGAGTGAGCAAATCTGGGCGAATTGGGGGCCACAATTCTAATTTTGTCTTTTCCAGTTCAAGTGGGAGTTCCTCACCTGAGCACCATCTCGGGGGGAGGTCTGACCAGCACCTACAAGGCAGTCCAGTTCCACCTGCACTGGGGTACTGATGGCGGACCGGGCTCGGAACACACCATTGACGGAGAGCAGTATCCAATGGAGGTAGGAACTGGTTTCTTACTGGTATTTTTCTGGAGTTGACTTAATAGAAAACTCATCAAATGCAACTTTCTTTGACGCAGCTGCACATTGTGCACATGAAGCATCACTACACCGATCTGATCACGGCGTTAGCCGACCCAGAAGGCGTCGCCGTCCTCGGCTTTTTCTACCAGGTAACTACATCCCACCGTCTGCTTTTCCGCCAAAGTGTCAATTCCGTCCAAGTAAAATCCCTCCCATCTACTTTCAAGGTGTCCAACAGTGCCAACCGAAAATACGACCCCATCATCAACGCTCTGCGGAGCATCAAAACAACAAGTAAGCGCTGCAGTTCTCCATCAAAACATCCAAAAAATGGCTGCAGTCTTCTTATTGTGCATCCTTTATTTATTTTTAGACGCCAATACATCTCTTCCTCCAATCTCCTTGGCGCAACTTATCCCAGCTGAGCACAACCTGACAAATTTCTACCGCTACAAAGGATCTCTGACCACTCCAGGCTGCACTGAGGCCGTGGTTTGGACCTTGTTTGAAAACCCCATCTCTCTCAGCATTGAACAGGTAGGAAATGAAGGCAAAACGCCAACAAAAAATGCATTTTTGCTCATTTTTGTGGCCGATTTTTAAACTCTCCCCCTTTTCTCCAACAGCTCCGGGCCTTTTCTGACCTCAAGTTCCACGACGGAAAGGCGATGGTAGGGACTTTCCGGCCGGTGCAACCTCTCAATGGGCGTCAGGTGTTTCGATCTGGAGGTGGAGTGGCGGCACTTAGCTCTGCCCTTCTCCTGGTCACCTTGGCGACTGCCTTGGGCTTCCATTAACCACCCGCGCTGCGACACTCGTCAACATTGAACATCCCCCTCCTGATTTTTGTGACACTATCACAAAATGGTCAAAGTGTGTGCATGACTCACCTGGTGGCTCTGTCTCCTTTGCAACACATTCAAAGAACACCTTCAAAGTACACCTTGGAGTGGATGAGGGTTGATCAGCATGGATATGTTGTAAAACTGTAGGTCATATGTCCTCATGAAGGTGCAATGAAGTAAACCACAAACACCACCTGGAACAATATTAGACAAGGTTAGTATCATGATGCTTGATTAACCCAAAAACACACCAACAGCACGCGGCTATAAATAGCACATCTGAGCTCCGTTACAAAGTCAATCAAGTCAATATTTAGCTCCTCCTACATTACCTGACTCTGGCCCAGTCAGGTGTTGACCTCATGACTAAACAATTTATTTTTTTGTGACTGCGACTAAGTTGCGATGCACTGAATGCCACAGACTGTGAATTCCGCCATCTTCAAGCCACATTTTGTGTTATGACCAATGAAGCGGTCTATTTTTTTTATTCCATCGTTCCATGAGGCATTAATGTATATTTCTATGCTGTTTTCATGCACATAATGTATTTTATGCACTGAATGTGTTCACTGATATGAAATGTGCAATGATCGCTATTATTTATGTATTGAAAATAGTCCTGTGTATCAAGTTGTGTGCGTTTAACTATACCGACATGTGACATCTGTCGTGTAAAGAGTGTTGAACAATAAACAACATTTTTAATAGATGGGCTCCTTGTCAGTTACATCCAATTAGCTTAACGATCTCGTAATTCAAATCCTTTTTTTTGACAAGAACAAATGAAAGTGAATAATACTACTGCAAGACCTTTGAGAGTGGTGGTCCAGTGGGTAAGTCATCAGTCTCTTGCTTCTGAGGTCCTGGGTTCAAATCCTAATGCTTGCAAACATTTTCCCACTATTATTCAGGTAAATGAAGGGGATAAAAGTGCAAGTACTACTGCTTTCTCTTACAGGTTGGTGGCCCAGTGGATAAGTCATCAGTCTACCAACTCTTTGGTCCTTGGTTCAATTCCCAGAGCCCACAAAGATTTTCCCACAAGTCATCAGGTATAAGTATAAGTATTCAGTGGACGAAGCATTTTGTCCAAAAAATGACTAAGTGTTTCACCCCATTTCCTTGGATAAAACGTTTCAACACCCAGGGACAAAAGAACAAATACTACTCCCTAATCTTGAAGAGTGGTGGCCCAATGGATAAGTCATCAGTCTGCCAACTCTTTGGTTCCTGGTTCAATTCCCAGAGCCTGCAATGATTTTCCCACAAAGTCATCAGGTATAAGTATAAGTGTTCTGTAGTGGATGAAACATTTTGTCAAAAAAATGACTAAGTGTAACACCCAGTTTCCTTGGATAAAACGTTTCAACACCCTTGTATAAGTGGGGCACGAGTTGGTGTTGTGGGTTGCACACTCGCCTTTGCACCGAGAGAACGTGAGTTCGCTTCCCGGTGTCGGCGGTTCACTGACCAAGCAAGCGGTCGAGGGTCGGCCGAAGGCCGACCCGAGAACGCCTTTCGCACATACAGGTCCATCAAGTGTCTTCCGAACTGCCGAAGGCAGTTCGGAATATAACCTTTTGCTGAAAAGTATGACTAAGTGTTTAATATAAATTAAAAAGTTTTTTCTTTTTTTTTTCCCTTCTTCTTATTCCATTGACCAATTCTTCTTTCCAAGTATTTTCAGCCAAACGACGGCTGCGGGAATCGAACCCAGGTCTCCCACACGGGAGTCCTGTGATCTAACCTCTGCGCCAACCAAGTGACTACTCTTTTCTTTGTAATCATTTGAGTGTCATGACAGGAAGTCCACAGAAACAACTAAGTGAAAAAGTGTCCGAACCGGGAATCGAACCCAGGTCTCCCACATGGGAATCCAGTGACCTAACCTCTGGGCCAACCAAGTGACTACACTTTTGTTGGTAATCATTTGAGTATTTTTAGAAGAATTCCACAGAAACAACTAAGTGAAAAAGTGTCCGAACCGGGAATCGAACCCAGGTCTCCCACACAGGAATCCAGTGACCTAACCTCTGGACTAACCAAGTGACTACACTTTTCATTGTAATCATTTGAGTATTTTTCGAAGAAGTCCACAGAAACAACTAAGTGAAAAAGTGTCCGAACCGGGAATCGAACCCAGGTCTCCCACACAGGAATCCAGTGACCTAACCTCTGCGCCAACCAAGTGACTGCTCTTTTCATTGTAATCATTTGAGTATTTTTCAAAGAAGTCCACAGAAACAACTAAGTGAAAAAGTGACCAAACCGGGAATCGAACCCAGGTCTCCCACACAGGAATCCAGTGACCTAACCTCTGCGCCAACCAAGTGACTACTCTTTTCATTGTAATCATTTGAGTATTTTTCAAAGAAGTCCACAGAAACAACTAAGTGAAAAAGTGTCCGAACCGGGAATTGAACCCAGGTCTCCCACACAGAAATCCAGTGACCTAACCTCTGTGCCAAACAAGTGGCTACTATTTTCTTTGTAATCATTTGAAAGTCTTTAGAAGAAGTACAAAGAAACAACTAAGTGAAAAAGGGTGTCAACTGAGATTCGAACCCAGGTCTCCCAGACAGTAGACAGGTGAGTAAACCACTACACCACCAAGTAACCACAGTTTCCTTTGTAATCATTTGAGTGTCTTGACAAGAAGTACACAGAAACAACTAAGTGAAAAAGTGTCCCAACCAGGATTTGAACCCAGGTCTCCCCGACAAGAGTCCAGTGAGTTGACCACTAGGCCACAATTTGGCTACACTTTCCTCTGTCGTCATTTGAGTGTCCTGAGAAGAAGTACACAGAAACAACTAAGTGAAAAAGAAAATGCATGTGTTTGATTTGCAAATGAATTACTCAATGTCTTGTACTTCAATGAGCATCCTTTGCTCTCCTTTCTTGAAAAGATAACGACGCCCAAGTAAGGAACGCCATGCAATGTTTACGCCATTCGCTTTCCTCAATTCCAAGTCTTCGCCGATTATCGATCGCACCGCCCTTCCCTTCTTTTGTTGTCAGCCACCATTAAGTCATCCCGAGCGCTTTGGACTTGTCACCGGTGTCCAGTGCACGTGGCAAGAGAAGAGACAAAATCAAAGGAGGGATTTTGCACCACTTATGTGTCGGGAACAAATATGCATCAAAGCGGAGGATGTTTAAAATTGGACGCTGACTAGAAGACAATAGCAGCCTGTCTGCCTGCTCATTTCATCAACTAATTTGAGTCTTTTAAAACAAACACCTCACATTTTGCTTCACAAATACTACACTATTAGCATTTCCTAAATTCAAGTATTGCCTCCATGAGCAAAAATTTCAACCCAAATTGATAAATATATGCATGTATATGTATATATATGTATATATGTGTCTATATATATATATATATATATATATATATATATATATATATATATATATATATATATATATGTATATATGTGTGTATATATATGTATATGTGTGTATATATATATGTATATATGTGTATATATATACATATATATGTAGATGTGTATATATGTGTATACATATACGTATACATATATGTATATGTATATATACATATATGTATATATGTGTATATATATATATATTTATATATATGGATATATGTGAATATATATATATGTATATATATGTATATATGTGTATATATATGTCTATACGTATATATAAGTATATAGATATGTCTATACGTATATATATATAAGTATGTGTATATATATGTACATACGTGTATATATAAGTATATATGAATATACTATCTATATATGTACATACATGTATATATAAGTATATATGTACATACATGTATATATAAGTATACACGTATATATTATATATATATATGTACATACTTGTATATATACAAGTATATATGTACATACGTGTATATATAAGTATATATGTATATACGTGTATATATAAGTATATATGTATATACGTGTATATATAAGTATATATGTTTATACGTATATATAAGTATATATATTTATGTATATATATATATATATATATATATATGTATATATGTATATGTATATGTATGTGTATATATATGTATATATATATATGTATATATGTATATGTATATGTATGTGTATATATATGTATATATATGTATATATATTTACGTATATATATATATATGTATATGTATATGTATGTGTTTATATATGTATATATATGTATATATATATATGTATGTATATATATGTATATATATGTACATATGTGTATATGTGTATATATGGAACCTATCCAAGACAACTAGAGGCACCAGGCAAGGGACAACCAGCAAATCACAGGGCACAATGAGACAAAGAAACAATCACTACTACTTAGGGCAAATTTAGAGTGTCCAAACACCCGTGTCATGTATGTTTTTGGAATGTTGGAGGAAATCAAACCCACACATTATGACTTGAAGTTGAAAAATATGCAAGCGGAGGTTAGGAAAGTTTGCAAAGACGCTCAACGACGACAAGCGCAGTGCGTGACGGCGTGACGTATGGCAGTGCCATGATATGATTCAGCACACGCCGCCCGCTATCACTGTACTCTTTGTTTGCACTGTACTAAATAAAGGCGACGGTGTCATAGCCAGGGAGATTGCCACAGTCTGCACAAAGACCACTTGTTCTTTTTGTTTCTTTAGTTCTCCCAGGATAAAGAAACAGTTCGCTCCCTTTTTTTGGTCATCAATTATGTATTTGTGAACTTTCTGGACGCTTTGTTTGTTTGTTTTTTGTGTAGAAATGCACACCTTCAGATTAAGAGGTTTGGCACTTGGCAAATATTGCAAAAGGTCACCGGCATGTAGCGATTTGCTTACATGCTTCCAGGTTGCCGAAAGGTCAACAGTGAGTGTACCAAAAAAAAAAAAAAAAAGTGTTGAACCCTCGATCTCAGAACAGCGAGGCGGACATACAAACCACTTTTCCAATGTGTCGTCGCTAGGTATGAAAAAAAATAATCACTTCAACTTTACCAGAGCAGAATGACAGTAAAGCATCAAATGCCACCAGAATGCTCGGCCACATGTATGGATATTAAAAATATCATTTCTTGGCACCCACGCACTTTTTTTATATGATCTTTGACCTTTTTGAGCACACACCTGCTGGCGAGCTGGCACAAATCTCATTCCAATTCCCTTATGGGCGTCCATAAAAGGAAATGAGACGACAACGTGATGATCCGCACGTGGAAGGAGCACGCAAACCATTGTCGTGAAATGCAAGTTTACCAAGTCCGAGTCAAATATTACAAAAATATTATTGGCCAGCTCCAAATAATGCCTCATTCAAGCCTGGTTTCCCCAAATAAACATGGCCCCGTCTTTCCAGTTGGAGACAAAATCTCATCCCATTGTGGCGAATAAATGAGGGCAGGATGTGTGAATAATAAATATTAATAATCTATGCAGCCCATGTTTTGGAAGCGGCTCATCTGGCGGGGGCAGAAAAACCCAAACATGTTTCCAAAAATGCACATTAGGCCGTGGGAAGGACAATATGGGGAAAAAAAAAAGAACATTGCTACAATACGGTTGGATATTTATTGACATCCGAGAGGAAAGTACATCCAAATTCCTCGTGGTGATAGCGTTTGCCTAAAAAAAAACCTGGCCAACTTTACTAATTCGAAAGCAACAATTCTATCGAAGGAAATCAGATCTTATCGCTGATTGGTTTAAATTCAGGGAGAATTTCTGCACTGCGAAAAAAAAGCCGCTCAAATGTCGGCTTTAGCTTCATTCAGCGTTTTTTTTTTCCCGCGCCGGGGGACTTCTCCTCCTTCCTTTGCTTACTTGGAATGAATTTTTGCTGATTTTGGAAACATGAAAAAAGGCATCTCGTTTGTTCAGTACTGCAAAAGTGGGAAATAATTGGGTTCGCTCGACCTCGGATACCCCAAAATCAGGTGTCAAAGTCATTGTAGTTGTGGATTTTTATCAGAAAGCCAACAAAAAAGAAGAAACATTTGGCTGCCATTGACAGTGCAAGACATCCAATTCATTTTCAAGATCAACTTCCAATGTACTTATAGTTAACGGACCCCCAAACCCAACCCCCAACCGGGTGATTCATCCAGCACGATGCGTCTCGCACAACAACTTTTGTCAGCGTCAAAACAGCTGCCTGAAATCGGACCCCCAAAAAAGACATTAATGCATTTGGATTTCTGCAGCAAAGACCCCCAAAAAGTCCAGCTACCATATTTAATGGCAAAAATTACCAATATTTTGGTTCTATTGCCTTTTTATCCCCTTTTTTGACATTGACGATGTGAAATGCCCAATCTATTTTGAATGGGAGTGGCATGTGTGGCAGTAAATATTTATTAAAAGTTAACATTGCTAACATTTGCTTTAAATTGAAATGTGTGAAAGGGATTCGTCAATGAACTGATGAAAGATATCTGGTCATTTCACTCCCCTGCAGCTAAATAGATGTTAGAACTTGTTTGCTTCAGCACCCCCTCCCTTCATGAAAATGACAGTGGTGGGACATGAGGGGGGGTCTGATGTCACTTGTGCCCTTTTGTACTAGCGTTGCACTTTGACTGGAGGCAAAACAAAAAGCTACGCCAAGCATTTTCCTTCCTCCGTCCGAGTGATCCATTATGTGAAGCCGTATTATGTTGGGATTATATAACATGAAATAAATGGCGATGTAAACACACGAGAGGCGTGACGAGGTGGCGCAATTTACCATCCGTTTTACAACAGACAAAGTATAGGTTGCAATATCGGGCCACTTTTCAGAATATGACCAATTTAACATGGTATGACCCTTTCATTTCGGGTTTGTCTTACTGTTTATTCGCAATAACAAATTGGCTGTCAGTGATGGGCTTCTCGTCGTTTTTGACTGTGGGAGAATGTCGCTTACCGTGTTTTTTTCTCATGGTTACCCCAACCAACCCATTTTCCATGTTACGCTTCATCAAATTTCACCAAATGAGTCAAAAAACCCTGAATTTGGCCATCGGTCAAGGTCTACTCAGGTCAAAAACGTTGACCCACATCCTCTAAGGTCCCGTGTGGACACACCTCAGCACCTCACACGCAGAGGATACGGCACCCTCTACGCCGTTCCATTGTTGATCCTTGCCATAAAAGCCATTTTACCATTTTAATGAGGTCAAAGGCACATTATTCCTTAACGACTGACGTCAAAAAGTATGGCACGAGATGACTTGTCAAGATGTCTGTATGCTGATGAATAGTGATCCTATCTCACATATAACATGGCCATCAGTTCCTCCAATGGGGAGCTGCTTTTTATATTGTTCTTGGGAACACCGTAGGGATTTCCTCGCTCATTTCTCGTGCCAGCGACTGCTTGGCCGGAGCCACTTGATGAGCGTTTGGATCTTATCGCTCGGGGCAGGGCGCTGCCAACGCACACCGTGAGGGTCGTCCAATGCCGGGCTCGGCATCGGAGACGACCTGACCGGGCCCGACCTTACTCACGCGGGGGGCGCCCCGCCGTGACGTGAAGCGGCTTTTTTCCCCATTGTCCCAGGGTGGACACACAGTCTCTGCCTCTTCCTTTTAGCTCAATGTGGGCAGGTAGTGCCGTAGGAGAGCTACGCTTTTCCTGTGTGGTCAGACGGGCTAGCGTCCATTTTTCGATATTTGATTGTGGAAGAATCGCTGGTGAGATGAGTCACCACGTTCATTTGTGGGAAAATGCGTTGACCGCTTTCACATCGCCCATAGATTTAAAAAAAAGGGACAATTTGCCCACAAATTCAGCCAAATCTGACAATTATGTTTCATATTTAGGGAAGTCAAAAAAGTAGATTGGATGTCGAGCAGCCATGGTTAATTCATTCAAATGGATGTTTTGTGTATAAGCTGTCCACCAATTAGTGGAAGGATGCATCTCGGCCAGAGGAAGAACCAATTTCATCTGTAATTTCATGGGCTGTCATTGAGACCATTGCATGCTCAATTGACTTGAAGTGAAAGGGATGGGGCTGAATGAAGAAATTTTTCTGGGTATCAAAAAAGACACTACACACCTTTTCGATCTGCCGACCTCTGGGAAGCCGCTACAGGACCATAACAGCCAAGACAAACAGATTCCGTCACCATACTCAATTCCAGTTCTGCACCTAACAGGAGAGAAAAAAAAGGTTAATGCAATTTCAATAGCCAACTATTTTGTTTATTTTAATTGTCCACATTGTTCTATTCCCACACTTGCCAGTGACGTCTATTTTGACTCAACGAATCAATGAAATTTGGACACTTCCCAGCAATGAAGGTGTGCGTCCAGACAAGCATAATGACCAAAGACTAGACAGGTCTTTTGTGTTTTTGGTGGCGACGGTCGGATTTTCTGGCCCATGAGTCAAGCACCTGAAAAGCAGGAAGAGGAAGCGACCGGTCGCTGGTCACCGTTTATCAGAATTCCTACTATGAATAGGTGGGATGAGACATAGGAGGGGAAAATATGGCAGAGTGGATCACATTGTTATGATTTTTTTTCTATAGCCGGATTGAAGTCACTTAGGGGAATGTGGCAAGAGATGGGACAGCGGGGAAAGTTATTTTGTCAGCTGAGGACTCGCACCAGGAGAGCGGACCTCCTAGCGGTGAAAAATCAAGCCATGGGAACAGCCTGTCTTCACAATCCTTCACACTGGGACAGGTTGGAACTTAAAAAGGAGCATAAATGCATTTTTATGGAGCTGCTTCTAAGGGAATGACAGCCATTTTCATCATCTTTATGCTATATTATTAATCTGCAATACTATTCTGCAGAGGCGATCCAGGTTAATTTGGCGTTAATGATGAGTTCTCAAGCAGAAATTCACACTTAAATCACTTCACGCAGGGTGGGGAAGGGGTTTTGATGTTAATATGCATGCTCAGAATCAAAATGAATGAAAGCAATACAGAATACTCAAGTTTACATGATCAGTACTCATAAAAATACTTCATAGTATATTTCCATTCCCTTTTTTAGTGCCTTTTCACGGCAACATTTTTTTTTACCTGCATATGCTCCAAAATAGTGATAAGTGAAGAAAAAATAGGCCTAAAGATTCAAAACAATTAACAGAAAGTGATCCAAAATAGACATGAAAGTACTGAAAGTCACCCAAAAATCATCCTTTTACATTTAGCCCTTTCCAGTCTAAATGTATTGACGGTCGTCAACGGCAACCAATGACGGATTTCGGTTTAGTTTTATGTTCTTCTAATAAAGAGCTCTTGGATTAGAATCAACCTGGCCTTCCTGTGTTGACTTTCCTGCGCACTTGCCTTGTTGTTTTTTTTTTGTTTTTTTTCCTGGTACTTGGGCTTCCTTCCACATTCCACTCCTGTGCCTGTTAATTTAATTGAAGACCTGAAATTGTATGCGAGGGATTGTGTGCCTGTGCGTATGACCTGGATTTGACGGTCAATGGCATTACAGTGAGGAGTTACACATCAGCCAAAAAATTAATATTCATTTTTTTTGGACCATGTATCCTCATGATGGTCATATAATACTAAGTCAATGTAAAATTAACAATTGAACAGAATTGTGTTGATTTAGAGACTATTTTGGATGGTTAAAAAAAACATAACATAAACTTCATCAAAAGCACATGAAATTTCCTACTTTTTCCCATAACTAGAATCTTTTGCAATGAACCTATTGCCTACCATTGATAATATACTATATCAAATTTATGTCAAACTAGGGTTGTCATATTTGCCCCTGTCAAGCGTTTTTTTTACACAATAAGACTTCCAAACAAGATTCTTAAGCTGTACTGTCCTTGGTTTTGAACCCATATCAAGCACCCCCTCTTTTTTTCAGTCAATTTGTAACTGTTACCGCAAGGCCGCAAGATTTACACTTTCCCCTTTTTTTCTTCTTCTTCTTCACCACCAAGTGAATCATCGCTGCGGCACCTCGTGAAACGAGCGCGCCGGTGTCCGCCTCGCCTCATTAAACAGGGAGCTCTTCCCGACATAACGACGGACCGACCACACGCAAACAAACCAGCGCGTTCGAAACCCAGCCGGCGGTCCAACCCTAAGCGCTCCTTTGCGTATTTAAGCAACATGCATTAATGATGCCGACCTTTGGACACAATTTGAACGGGCAAACGTGCAGCCGGCTCTTTTTTTGTCTGGCCTCGGGGGCCTTAGGCTTTTTCGCCGCCATGTGAGGAATATATTTAGACCAACCTCGCGTGGGAGGGCCACGGTTACTTTTAACGCCGAAAAAAAATACGTAAGAGCTACGAGGGAAGTACACCTCAGATGCTCCGCGCCGAGGAAACCCCAGCGAGTACACACGCGGGGTGCCGCAGTGATGCATTATTTACCTCACTCCAGCTAAGACAATTTCTTTCAACCTTTTTGTTTAGTTTTACGGCGGGCGGGTAGAAGAAATACTCTCGTCCTGTCCAATTTAAAGTGGTTGAAGGTATACAAATACACATTTAATTAACATTTGTTCTTCCTCTGGCCAACATGCACCCTCCCACCAATTCCTTTATAACTAGTAGATGTCCAATAGGAGGAATGTTAGAGTCAACTCTGTGTCGTCTCGCACTATCAATGGCAGCTAGTGAGCTATAACATTAAATGTATTCTTCCTCTGGCTAAGCCGCACCTGCCCAACAATGAGTTTATCACTATTTTTTTATGTGCAATCCCTCAGCCAAGGGAAACCCTGGCGTTCTCCGGCTCATCAGCATGCATTAATTTGTTCGCACGGATTGATTCTCCTCCTCCGCCCACGGCTGATAAATTATTCAAATGCGGCGTTTCCACACGAGCGTCTGAGCACCAGCCCACTATTCGCTTACACGATGGCACCGTGAGAAGAAATGGCTGGCGAAACCCCCCCACCCCATCCCCGCCTCCGGGATGAAAAAAACCTGTTTTGACGTCCTGGCCGAAATGGCCGTTATCTCCAACGCGAGCACATCTCGTGCAGTTTCTGCTTTCATTGCCAGATAGTTAACACTTGATACGTTCTGTACTTCCCAAATGCCATCCTATATTGTATTTACTGTTTTAAAAAGTAACCTGTTAGCTTTAGGGAAATGTATTGCTAATAGAATGTGATCGCCATCAAGTGCAGGTAAAAAGTTGCAAGGTATTTTAAGGTAGACTTTTGTTTTAAAGTAGAATCAGGTTTGCAAGTATGACAAAACAATGTATGGCTGTTTATAGCTATGAGTCATCGGGATTAAAATGTGTTATCATTGACCAGCCCTTATTCAAAATACATATTTAGCTCATATAAACGGTCTGAAAAACACTTTTTAAATTGTGCATATGTACAATGCAATTTATGGCCCTTATTAGCAATGATTAACCACCCATTCAAGTGTCCTAAATATAAAAATATTGAAATTATTTGGGTTTCAGTGCAAGCCTAGTTAAAAATTTACTGTCAAAACAAGCTACTTTACTAAAAGAAAGCGGGGTGGGAAAAAAAGATGGAGATGAAGGCTTTTGATCAGTTTGTATCTTGGCAGAAAGAGGCTGGCACACACGAGCGCAGCAGGCCTTCAAAAAAAAAATGGATTTGACGGCGCCACCATGCATGCGTTGTGTGTGTGTGTGCGCCCACGCCATCAATCTGTCACAATATTGCTGTTAGCGAGAACATTGGAACACTACTAATACCTCAAGAGGGAAACAATCGTCCCGGGCAGGAAAGGACACAATGAGTGTCAAGAAATGTTCTAATTTCATGTCACAATGCATGAAACAAAAAAATAACAATAAAAGGCCGCTAAAATGACAAGCCGCTTCCCAAATTCTTCATTCGCTGACACATTTACGTCTTGTTTTAATGTTGGACTGGTTGTCTAATCTAGGAGATAAGATTAGACTGCCAAATGTACTAGAGCGTCTCTAATATAGGGCCTATATTTCCCCAAAGAATATGTGGTTAATGAGGATTTTAATACTCAAGAAAGTAGAATAAGAGATCCTGTTTTGGTGGCATTGATAGTCCTTTTGATTGACAGTTGATGATTTGAGATGTGGAAATGAGGCTTTTTTTGTTGTTATTGTATGATTTGGGGTTGTCTAGTGTCTTACTTTAATTCTCCAATTCTCAGAGCCTATTATCGAGTTGTCTCAGCCAGACAGCCAATGAATTCTTGTGTCTCCCTAAGCTGTCTCTTGTTTTTTTTTGTGGCGCGAGTGTGAGGTACTTGACAGGTTTTCTTCACTTGTTATTCCCTTGAGTCTTGTTAGTTGTCATGTTGCCAACTTGAGTGAAATTTTGAGTGCTAAGTACGTACAGTAATTCCTACAATATTGTGGTTAATATGAAACAGACATCGAAATATCGCAAAGTAGGGTCACCCCTATTATAACTATTTTTTTCAGTGATGAGTTTTGATGAACTTTTAAAACAGATTGCAGATTTAATAATTAAGTGGAAAAAATATGAAGTAGTGAATTCGCAATAAGTGAAGACGCACTAATTGAGGAATTACTGTAGATTATTTTTGTTTTTTTGAATTGTCCTAGATTCAATTTTCTTCCTTTCGCCTTCTACATTACTTCATCACAACATGTAATATGCAACATTTTGAACAAGCAAGGTAGTTCTGTTTTTTTTATAAATGTATGACCCACTTTGACAGATTCAGAATTTATTTGAGATCTTATATTGGATATTTGGTAGTAGTACTACAACCAAGTTATTGAAATAATTTCACCATTAAACTACTCATTCCTTCATTCCTGCAGAGAGAAAAAATCTTGCCCAGAATGATGCGCTGAGCAATGTGTGTAAACATGAGAGAATCTAATTAAAAGTACTAAAAATAGCCAATGTATTTTGGAGTATTTTGAATTATTTGGTGGGAAACTAACATGGCAGTCTTTTAACGCAGGAAATGAAACGAGAAATGACCATTAACCTTAAAGTAATGTCGGCGAGATGTCAGTAGTATGACTTGTTTAGATGAGAAAATGTCTGTGTGAAATACAAAGTTGCTTTAGTGGTGATTTAGAAGGCCTACAAATTGCATTTTACCATCCCATGCCAGAAAATCTCATTGACTGAAATGACTTTGTAATAAACTAGGGATGCTGTGTTTTGATTATCTTTGGGAATGGGATCGTTTTCCCTGCGTGTCGTTAAGAAAATGTTCATTTAGTGTGGCAAATAGACCTTTCAAGCAAGGAAAATGTCAGACATTCATCTGCAAGTAAAGTAAGCAAAATCTAGAGAGCTGCAGCAAATATTGAACTGATTCAATGCCATTGATGGTCAATTTATTGTGACTGTGATGGCTGGCAGCAATCATAATGACTTACTGTGACAGGCATTTAAATAGTTTTAATTTTGCTTTTTTTTGGACGCCCATCGTCGTCAATTATACTGAAAAAGTAGTTTGAATGGGTCATGGAAGGTCATTTAAATAAGGGTTATTTTAGCTTTGATTCTGATGCCCTCCTGTGGCAGTTTTTATTATTGCAGTCACTCGTCATGACGATAAATATACTACATACATTGATTAGAAATTGTTCATTGTTATGAGCTAATGTGTCGTCATTAGAGATAGAAAATACCTCATTCATACACAATAACTCGGAACGAAAACGTGAGCATACATTTCATCATGATATACATTCTTTTAACTAATTTAAATGCTTAATTTGACAATCTAATTTATTTTGCAATTTTAACAAGAACAATAAAACATGGTCGATTTCACGCAAACGTCCGCCAAGAAAACGTACTAGCATGTTTTCCCTCAAAACGGCTTACTGGGAGAAGATCGAGGAGATCTGTTGACGTGTTGACCTCACTGGGATTTCAACCCGCACCCTTAATACACAGCGAAAGACGACGACGTCATTGGGTTGTCGGATTGGGACGCGTAAACTTCAGCTTGCTTTTATACACAGACGCAATAGTGCATCGTCAAGGGTGAGTTTGATCCCACAACTCGGCAGCGAGCGGTGCTTGCTCAGCGGTACTTGGGTCGGAACCGCCGAACTTTCCCTATCGCTGGCGAATTGGAGTCATCTCGTTTAGCCGCATGGCGGAGAATCAGCCGCAGGACTCCATTCACAATTTTATTCAAAAGAATGTTGTCATGGAGAAACCCAAGAGGTAACTTCACTAGGCTTGAAAAAAAACCAAACTATTTTGACTTATTATTTCATTTTTGTTGTTGTTTATCTCATCTCTCCAAATTTGTGTTATTTTAAGTGTACCCTATTTGCATTTTTTGGCGATAGACAAAATAAGCATTCTCACCTATGTCCAACCTATGACTCTACACTCAGAATTAACAATAGTGAGCAGTAAAATAGTCTCTCCATCATTTACAACCATTGTCAGAGACTAGAACATGTGTTTGACATGAATAAATATATATATTTTAAAGGTATCTTTTTTTTACCCAAAGTGGTAGTATTTCAAGTCTGCCCTCGCATCTACCTCTGCCCTAAGGACATTAACTACCATTGACAAAATGCAAAGTAGTAGTTTGGACGTCTAGTACTGTCCTTGGCAACAAAGGAGCGAGCCTGGTGGTCCCAAGCTAAGAAAATCATCCATTTTTTAAAGAAAAATCATGACACTTACACATGTAAGTAACTATAATATTACCCCACTATTGTTTTGTCTAGGTATGTATCGAGCTCCCGGCAAAATAACATAACAACAACGGTAATTGAGCTCCAGCATCCGGCAAACTACCTAACGAAGTTGGCCATTGAATCCAAATTGCCTGACAGTAAGTCCTGCGACGTGCTTATCCATCATTAGCCATCTTTTGCATCCACTATTGAATTCGCCCATGCTTTGTTTTGCAGTTAAACAGCATGTGAGGAATGTTTTTTGCACCAGCGGCAACAAGAAGCCAATGTTATCGGCGGGGACATTTGTGCTCCCCGCCGGGCTCCCCGCAAAAAGGATGTTCGCCACCATGCCAAAGTTGAGCAAACCACCACTTTGTGTCGTTGACACCAACAAAGGACACAAAGAGTTTCATAACAAATTCTCAGGACTTGTCCCTGTCTATCTAAGGAAAAAGGTCATTTTCCAGCAAGCAGGGAAATTAGCACTTTACGTTATTTACATTTTAAAAATGCTGATTTTTCTTACAGGATTACGGAGAAATCCCCAACTATCTGTTGCGACGCAAAGGCAAATACTGCAAATCTTTAGAGGAGGAGGACATTAGTGAAGTAACCAAACCACCTGGGCCCGATGACCTCACAGATGAGGAATTTCGTGGGATTATTGAAGTAATTAATTGCATTATTTTTCCCTAATCAACAAAAAAATGACTATTCCTTCAATTAACCCATTTTCATTATGAAACAATACTAAAAACAAATGTTTTCCCCATGCAATAATACAAATCCTATTAAGAGACTCCAAATTGGGAATTAGTACAATAATACAACACCATAATAATAAATGGGACATTATCTTAGGCCAATATATGTTGATATTTACACACAAGATATGCTATTGTTTTGATTCTTGAAATACGTAACTAACTGACCACATATTTTTTTCATCACTGAAGGACCTAAAAAAGAAATTAGCAAAGCTGAATACATCCTACCTCCGCCTCCCATTCGTCATCGACACGCCGGCATTGAAGATCCGCAAGATGCGACTGGAGGCTGAAATGACACAAGTAGAGAATGACATCAAACTCCTGGAAATGGTTTGCAAAAAGTAGCCCACGAGGCCATCCATCTTCACAAAAACCGGCCTATCAAAGACAGCCAGAGGCTGTCCGCGTCTGCGGTGATGGCTTCACGTCTGGGCTCACTCACCTCTGCAAAAACAATGATGAAACTACATCTCTGGATTGTTATCATTTGGGCTGCACTTGACTTTTTTTTTTTAAATCTCAACCTATAAACAGTCCAATGGGGATTTTTTTACAGATCTGGTCGCTATAGACCACGTATTACCGAGTTAAAGACTCGGTTGCAGTCGTAGTTAGAATGAATTCTGTATGACATGACGATATCTATCGCCAAAAACATATAAAACTTTCTATTGAAATTGTACACACCTGTCTTCATTATTGTGCCAATGCAAATGCACATTTTGGCAAGATGATGGCATCCAATATAGAGTCATATATTAAAACTATATATTATACAGCAGTCCAAGCATTCAAAACCCCACAATTAGTTATATATCTTAAATATTAGCAAAAATATGTACTGCTTCTGCTTACACTGGATAGGTTAAGATTGCAGCACTATTTATTCCACCAATAAAATTTGCTACATAGTAGCAAATCAGTAATATGGTAAAAAAAGGCCCATATCGTGACACTGTCAGTATTACAAAACATATCTAATTGTGTATATATAATTTTGTAAATGATTTATTTTATTATCCATATGCATTATTGTAACGTGTCAAAGGGAGTGATTATTTGCACCAAACTTAAAATGTGTCAATAAACAAAAGTTGAAAAGTGTTCTTATTGCCCATCTGTGCACATTTGAACCAAGCTCATTTTGTACCCAAGTCAATCATGCAATTCTCAATTTCACCACAGGAGGGCTCCAAGGGCCCCAAACGTGAAGGCTATGACTTTTGTTTATGACTGTCACTGACATGCAAATACACTTTTCGGCTGAGTAGGGCGAGCGCTGGTCACGGGACTTGTCCAAGTGACGTTTTGTCGTACGCATAGTGAAATAAATGATGATGTCACGTGAGCGAGTGGTGCGTTCACTTGGCGGTGACGTCTACGTGCAGAGTTTAGTCTGCCCTTTATACACAGCCAGCTAAATTCACGTCGTCACCGCTAACTCGCCCATGGGTTTAATACATAGCTTTACATTTGATACTGATTGTTCAAATCATGCATTGTTTAGCCACATATGGATCGGAACCACTTGCCCTCAGCTGACACAGCCTGAGACCCAATCGAGGGGCTTGCACCTGACGCGGACCCGGTCCAAATTCTGCAAAGATGGCTGGAGATTTTTTTCCTCTCGAGTCTATCCATAATTTTATTGAGAAGACTGTTATTATCGAGAAGCCACAAAGGTAATGCTGGGTTTAGTAATAACAAATAGTCTAGAACTAGAACACTTTTCTTGGGAGATCAAGTGTCTTAGATCAAGTAGTTGGACATGTAAAATGCATTTAAATGCAATTGTGTCATCGTGTTTGGCTGCCATTGTTTGGACATCTAGCTTTGTCAGTGGCAGCCATAAATTGTTCAATATACGCCTTGAAATACTTGAAAATGATTCTAGTTGTGAATGCTCACCTTTCAGTGCCATTGCTTTCCATTTGGACTGCCAATTTGTTCATTCGCCCCTCCCACTTGGAATGAATTGGACGACTCTCGCCGTCAATGGCAAGCGGTTAGGGGTCCAATAATGCATTTCTTTTCACGTGCTATTTTCAAAGGTACGTGTCAAAGTTCAGGCCAACAATTGTGGAAGAGACCAAGCCAACAAATTACATGAAAACTATGGGGCCCAGCAAATTGGAGATGCCCATGCCAACCAATTTCCTGAAAAAACACTCCAAAGAACCCAGACTACCTGAGAGTGAGTTGACATTTCATTTGTCAATTGTACCTTTTTTTGCCTTAGGAGTTATTATTGACCTTAACTTTGTTTTGTAGTCAAACAGGGGAAAAGTCATTACACTTGTCTGGTGAAGAAACCATCAGTCCCCACGGGGCCATTCCTGCCGCCCGTCGGCACCCCCCCAAAAAGAAAGGCCACCACACCAAAGGGACCCAAACAAGCGCCATGCGTTGTTGACACAAACAAAGGGCACAAGGAGTGCCATACTAAAAACACAGGACTTATCCCTGTATACATAAGGAAAAAGGTACTTTCCCCAGCTATATGAGAAAAACGTTACTCTATAATATAATTTTTACAATGGAACCATAAATAATCTTGGGATAGATTCCATCATTCGGCTGAAAAATAACTACTTTTGCTAATTACAATGTCATGTTAGATTTCTAATAAATGTGTATCATATTTTGGAACCCCTGGATTTGGAAATCTATGCCCAGTCTTGCTTTTTCTATATAAAATGTATTTTTTTTTTTTGTTGCTACAGGATTATGGAGAAGTACCAAACTATTTGCTACGACGCAAAGCAAAGCATCAAAGGGCTCTGGATGAGTACAATCTTAATTTGAAAATGCAAGAGCAACATGAAACTATGAAATGCCTTTCTGATAAGGAATGTCAAGACATAATTGAGGTACTTAACAACTTGGTCCAATACGAAGATAAATGGCTTTTGACTACATCTCCCAACAGTAGTTTTACATACAAAAACAGCAAAAATAGCCTTCAACTGGATTTCTGATATTGTCTGACGCTATATCAACGTTTTGACAATTTTAACTGTCTTTTTCCAGGGCCTGAAGCAAAAATACAGCGAGTTAAATTCAGAGTACCTGCGCCTCCCCTTTATGATCGACACACCATCGATGAAGACAAAAAAAGTGCGCCTGGAGGCAGAAATGAAGCAACTGGAAGATGACATTAAGCTACTCGATAGATTTGAGTCCATCTGCCAACCCAAATAGCACTGACGCCTGCAAACGGGGTGCCATGACGACCATGTCTGTCATCGACTGAACTCAACCACTGGACAATAAAACGTGAGGTCATGTGGATGATTTGAATGTTTTGATTGAAAATTGCCGTTTTTGCTGCCCTCTTACAGATAAAGAGGACCTATTCGGGCAATTCCAGCATTGTTGGTTAGAGGTAAAAACATAACAAAACAAAGAAATGTCTTTACATTTTGCTGAAAGTGGGTTTGCACTTTTGTTCCTCTGTTGGGGATGTTGTAATATTGTTGTCATACAATTGAGAATTACAAATTCAAATACACAAGAGCGAGCGAGGTATCCACTCCGACTTCACAAAGTCTGTCCATGCTCTATTGACCTTTTGCAAAAGCTCTGCCCCATTTAAATATGGTTGCTATCCCGTCAAGTTTAGTGACTCCAAAGATACAATTTACATTAGTTATTTATTTGTGATTTGTAAATATTATTTAGTTATTTTTCATCGTGCGATTGGTCAATGTTTGTGTTTGGGGTCCATATTTGTGAAAGGTCAATTGGGTGGTTGGGTATGTTCCAGTTTTGTTTCATGAATGTTGTTGTTTTTTTGTTTGTATTTTTACTTTGAAAGAGGATGTTGTGCCAATGTTATATTTGCAGTGTATATATTGTGGTATTGAATTGCACTATGTTGTTTTGATAGCAAAATAAGCAATAAACAAAGTTATTGCTCCCTTTTTCTTCCCAAATAACAGTATCATTCATGAATAACTATAATAGTAACAGTGTAATCAGCAATTTCCTTACTTTGTGGTTCACAACAAATCATATTCACTTACCTACGATTTAGTCTATCATATGTACATTTGTATCTGAAATTCATGAAAAAAAGGACGCGCTCCGTTGACTAATATACATGGCTGTTTATTGCGCACTGACACAAGATGGACGACAATTGACAACGCCCCTTCCAGTTCATGCAGTAAGCGTCTACTTCTCGAGTTGGCCTAGCTAAAAGTGGCCTGAAAATCTGACGACTTTGATACATACAACATCACACGATGAAAACATAACAAACAACGTTTTTGACGCAATTTGTAGATCTGATTGACTATATCTTTGCGTCAACTACGGAAATTAAACAGCATGTGATGTTGACGGTGTATACTTACATTGACAGTGGTTGAACGTCATATCCTATCAACGGACCCGTGCAAGTTTGAAGACGCTTCCAATGGGGAGATCCAGCTTGCTATGGTTTCGATGTCTTTCTTTTTTGGTACCGATGTCCTTTTGCCTGGCAGGCACAGGAATGCTCTTCCCCCGGGAGTCCTCTTCTCGAGAAGTGAAGGATCTGAGCGGACTTTGGAGCTTCCGAGCCGATAAGTCGCCAAATAGGAATCAAGGCTTCGAACAGGCATGGTACAAAAGTCGCCTGGCTGAGGTGAGCCGCTTCGACGATAAAGTTTTAAAAAATTCTGAAAAAATAAATAAATCAAGTTCACATCAACGCACGATCCATTTAACATTTTCAAGCCCTTGACGTCTATAAACAACCATTCCATTTAAATGATTGGATGCGTGAGATATTGCAAGAAATCTTGAAATAAGTTATGACAGGGCTGCAGCGTGTGCATGTTCTCCGTCCTTCCACCCATCTGGTATGACAGATACACAATTAGTGGATTGCACCCAGGTGCTTCTTGCTTCAGCAGAAATCTAATTGGTCAAAGTTTGACCAATTAGATTTCAGAGGTGGTCAAACTACGGCGCGCGGGCCACATCGGGCCCGTGAGGCGTTTTAATCCGGCCCACAGTCCAAATGTTTTGTTCCCCCCCCCCCCAAGATGGCGCCGTTACATGGAAGCCAGTGGCAGTAGCTCTGTCCACTCTTATTTGTTTTTCATTTTACAGCCCCTCTATCTCAAAAGTTTGCCCACCCCTGGGTTAAACTGTCTTGTGTTGGATCAGTTGGAACACTCCACTGTTATTTCTTCTTTTTCTGACTCAAAATTGTCTTCCTTTATCCACTTAGACTGGCCCGGTGATTGACATGCCAGTTCCAGCCAGCTACAATGACATCACACAGGACCCCACGTTACGAGATTTCATAGGCTGGGTGTGGTACGACAGAGAGGTGGTGGTCCCGACCCGCTGGGTGACAGATGAAGGAACCAGGGTGGTCCTCCGAGTGGGAAGCGCCCACTATTACTCAGTAGTGGTAAGCATCCAAAACACTGCTTATTTTTTCCCAATAGCTCAACATGTGTTAACAATCCCCATTTTTTTCAGTGGGTCAACGGAGTCAAAGTGACTGAGCACAACGGAGGCCATCTTCCCTTTGAAGCAGAGATAAGCAGCGTGGTCCGAGGGTCCCCAGGCAGCCCCTGCCTGATCACCATCGCCGTCAATAATACTCTGACTTTGGAGACACTCCCACCTGGAACCATCCAGTTCTTCAATGACCCTACCAAGTAACACAACTCAAGTCTTTACCTCCATTCAATGCATTGTTTTGACCTTTTTTCATGAATAACAATCAACAGGTTTCTCTTTTGTATTGAAAATGATTTTTTTACCCCCACATTTTTTGGGGTTGCTCCACAGGTATCCTAAAGGATTTTTTGTGCAAAACATCAACTTTGATTTCTTCAACTATGCTGGAATTCACCGTCCTGTGTTGCTCTATACGACACCCAAGACTTACATTAATGATATCACCGTGGTGACGGACTTTTTGGATAGCACAGGTATGCATTTTTTTTGTTTCAGGGAAAATATTAACTTAAAATATTAATATTTTTTTACTTTACTTTGCTGCAGTTAATTGAATGGACTTTGTATTTCAGGTCTGGTCCAATACAAGATATCCGTCCAAAATGCTGCCGACGTCACTTTTAAGGTGACGTTGACAGACAAAGACAGACACTGCGTGGCATCCTCCAGTGAGCCTTACGGGGTGCTCAAATTCACCGATGTGCAACTCTGGTGGCCGTACCTGATGCACGAGAATCCGGCGTATCTTTACACTTTGGAGGTGAGGTTGAGGAAAGTCGCTTTCCTGGTGGAGGCAAGAGAAGAATTGTCTCAGTTGTGGGATTTTGCCAAAGGTTCACATGATGGCAGTGGATCAGAGTGGAGCGTACACGGACGTCTACACGCTGCCGGTCGGCATCCGCACAGTTCGTGTCACCACCACTCAGTTCCTCATCAACAACAAACCTTTCTACTTCCATGGCGTCAACAAGCATGAGGACTCTGACGTGAGTGGACGTCTGTTCATTCGCACCATGATCTGAATGGGTGACGAGTTAAGTGTGTCTTCTAGATCCGAGGGAAAGGTTTTGACTGGCCGCTGATCGTCAAAGACTTCAATTTGATGAAATGGTTGGGGGCCAATTCCTTCCGGACCAGCCACTACCCCTACGCCGAGGAGATCCTACAGATGTGCGATCGCCATGGCATTGTGGTCATTGATGAATGCCCAGGGGTGGGAATCAAAGACATGTAGGTAAAAATTCTTTGTTACAATGTCGGCAATCACAAAAAGTTACCTGGGATAGTGGTTTGGTAAATGAATGAATGACCTCCATGGATCTAGTCGAAGTTTCGGAAACGTCTCGCTGAGCCACCATCTGGACGTCATGGACGAACTGGTGCGTCGGGATAAGAACCATCCCTCCGTGGTCATGTGGTCCGTCGCCAATGAGCCGGCGTCCGAGATGACTCCTGCTGAGTTTTACTTCAAGTAAGTTGTTGTTTTTTTTTGGGACAGTTTTGCCAGTCAACAGTACATCAATGAGCTATTTGAAAGCCCAAAATTTATATTGTTTTCCCCACAGGACTTTGATCACATATACTAAAGAACTGGACCCAACTCGGCCTGTGACTTACATCACTGATAGTAACTATGCCAGAGATCGAGGGGTGAGTTTTCATGTGGAATATGTCCAATTTTTGAGCCACTTTTTTTCAACAGATGGATGAAATCCCTGGAAATGACCCATGTACTTTTTTTTTTGGTCCCGTCTTGGCAAGGCTCCCTATGTGGACGTAATCTGTGTAAACAGTTACTTCTCCTGGTACCACGACCCAGGCCACTTGGAGGTCATCCCCATCCAGCTCAACACACAGTTCGAGAACTGGTATGGAAAGTACCAGAAGCCCATTATCCAGAGTGAATATGGAGCAGACACGGTGCCAGGCTTTCACAATGTGAGAAATTGCAAAGAAGCCATTTTTCAAACGTCACATTCTGGCTAAAATGAGGGGCATGTGTCCCTGTTTGCAGGATCCGCCCGTGATGTTTACAGAGGAGTACCAGAATGCGGTTTTGCAGAGCTACCATAGTGTGTTTGACCAGAAGAGGAAGAAGTATGTGATTGGAGAGCTCATCTGGAACTTTGCTGACTTTATGACCGTGCAAGGTATGGTGATCTTTTCACGTTGGTGTCCATTTTTTTGCTGGTCTTGAGTAAGCAACTGATAAGCAGTTTTTGTTTCTTGTGTATGGCAGGGGTCACACGCGTCTTGGGCAACAAGAAAGGCGTCTTCACCAGGCAAAGGCAACCCAAAGCAGCGGCATTTGTCCTCAAAGAGAGATACTGGAGGCTTGCAAATGAAACGGGGAAGATTCCCCCTTGGACCAGATATCCGTGTGGGCTCTGAATCAAAAGCAACATTGTTAAAAAAAATCTTAAATCGGAAGACACTGAAGAATGTAGATGCTAACGCATTACTGTCAATTGGGTGTCTAGCACTGTCAATGGCAGCCAATGAGTGAAAGAAAGCAGACGGTTTAATGGGAGATTCTTATTTTCAACATTTGCATGATCATTTTTTATGATTATTTTTTTAATGAATAGAATTGAATGCATTAAATTGGGTCCATAATGTCTTATTCAGATGTGTATTGTTGCTTTTTGACTTTACCATTTGCTTTTTCATTAAAAAAAGGAAAGTAAATACTAAGAAATTGGTTTTATTTTATTTACCTTTTCTTAATTTTATAAGAAAAAATGACTTTTACTTTCATAAGGTGACTAATTTTCATATTTCTGGACTTTTAGGCCTACTGAAATAGCAAATAAAAGCTATTTAGTGGCAGTGAACATAACTGGTTTAACAAGTAAGCAATTTGGCAACGCAACAGTACCAAGATCCACTTTTCAAGTTGCTTGTTTCAACTTGCTCACTCATTAAAACAACACAACATGAATAATTTAACCACTCTTAACACAAACACACCCGTTGAAAATGCCACTTTTTGTCCTAGCAACTGTTATTGCAAATACACAGCAAAAAAAAAGAAGGGTCATTGCTAAAAGTAATTTGCCTTCAGAGGGAATGATTTAATGGTTGATCATTTTCACATGACTGCCACAATTTCCAAAGTTGTCATCCACAGTTTTTTTCCCTTTGTTTAAACGTACCTTCCTGCCATTTGTAACACTTTTCCCAGTAAGAAAATACAGCGTTTTAAAACACATTTGGCAACACAGAAGCAAACCCAGTAAGTTTTCGTCCACCCAAAAAAAACAAAACAAAACAAAAAACTTTGGCTGACAGATGTTTTGTTTTGTTTTCTATTTACTAAAGTAACCTAGTCTGTACAGCTAAAGGGCATTATTAAATATGAATGTTACAATCCTCATGATGAAGCAGCGCAGTCCTATGACTAGACAAAATATCAACAATAAAGGTGCGAATGCCGATTGACGAAAACAAGCGCCCAATCACGTGACTCTAAATAAATAGATCTTTGAACGTGTTTTATTAGCGTTAGACGTCCAATCTTTTCAGAGTGGGAGGCTGGCACTTGGAGCGGATTGGACGCCGAATGCCGACAATGGCAGCCAATGAGTTAAGGGAGGGAATGGATGACCTTTTTGGTTGACGTTAAATGTGTCTTTTATGTTCCAAGGCAAACTCAAGTGCCCGTTTTATTGGTCATTTGCCTGTTTTTGGTGATCAAACACAAGGCACTTAAAACATGGCAGTTATCCTCGTTCAGTATTCGACAAAATTTGACATTGACGTGTATTCACCTAACATGAAATAGTACAAAAGATTTGAATTTTCAATCCAAACAGCTGAAACATCTGTACAAGTAACATCCTACTCATTAGGGCTGGGCGATAAATTCATATTTAGAATTAAATTGTGGATGCCACATTTCAATTGTTTTTTCATATTTTTTATATGTATATGTATACATACATACATAAATACATGTATATATACATATATACACATGTACATATATACACATACATATATACATACATATATATACACATGTATACATACATATATATACATATACACATACATACATATACACATATATACATACGTGCATATATACACACGTTACTTCAAATTCCACTTATACTAATTGCATATACCTTATATATATATTAATACTTTTACACACTATGCTGCTGCAACACCCAAATTGGTGACTCAATTATAATGTTACATTTGTGCATGAATAAAAATAACCATTTAAACTTTTTTGACTGGGAGGGCCAAATGTCTGAACACCAATGGCAGACAATGCATAATTTGATAAATATCACATTTTCATCTTGATAATCTGAGATTTTTTAAAAATCCATATCGCCCAACCCTACAACTACTTACTGTAACTAACCCACGTATTTCACGCTTCATCTTATTGACCCGACAAATATTTTAATGTGAAAATGAATGCTCCCCCTTAAAAAAAGCACAGTGTAAGACTGATGTCAAGTACACAAAATAACCAACTGTGCAAAACAGGATTCTAACCAACACGTCATATGATACAAACAGCACGCAAAGTGATCTCCAGAACATTCCACGGTGTTTTATCGACAACCTCAAGTAAGCACTGTTATCAGTGAATGGAAAACCCATTTTGACAAGAATTGAGGTATAACTGCCCTTTAAAACAGGAAAAAAAAGTGGAAAAATATGCGTTTGCTGTCAATGGCAAAATCTGGGCAAGAGGGCACATTGAGACATTATTGACACCAATAAAAAAAAATTGGAGTGCTTTTTTTTTGTTAAATGAAGCAACTTTGAGCTCCGGTGAAAAATTCTAACACTTAACTCATTCTTTTTGGAGGAGAAATAAGCTTCAGTTTGACTTTCTATTCCGTCAATGGAGAACTCAGCTCAATGGGAAATGTTCTACTGTTTGACATTTGGATTTTGAGGCGTCCCAACAACTGGTTTTGCTTCTGTTAGTTTTGTGTCAAAAAAAAGAACATTCCCGGCAAAGGTTTGTCCAGAAAACGAATGGTAACTCAGCTATTTGGCATCACTGTTACCAATTCGGTGGACGTTGCTTGTAGGAGAAACACTCAAGTGGTAGGTTATGTTACCCAAAAAAACGGTGACCCTAAAAAAAAAAGTTGCCTGACATCTTTGACGGGAAAATAAACGAGCAAAAGTGGCGGTCAAGTGCCCCTCCCCGTTTTCAAAACAAGTCGAATGGATGCTTCAGGCACGTTAGTTTTTTTTTTTTTTTTTTTTAAATGTGGCCGACACGCGACGATAGAAGGTGAAGGTGCTTTGCTGCCAAAGTGAGAAGACAACATTTTGGTTTTGTCTTCCTGGCAACTGTGACTTTTCTGGCCATTTTGTAACCACCTTTCAACTTCCCGTCTTTACGTCGAGCGGCCTAACTGAAAATATTGCTCGGCAGCTATGTACACAATTGGAAAAGAAACTATCTGAGCCATCTACACACATGTTCATATTTAGTGGTCCTCGAAGAAAATAAAAAGCATACTACAAAGTGTAAACATAAAGGGCCCCCCCCCCACAAAAACAAAACAAAAAAAATCAAAAAAAAAATCTGTATTATTTGTTCCCTCCAAACTCAACGTTTGAGACTCTTATTGTGAAATCCACCTTATTTTTTTGTGCGCACCCGTTAGACTGATGTGCCACCAATGAGATCCTTCTTGGAGAAGAAACTCCATATTGTAGCATATGAGAATAATAAACTTAAATAACAATATTACCTCTCGCTTCTTCATCCATCCGGAATGAAGAGATGTCAGGCCCAACATGGTTACATTTCTTCATTTTTTTTTTTTTGGAGGGGTTGAGTGGGTGAACACAGCAGAATACACATTGTTTTGGAAGCAAGGTCTCCTGGTGGCAAGTTCAATTGTTCTTTCAGTCACATTTCTTGTTTTCGTTTTGTTTGTGTCACATTTTCTGACTGTGCTTTGGACAGCTTCAGTCCTGTTTGGATTGGAGTTGCTGCTTCCAGGCTTCGTTCAAGTATACTAGTCGCTTATAGTTGAGGATAAAGAGAATGAAGTTCAGAACATACGTGGTGATGCAGATGATGCACAAGTCCTCCAGGACAAAGTAAAGGATGTAGCCCAAATAGAGCGAGCCCATCACCGACAAAATGGATGTCATCATGAGAATGAGGGCAGCCATTGCACTTACAGTCATTCCTACGGGGTTGAATACAAAAAAAAACATTATATATGCTTTAAGGCAAAAAATAAATCAAGCATTGACCAAACTTTCCTTGGAAATTTTGAGCAATTAACTGGACTTGCTAAGTCTAATTGGGGGAATCTGATGTGACTAAAAGGACTTCTTGTTCTGCTTCAGTGCCAGGTGGCCAGATATACATGGCGACCCGGCGCGGCTGAGTCAGCGTCACTATCAGTATACTAAGGGCAGCTTGTGTGTCCGTGTGCACATGTGTGTGTGACATAATGGGTGGCTGCCATCTTGATCAAGTCCACTTACCTAGTAGGAGCTGGAAAGCATAAAAACCTATCCCATAGACACTGTTTGGTTGATTCAGTGCACTGTCATTTCCAAAAATGGAGCCAATGAGTCCAAATCCTCGTCCCCATCTATAAAAAAAATATCATTATACTTGTATAATGAGAATAAAAGCATTCAATTCAATAAGATATATCGCAATACTTAGATATAGATTGCAGATATGTTCCCACCAAGAAACAACAAATCGTGCTAAAATTATATTACTCTTTACTGTAATAAGGGGGCCCCAAAAGGTTGCCAGGAAAAAAAACTTTCTAGTAGATTTGTCAATTGCAAGCAATGGGACACATTGATTGCAATAAATTATATGGCAATACTTACATTTTTTTGACAGATTGTGTGCATCAGTACTAAAAAATAATGGGTTAAGATATGTTTTATGTACACCATTTGGAGTCAACATTGCTAGATCTCACAACATAATACATTCATGTGCAACTCATGCTGCAAGGTTACATTCCATTAATGTTTGTTTTGAATCAAGATGCATTCTAGTAGAATCACTAGGTGGGGTTTTCCTGGTTAGATGACAGTTGTGTAATTACAGTTTAAGGCACAAAATTGCTATACGATTCCAAAGAAATGCTGGTAGGAAATGTGAAAACACGAGGAAATGCTTTCAAGTACTGTGTATTCTTGTTAAAACCTCAGGGCAGCAACTTAAGGGATCTTTGGCTAGATCCATTTTTTCTAAGAATTGCTGTCTTTAATTATAGATAGAGAGCTTTTAGTTTAGGGGGAAAGCCCCAAATGAAGCCATAGTGAGGGTCAAACGCGTGCAAAATGAGAACAAATGAGCAGTTAGCTTCCAGCAGTTAGCTTGGTGATGCTAAGATAGCTCGTGGCAGTATTACGCCAAAATAAAGAAAGCAGGAAGCGATCTAAAGCTGAGAAATCGGAGCAGATCGGTGTCATTTAACCTCGATTTCTGCCCCGGATTTGCAACAATTGCAGTCCCGTTGATGGAGCGAAAAGCGACGCTGTGGGCGCCCTCGGCTAAATTCAAATTACTACCTTGAGCTGAACACTTTGGAGCAGCTGATGGAGCTGCTGACGTCGCACAACGCCTTATAAGTCGGATCCCGGGCCTTTTCCCCCTCGATGTGGAAGGCATAAAGGGACAGCAGGATGCCCAGCAGGCACACGAGGAGCCGGGCTATCCTCTCCCATCGCGGGGTGGATACTCTCAGGACGGGCGCCGCCATCACTCACTCCCTCGACTAGCCTAGCCGGAGACACGCAGACATACGCGGCTCGCTAGCCTGCCTGCTCACTGCGACGTGGAAAAGCGTCAGGACGCGCCACACGGCGAGGGGGCGGGACGCCGACTCCGAAACCAACGCCGACCTCGGAGCCCACTCCCAGGCACATAGCGCTCGCTCTCTAGGCAGAGATGGAAGCGCATTGCTAGTGAAGACATGCATTTTACAATACTACTATATTTACTTTACTCGTTCGCTGCCAATGACGGCGATGGACGTCCAATCCGTTTTGACTCGCCCCATTCACAACATATTGGACCTCTATCCCCGTCAACGGCAATGGAACCTGATTGTCCATTGCTGATAGATTAATAATTCTATATTTATCTAAAGGAAATATTTCCATTTTAGAGGCTGCAAACATATTTTTATGATTTTTACTATCCCAAAAAGAATGTTGAAATGGAAAACAATAGTTTTGTGTATATACCTTTTTTAAATGAATGCACTCATGCAGGAATGACTTATTCTATTATTTTGATGTTCATTTATTATATCATAAAGTATTAATGACAATTTTGTATATGTAATAACCAATATTTATTTAGTAAGAACTCGAACGAGCACTGATAATACGATTAGTTACACATTCTACAGTAAATTGTTAGGTGTTTATAATTGAAATAAAAAATAAATTGGAAATAATGTTTGTTGCGGTTTTGACGTTCGGTGTTCACGTGGTCTAGTGGGCGTCACGTGACTTGGCCAATATAAACACAATGATGTCATCTGTTTACAGACTGCAGTCAGATCCCACTGCAACGGCATCTAAACTTCTTAAGCTTTTATTTTAACTTGCACAAATGGCAACAGACGTCGAAACCCTGTTCTCTTTTGAGGAGGCCTACTACGATCAGTATGACTATTACAACCTTGTCGAATACTCCTGTCACGTCGGCGGAAAAGGGAGGTCGAAGAAAGAAACCGAGCTCAACACTAATCGCCATTGCCCTGCCGGACACGAGAGGAAGATTACGACCAATTATTACAACTGCGAGATGAAACGCAGGAGAACCAAAAGCTCTTCTTCTTGATGGCTCTCCATTGGCTTCCTCGTTTGTTTGCAGGTGGGAATGCCATCAGTCTCCCTAAATAGAGTAATTATGGAGGATATATGCTTTGTTGTTGTTGCAGTCTCGTTGTCAACAACAACAGATCAATTCACGAATTTGAAAAATAATTTACCGCTTATACGTATTAGGATGTTTTTTTCAAATATTTTTCTTCTCAGCAATGTGGGACTAACCTTCATTCATAAATGTAATGTAATTAAAATTAAAATGAATACAAAACTGTTTGTATGATAAAATGTAAATACAGCTGATTAAAATGGAATGTGAGTAACATAGGCGTGGCTCTGGAATGTCGGGCAAGTCCTCTTATTAAAATAAATATGTGGATGCCTGAATATCTGAGTTGTAATATTGTTTTCTATTTAAATTTACTAATTGTGACCCAATTTGTTTAATCCCTCCCACAGGTCTGGACCCCATGCTGGATTCTTAATGTTGTTGACTATGGCCAAGAGTTTCTTCCTTATTGACTAGTGACTGGATTGTGATAGCCATTCCCATCCATGTGTCACTAGGGAGCCCTATACTTGCTCTCTCCATCCACTAAACCTGATGATCTCAGGTTACAATTGTGCAAGAATAGTTAGTTTTGTGTTGTGCGAAAGTAGGTCAACCATACGTACTTGATCCATTTATAAATAGAAATGTAATCCTTTCAGTTGGAAATATTTTACTGTATTTTATTGGAATAAATGATTATATCTGGAATGGTGTTTGTTTCTATTGTGTGGAGTGTAACGCATGCGGTGTAATTAAAATGTACAAGGATTAAAAAAGACAAAGCTAAATTTGCATATTACACATAGCTAAATGTGATATTAAAGACTGACAATTGACATACTAAATACACAGAATATTTTAAGTAAGTTTGGGATTAATAGATTTTTAAATACTAACACTTATAAAGAATTTTCACTTATAAACCCTACCACATTTTAGTTGCGGCCTGGTTTTTAACGGTATTCAGCGTTTATTTTGAAGGTGAACATTTCAGGAAGTAAAAAGTATTTCCGGGTGTTTGCCCAAAAGTTTCCCCTCATTTGTTTCCGAGATATTTTGATACAATCAACAGATTTACACATTTGTATAATTCACTTTTTGGCAAAATGCAGCTATGCAAAGTGTGCAGCGAGCAGACACCAAAATACAAATGCCCGACCTGCAAAATAAGATAGTAAGTAACGTAAATCGTTTTTCGAAACACGTGGCCGTTTCGTTTTAAAATTGTTCTAATGAGTGACTTGCTTAAAAACAAGAGTAAACGAATGATAATAAATATCCTTTTCACATTGCAGTTGTTCTCTTTCCTGTTACAAGCTGCATAAAGGTGAGGAAATTTGATCTAGGATTGTAATGGTTGATAAATGAGGTCAAATATTAAGTTTGATGTTAATTATTGATATTTATGTCTATAATTAACTTTGTATCCTCAGATTCGTGCCTTCCTGTTGAGAAACCCCCACCTAATTCAACAAAGGGGACTGTCTGTACTGGTATGCTATTTTTTTTGTATTTTAAAATGTCAGCACGTTTAACTTAATTATATTTTATTAAATAAATCAAATTCATACCTAGACACATGGAGTAGTGAGACTTTTCTGGATGAAGATGACATCGCCGATGCAGTACCTGCAGAGAAGCTTCGCTTATTAGGTATTTATTGAAAATATGTTTGAATGTGAATACTTCATAATCTCCAATGTATAAAAATTCCACAGGTCATTCGAAAGAAGTCAAGGATCTCCTTTGTAATCCTCACCTGAGAGAGCTCTTAAGGACCATTGACAGTGCTGACAGCAAAGAACAAGCAATGAAGGCAGCGATGCAGGAGCCCTTATTTGTGGAGTTTTCAGATCAATGTTTGAAGATCGTGGAACAACAAGATGCATGAGATGATAGACTCGAGTGATCCGCTTGATGTACTGCAAACCATTTTCTACAAATATAAAAATCATGACAGCTTCTGCAAGACATTCATATAAAACTACTAAACACACACACATATCCTGAATGTATATTTAAGAAACATTTATTTTGATATAGAAATCAATTAAATATCGGGATTCATTTTTTTGTACATTATATGCTGTTAACATGGCTAAGAAAAAGAAACAAATGTATGATTCCGATTTTTTTTAATAAAGCATGCTTAATTTAGTGAAAAAGATTCCAGATTGATTCTTGTAAAATACCTTTTTAAAAAAAAGGTCTGATTTGCACTGGTGTAGCCGCAGTTTAGACCAAACATTATTCTTTCTCCCCGATTCAAGTATGAATTGTTTGGTATGTCGCTTGAAGGTGCAATATTTGCAAATGTGCAATACATGTTTATACCCACTTTGGTTCTGGAGCATAAAAACATTGTCAGTCAATAGGTAAGTTATTACAAAATGTCAAAAAAACAAAAACAGATCAACTGTCCATTATTAATACATACAGCATACATACTCTTGTTGGTTTTTGATGATCTAATCAGATCATGGAAGGCAGTAGTGAGAATAAAAATGTTTACCTGAAATGGCATCATTGATCAATGCATGTTTTACCCAAATAGCTTGTGAAATTCAGTTGTGCGCAAACTATAGGGTCTTCTCTAGCAGGATTTCATTGAAGCCAGTCACGCAATTACTCATCTCTGGTTGGCGGTTTGCGTAGAGAAGTGGTGACGACTGGCAGTGCACTTTTACAGATCCCTGAAATGTGGGAGGGAAATTATTAGCAAAAAAAAATGCAAGGAATTTGTAGTTTTTACCAAAGTTCCTCACCTTTGGATGAGCACGAATAGAAGCAACTCCCTTTATGTTCTGGTTTGTCTCCACTTTGTATGTGCCTCTCCTGGAAGGGAGTTTGAGAGAAGCCACCACAGACATCATCTTCTGCAAACCTGCGGCCCTCGCGGACATGGCGATGGATGGGGCCGAAGGCAAAGCCAACCCCATGGGCCACCCTCGCACAGTGACAGGTTCCTGGATGCCGGATATCCGCACTGAGTCACATTTCCCGATTGTGCTGTTCAATTCCGCCACCTCTCCCTGGATGAGATCTTCGGCATCATCCAGCTCGGCCTCAGCTAGTGATTTCAAAAGCTCCTGATGATAAGAAATGCAACTACCAGATTATTTCCAGCTCACCCAAGGTCCACCCTGCCTGACTCATACCCGCCATCGCCTCCATGATTTTTGAATGAGGGCTGCAGCTCTATCCCATCTCTGGACACGTCTTCTGACCAGCCAAGAACGGACCGCTGCAAAGACGCACAATCAGATCATTCATGGAGGACTACAGTCATGTTGAGACACATACCTGCTTGGATTAGAGTAGCAGAATGCCGTCGCTCGTGACGTTTGCGTCTTTGATAGCGAGCCCAGCAGCACTGAATGGAGAATGCACATTTTGAGAGGACCTTCCTCCTCTGATCTTCCAGTAAGTCTAACTGTGGGCCAAACACAGAATGATAGGTCCAACTGACCAAGAGAAAATGACAAGCTAGCTTATTTTCGAATACAGACCATTGACTGAGTGAGAAAAACTTTGGTCCTCCCGCGATGCACCCAAGATTTGGGTTCCTTGCTAATATTATAGCATGGATGTTGCACCAGCAAGCTGAGTAGCCTTTCCACCTCCTGGAGATGAATTTCACTGTTGCAGCCAGTCATCAATTCTATCACAAAGACAATTTGGACTTCATCACAATTTATAGCTAGCAATGTCCAGCACACAATACATTGAGTCAGCTACTTTGATTGGAAGCATCTGATGGCGCTAAACGTCCAATCCATTTTGACTGGAAGGGGCGAATGGAATAATATTTTTTGGAAATATATTTTCCCAGTTTAAATGGATTGGAAGTCTAATTGTGTCAATGGCAGCTAATGAGTTAATCATGCTGGCAAATATATGAGTGTGGTTATTCAACAATAAGATGTAAAAAATAGACAAAGTATTATTTATTGTGATTAAATAATAAAAAAAAGCAAGCTCTGACAGCAGGACAGCACATGCGTTTACCTGAAAAAGTCAAAAGTTGCATTTTTGTTAAACAATCCTGTTCAAATTGAGTAAGAGAGCTAGTGAGGGAAAATGAGAACGAACCAAATTATTACTTTCTTCAAAATATTTTCTGCAACAAATCACTTACCAAAATGTGAGGGTCCTGACTTGTAACTGGAGTGTTTCGATATGAATCCATAGCGTTGTATGAAAGCCTTGAAAGGAATTCTATACAACCGTATTATTATAAATTATCAAACAAATGATAACAACACAGCAAAAATGGAAATGTTTTTACCTTATTGGAAAGCCAGCAGCACTTATATGTATTGTCTCTACAATCCCACAGGCCTCTAACTGCATTATAACCTAGTAGAAGGTAAGACATATTAATAAATATTCCCCTCACATGAAAAGGGAGTTGATCATATTAGATTTACAGTACCTCGTCCTTTTTGAAGACCAGAGGCTTGCAGTCAGAATTTGGTTTAATGCAGCGAGTATAGTGAGGAGTTGTGTTGTGGAGGATCCTCATCAAGGTCTCTAGGGAGTTCTGTACCAACAAAGGTGCCTGGATTATTTCCTGAATGTTCCTTCAGGAACGTCTAGTGGCGTCAATGAATAGTTCCAACCTTGAATTTTGAAACAACAGTGACTTTACTGATCCCCTTGCTTGACGAGTTGTCAATTCCCTTTTCTGTGAAGATATGCTGGAGCAATGGGTTTTCAGATACTTGAAGTAGGTTGATGATCTCGGGCGCTACTGGATCCTGGAACAACAATTATTTGAGAAGAACATTATCTAAGCATCCATTTTAGCAGAATCTGGACTCCACTGTAGCCAAGTGCTACCTTGTTTTTTTCCACCATGCCATCTATCTTGTACTCGACATTGCCAGCGTAATGGGCCACGGTGAAGTGTGGCACCTTGCTGAATTTATCCCAGCTGATACTGCTGTTGTCTCCAAGCTCCTTCTCAAGACGAATACTGAACGCTCTGGCATCTGAGGTCCGATTTAGACGGCTCTCCTACAGAATGGCGAAACAATGTCACATTGGAACAATATTGAGGACTTTTTTTTTTTTTAAATGACCTCATCAAGAAGAGAAAAGACACTAAAAGGGCTTCCTTCCAGGAGATCCAAACAAGCCCGGTTATCTTGGTATTTGACAAAGGACCACTGCAACCCCTCTGACACATATTCCTCCTTCCAAAAAATGACAGAAAACCAGTTTAATTCGAAAGATGAAAAAAATTGATTACTAATAGTTAGTCACAACTATAAATCGATTAATCAGTACCTGCTGAGCTTGCAGATAATGACTAACAAAGTGCTGCTGGAGTTTCTCATTGGCATAGTTGATACAAAGCTGCTCCAGATTGTTACTTTGGAAACATTCAAAACCATATACATCAAGAACACCTGGATGACAAACAAAAAATAGACATTAGCAAATGTCATGCTGTCCAAAAAGTTTTCTTTTTGTAACAGCACTGGATTTACCTATGAAGTTAAACCAAGTGGATTTGTCAGCAAAAATGCTGTTGTTGATATATGCCACCAACCATTCAAATAATCTGTGGAGGGGGAAAAATGGTTTCACATGTGTATACTGTAAACAAAAAGACATCACGGCTTCACATTTAAGTGTTTGATGACAAAAGGTAATGGCAACAGAGAAAAGAATGCTTTAATGACTAGTTACAGTATTATTTGATTAGCAAAAAAATGTTAACTCTTACTGGGCATAGATGACTTTGGCAAGGCAGTCTCTTCGTAGGCAGCACTCCATTTGGGAACAGGGCTTATGTACACTTTGCCTCCCTGCTTTTAATGTCCTCACAACTAAACATGTCTGAAGATGCTCAGGAGGAATTTGCAAAAGTTGAGAAGCTATTTGCAAGTAGCCTAAAAAAGGGGTGCATCATTAAGATAAAACCTATTACTGAATGTTAATCTGATTTGATGAAATACCTTTGGACTGATCCTTTATTTCACATGGCTGTGATTCCTCAACTGATATAGAAAATTTTATGTTCCCCAGATGCAAAATGCCGGCTAATATCTATAATAAGAAGAAAAAAATGTAAAATAATTATTATGAGGAAAAAAAAGAACTGTGAATATAGTTTACCCTAAATATCTGCTTTTGTTGCTCCATATTAATATGCAGGTGAACCATAGCATCAAGGGTCTCTTGAAAACAGTCCTCTGGAAGACATCATGTATATACACTGATTTGACCCTGGGTGTCAAAATGTGAACTAAATGAATGTATAAATAGAATGGAGAACAAACCCTCAAGAGTTTTTTCAACATTTGGTAGCCATGCAAAGTGGTGACCATGTGGCATTTTCCATTCCTTTCTCTGCTCATCACTTGCTGCTTTCATCATCTATAAAAGCAGATGTCCAGTGTGAATGGCATACATTGTTGCAAGTAGCTTCAGATACATTGCATCCAATGTAGATTTTACATGTAATATATTTTAAAAAGGCGACATAAAGTGAGTTTTATAGTATTGGGAAGTTTACTGTCAGCTTTGACCTGGTAAAAAATGTGAAAGTTCCTTTCATTCGGAGGCTGGTTGGCAACTCTGGTCTTCTCCAGTAAATATGTCTGCACCGACGCCCCTACTAGCAGCTGACACCTTCATATAAAAACACATGATGAACAAGTTTTAATGTTCAATCTATTAGAAAGTTTCTTACAAGCAAATACCTGTCAAGCTGTAGCTGGATGTACTTTCCAAAGCGGCTGCTGTTGTTGTTGCGGAGCGTGCACGCATTACCTGAATGAACCAGCAACGTTTTTACTTACAAACCGGCTGTAAAATTCAAAAAACGGCAGCCACAGGATTTTACCGAAAGCTTCCATGATGGGGTTGGAGTCCAAAACCCTTCTCTCTATCCTCTCCACCGTGTCCTGACTCTCTACCACTGAGGACGAAGCTGCCACTGTGGCGTAGTATTTCATCAGGCAACGAGAAGTCCATGTCTGGCAAGAAATACCAGAGATCCCATTTTTTTTTTTTTAGGAAATCGTGTAAGCCAAAGATCTTAATTCTACCTTTGATAAGGTTGAGTTTACTTTCAAAAGCAATACAATAAATAAATATTAACCTTTCCTGCTCCACTCTCCCCACTGACCACTAGAGACTGGTCCACTGGCACCAGTTGACCCTTAACATTCCTGTAAGCTTCCTCTGCCACAATAAAGATATGTGGCTTCTTGTCCTATGAAGAGAAAAAAACATTAATATATTGTGGCTAAGCAAAAAAAAAAAACATTTGTTGTGTACATGTAATTACCTTGATCTGAGGAGCACAGTGATACTCTTTCATGACACCCAAGGAGTAAAGTTCAGGAACAGGTTGGAAGGGGTTAAGCGCCACCAAGGTACAACCAGCATGGGTGTAAAATACCTTCATGCTGTATCTGGCCTGAAGGCATCTCAATACTGTCACACAGAAAGGTAACGTAATGTTATACATGCAGAAACGTGTTGTAAAATGTCTTTCTCTGGCCAGCGAGTAGCGCTTTTGAGGGTTCATGTTGAAACATATTATAAACTATTGTTACCTGTTGTGGGAGTGACAGGGTTGACTTTGGTGAGGTCATCATATGTGTGCAACTGGGCTTCATCGTCGATAAGGAAGGCAAGCATTTCGTCCTCAATTGAGCCTTGAACCTATGTAGTATATTGTGAAACATAAGAAATGTGTTATCACACTATAAATGGGACAATAAATAATTTTACAGTTCCGCGTTTGAAACTTAAGTCTTGTCTGACCTGACTGTAACAGGCTATGGTTTTACTTAGATAATCCCTAAACACAACTGAGTGTGCACCTTTAAACCTGGTTAATCACTTTCACTTTATCTTGACAACTATATCCCTCTCGAATCACGTGTGTTTGGGTTATGGACAGTTATTAGTCTCAGCTGTGTGGAAAGCTAAAAGTTAAGAATAATAGTTTTGGAACTGTAAAACCAGGTGTCAGGATGATAATAGGGGAAAATGATAATACAAATATATTCATACTTTAGCTGTCAATTAAATCTGCCACTTACTCGTCACTGAGAGAAAGAACGTTGTTTTACTATCAGTTGCTATTGCTGTCAGTGTCAGACTAAGAGTTTCACGTGAATAAACGAATCATGAAGGAAGACTACAGTGTGATAGACAGTGAAATGTTTTTATACAAATTCAAAGACAGGGTTATTTTCCCCCAAAAAAACTTACCGCTCCGGCTCCATTGCTATGTCCAGCATTTAAGTTGCCTCTCACCGAACTCATGGGTTAAGCTTGCTTTTAGATGAAGTAACACAGACCAACGTTGTTAAAACACTTTCGTTTCGAGCCTGAAACGAATTCTAACTTTGGCCATGCCGCACTAATTAAAAAATAAAAGATTCTTCAAGGGCAACTCCCGTCATCTTCAAATCTCAGGTAGTCCCAGCCCGACTGGAGCGTAAAGTACACACTCTAAATCCCGCCCTTTCTCGATGACGTAGAATTTAGTCGACACAAGAGCAGAAATGTTTATTTATTTGTAAAGTTTTTGACATATAATTCTGAAATACAAAAACACTGACATAAGTGGATGAGGCCAAAATAGGAAAGAGTATTCATTTACAATGACAACTTGGCGAATGAATCGAGCCATAAAGGCTAATTTTTACAAACTGAATATTGTTGCAGTACACTGTTGTTATTACTGTATACCAGGGTTGTAATTCAATTCGCAAAGTTTGTCCAATTGGATCCGCCGTAGAACTTGTTTGTCGGGCTCCTTCCGTGTGTTGGGGAAATTCAATCCCATTCAACAACCGTCTTTTCCTGCTTAGATTCGAAAAACGAGATCTAATATGAGCTAAGTTTTCCTGACGTATAACTTGCATCTGGACAAAGATCTTGGTCAGTATTGTAACAAAAAATGTTAATTATGATGATAATATAGTTTCTAACAACGAATATGATCTCTAGTAAGTGATATTAGAAGCACACATGAAATTGAAATTAGTTTATAGGCCAGTCATTAAACCAATTGATTGCCATTGACGACAATAGACGTCCAATACAAAATTTAAATTAAAGTTTAATTGCTAAGTATCCTTTCACCCTCTACTCAAATGCTGTGATTTATCTTCATTCATTTTGTCAATTAATATTTCATTGATTGCAGGCCATGTCTCAGAAGGAGCTAAAAGAAGCATTTGTCCGTAACCTTAATGGGACCACAATACAGGAATTGACTGTAGGCTTACTAGTCATTCCACAGTGCATCCTCACACGAGCGACCATTCTGATCTTCTACTATCAAGCTAAGAGGAAACTCCCCCTACCATTCCCACAGATTTTCCACCTATTTCTGGATTTCTCCGTGTTGGTCTTTCCACTCATCTTGTGTTGGACTGTCCTGAGCGACCATCTTGTTCAAGTGGTTTTGAGCTTCACATTTGTTTTCATAGGTGCCGTTTGTCACATCTACCGCAGTCACCGACAAACTGCCCCCAGAGATTTCCTCAACAAGACTATTTGGTTCAAGCAGCTTCCATTTGTGACCAATTTCAGAGTGATGGTGAATGTACAGACAGCTATCAGTATTCTGGCTGTAGACTTTCCAGTGTTTCCAAGACGATTTGCTAAAACAGAAACATTTGGAACAGGTGCAATGGACTTTGGCGTTGGAGCCTTCATCTTTGCAAATAGTTTGGTTTCCCCAGAAGCACGTAGAAAGAACATTATTGGATCCAAAATGAAACATATCTGCAAACAGATCCTCTCCGTGTGGCCCCTGATTGCTCTCGGTGCAGCCCGACTAGTCTTTGTCAAAATGAGCGACTACCAAGAACATGAGACTGAATACGGTGTCCACTGGAATTTTTTCTTCACGCTGGCTTTGGTTAGGGTCCTGACATCCATACTTTTGGTTATAGTACCAGCAAACCAGTCTTGGGTAATGGCTCTACTCATAAGTTGTGTTTATCAGTCTGCTCTAGAGACAACAGGCCTCAAGGCTTTCATCTTGAATAACAAAGATAGGGAGAAGGACTTTCTCCATGCTAACAAAGAGGGCATCTTCTCCATGGCAGGCTATGTCGCTATCTACATGGCAGGAGTTCAAGTTGGATGTTATGTGATGCAGCCAAGATCTAATGTCAGAGATTGGTTCAAAGTCCTTTTTAACCTTTTGACGGCAACTATTTCCTTTTTTGTCGCTTTGTGCACATGTCAGATTTTAGTGGAACCGGTTTCTCGCCGTTTAGCTAATCTCTCGTTCTGTCTCTGGAGTGTTGCTCAATCTCTACTACTTTTATCATGTATGTGTTTAGTCGATTTGATCGTTGTCTTTTGCAAAACAACATCGGGTTGTCACTTTGTACCGTCGTCATGGAATCTATACCGAAGTTCTCAAAAAAAGAAAGATGTGATGGACGGATTGTGTCTCCTTCAAGCCATTAACAAGAATCAGTTGGTCTATTTTCTTCTCTCAAACATCTTGACAGGCTTGACCAACACCTTAGTTAACACTCTGAACAGTAGTGATGTATATTCTGTTTGTATTTTGATGTGTTACATGTTCATAAATTCCACTGTTGTATATGCTTTACATCTGTGTGGAATTACAATAAAATTGTGGTAAAGAAAGTTTTATTTGTGATACATTTAGAGTGCCAAAGGGCATATGTAACGTTGCCATTATGAAAAATATGTGAGGAAAATGTTGCATGTGTGGTATTCATATAGTTTACAAAGTTGGGTACAGTATGTTCAGTTGTTGTTAATGTTTTTTTTTTTTTTGGTTTGTTTTGTTATTATGCAATCATACTGCCCATTGGAGAAAAGACATCCACCAGCCATCTTGGTATGTGACGTCAAAGGCTGCGACGAGATTCCTGATCCGTTCGCGGGGCGTTGTCACGTCACCCTCGCCTTTTCTGCCTGGAAAGGATAAAATCCCACATCAGAGAGCTTCTCGAACGCACCACCAACTCAACCTACCGCGCTCATTTACTTGCTGACAAGTAACTTTCCAAAGCGGGTGAGTTCAAACTGTTCCCCCCGTCGAATGACAATATACACCGAACACCAATAACATATGCCACATGAGGTGTTTTAAAAGAGACGTCGATGGAAGACTTGTCCGTCTGTTTTTTTCAATTTTACACGCGCCAGCTTGCTAATGCTAGTGACACAGAACGGTGAAGCTAACAAGTGGATCGCCAGGTTTACTAGCATCTACGAAGTATTAGCAATAAACACCGTTTTGTTTCACATGGTAAAAAAAAATTCTATATATAACTATCGCGCGGAAGGATTGGGTCTCTTTGTCTAGATTTAATTTAGCAGCGATCTAACGACAAGTCGCCGTGTTTCCTGGACAGCTGATTAGCATGACGTCGACTTGTTAATCGTAAATTGTACCTAAGTCATATCTCCACGACATAAATGCATCGTAACAAAAAAATAATATACATATTGACAACTAGTTATATTGGTGCAATGTAGTCTCGACGAGGCTGCGAAATTTGGTATTTGCTAATGTTGTACTACTTAGCTCACGTTGACCTATGATCGATTTTATTGTGGTACAATGTATTAATTCACTCTCTCATTTGAAACTTTTAGGTGGGGTGTATTGGAAGGTGGTGTGTAAAACGTCAACATGGCACGCGTGGTAGCTGTGTGTGAGGAAAATGAAGAGGACTACCTGTTTCTTGCCAGACAGATTCCTCTGTGCATTGATGACTCTTTGACGGTAAGGCACTGAGCATATATTTGTGCCCAAAGATGGTGCCTGGTAATTAGTCAATAATGCATTTTTCATAAACCCAATCATCACTGGCTTTAAATGAGTGATATTTCACTAGTGATGTTGTCATTATTAATTCATGTATTATTCACATCTTATTGCACTTGCAAGGGGCATTGCTTTGTTTTCCTTTTTTTGTCAACATGGCTGTCATGTTGATAACCTCACAAGCCTGGGAACTCATTGTCTTTTAATAATATTTGCATTTTCTGTTATTTACAGTTGGTGATGGAGTTTCCTGATGGTGCCATTGATGTTGACAGACATATAACTAGTAGTTCTCATTGGAAACAGTTCATCGAGGTTAGCATTGCCCTTTCATCCCTTCATTGTGTTTCTTGCTTCAGTCTGATCTGCAAATGTCTCTTCTGCCTTTAGGGTCACTCCAAGTTGAAGCAATATGACTTGCCTGCGGCTCTGTCGGTGGGCTTCAGGGAGATTTCCAAGACATTATCCCAGCTGGTGTCATGCGTGGGCTGCAGACACAGTGTAGAGCGCCTATTCACCCATTTATCTGTATCGGGGACACCAGCCTTGGAGCCACTTGCGTTTAAACCCATGGGCATACTGACTGTCACCAAGGCTTGTTTATCAGATTTAGAGAAGCTATACAGCCTCTTTTACATCCAAGGGTAAGAAATAGGAAATATTTTCAGTGTTCATTTTTTATTGCTTGAATATGGTTAAGTGGCATTGAAAATGAATCAATGCTTTTTAAAGATGAAAGGGTTTGATTTTGTCCTGTCGCTGAGTTCTCATCTTTTCATAAGTGTTCCATTATAATTCACAGGTCAAAGCTAAATGATGTCATTGATGCCATTCCAAAAAGTAAAAAGAGCAACAGATGCCAGTTACACTCCTTGGACACAAACAAACTCAGACCTTCAGGGTAAGAAGGACATTTTCATCTGATTTTTTTTCTCTTTTTTTTAGTGCTCTTTAGAACAACTTCTAAAACCTAGCATGTCAAAGGCTATTTAAAACCATTGGCTGCCATTGACGGCAATAGACATCCAGTGTATTCTGAGTGGGAGGGGCTAACACTCTAGGTAAAAATAGCTTTGACGTCTGTTTCTGTCAATGGCACTGAAACATGATCATGTGACCCCCCCCCCCCCCCCATCCTACTCTATTTTTGACTCGACACTGATGGCCACAAATGTTAAATGTATCAAGTACTGCTGCAACCTAGAACTATCCAGTCCAAACAGAAGCAGCACAATAGCATGCAAATGTGAAGATATCTAATTATCTACAAATATTTGTGAGCAGTGGTTCTCACATTTAACAAATTGTCTTCTGTTTTATGTCTGGATTGCGTTGCTATTTTCCTATGCCTTGCCTGCATTAGTGGCATGGGAACCATTTAGGGACATCTCGAGGCCGTTAGAGGGTACTACTATAGCATATGGAATTCCATCAATGTGAGAAGGGTCCAGCTGCAGCCCGTGTGACTCTCTTACCTCTTATATCCCAAAATGCACTCCTTTGCTTGTTGTTTTGCACTCTTGTCAATTAAAATAATCTTGTGTACTCTTCCAGGGGATGCTTGATGGATCTGTGGGAGCGGATATCCCTGGAGTGTTGGGATGAGGTGGTGCTAATCGACAGGACCTGTTTTTTAGAGGCCCTGAAGATACACTTACAGAAACATAGGTATTGTTTGACTACTGCCATTGATTTTTTTTAGAAGCCCTTCTTTTTGTTGTAAGGCAACTTTCTTCTTTTTCAGGTTTTGCAGTGACTGTAAGAATAAAGTGCTGAGGGCTTACAACATCCTGGTCGGGGAAGTGGACAGCAGTGAGGAGAAAGATTATTGCCCCGATCTTTACGATGGGCTGTATTGCTGCCCGTCTGACCGCCACATCCATGTGTGCTGCGAGATTGACTCCCTGGCGCATCTTCTAGGGCGGGCAGAGGCCGAGTTTGGCGGAGGCTATGAGTGAGTGAACGTCATTTGATATGTAACCGATATCATTTCAACTCGTGTTTTATTTGTTTCAGGGAGCGACATGCCAAGACCATTGATGTTGCGCAGGAAGAAGTCCTGACGTGTTTAGGCATTTATCTCCATGAGCGACTGCAGAGGATTTGGCGGAAACTACGAGGAAAGGAGCAGACGTGGCAGCTGCTATTCCACGTGGGCATTGGGGAAATTCGCAAAAGCTTTGAGGTACATGATTTGAAAAGCTTGTTAAATTATCTATTGACTTTTTTTTTTTTAATCAGATCTAAAATTTGGTTTTGTACCCAGACGGCAGTAGAGATGACACAATGGTTCAGTCGCCTGGAGCAGTTTGTGGAGGAGCTTTCTGAAAAGGAGAGGGTGAAACAGCTCAAGCAGGAAAAAAAGAGACAAAAGCGGAAAAATCGACGCAAAAATAAATGTGCCTGTGACATTTCGGAGCAGGAAACAGACTTTAAGGCAACGAATGATGAGGAGGTGAGAAGTGAAAATACATACTACTGTCAAATTCAAATTTTGCAACTTGAGCACAAAAATATAACCAGAATCTTGCTTGAAATGAATGCAATGTTGCAGAGTTCTGTCAAGTGTGAGGAGCAGAGATGTACAGAAAAGCAAGGTCAAAATTAACACACGACAACAGCCCATCCATCATCCATAACTCCCATTGAACACACTATTCATTAAATGAATTTTTTCCCCTTTTACAGACTCAATCGGGAGTGATTGTGGCTACTCGTCAAGCCTCAAGTTAAGCGAGAGCAGCTCGCGAGAAGGATCCGATGTCGCTTGCTCCGAGGGGCTCTGTAACCATGATGTCGTAGGTTAGTTATGAGCAGACCAAAACATTAACAAACAACAGATTTTTTTCCCTAATTGCATTTTCATCACTTCTCTTAAGTCAAGTCCAATGAAAGTGGTTTTGTTGAAGACAAGGAAGAGGCAACAGACAGTTGTATTGAATGCTGGCCACACTCTGAGGAAAAGCCTCAATGCAAGAGTAAAAAGAAGAAAAGAAAGGGGAATGCTTCACGTAATAATCATGTAAGTGGATTCAAATGGCTTCTGGAGGGTTCATTTGCTCAATTTTGGCTCTCTATATAAAATCTGTCAATAGGGACACCGTTTGCCACCAACTCGTGTTTGCCAAGCCAAAGAGCTCAAGTCATCAAGTAGTGAAAAGATGGACCGTTTTGCACAACAGTTACCGTGGACAAAGAATCACCGCCTTAATAACGAGCAGTTAGAAGCCAGCATGAGTTTATTGGACCTCATGGTAAGTGACAAAACAAATCAGTCATGTAAAAAGACATTTTTGTTGTCACTTTTTTTGATGGGTGTCCTTACTCTCTTTGCAGGATGATTCTGAAGTCCTATCAGATGAAGAGAATGGTCTCACCCAAGATGAAATCCAAGCATTCGTGCAAAGAAATGGTTTGTTCTACAGCAACCGTCTAAAGTATCGACAGCTACTGAAGGAGAAGTTTACCAAGTACTGTTGCGCTAGTCACAAAAAGGCCGATTGTAGCAACTGTTTTTCCTCCAGTGTAAAATCGGTGAAATCGGTGCGCCAATGATATTATAAAAAAAAATCATTGTAGCAAAGAATAGAATTCTGAATTGCTAATTTTTTGGGGGGCTGATTCCTTGTTGTTTTTAAATTCACGTGATTTTTGTCTCATCTCAAGTTGCACTTCCATGGTCTGACTTTCCAAAGCTTGATTCTCATTGGCCAGGTCCTGTGACGTGGTTTTTGTTCAAGTTTTTTGGGTTAGAGCACAGTGTAAACTCTTCTTTGTGAGCTCTGAAATGTGTCACAGAGGTAGTACGGGATTGTTGTATATTCTACTGTCTCGAGATATGTTCTCTTTGGTGACACTTATGGTGATAAAGCTTGCACACTCTATATGTAGTGAAATTAAATCTCAATTTTTTTTTACAATGAACTAAAAATCCATTCAAGTAAATTGATTATTTGGGTGTGAGAAAGTAACGAATGTGAAATTTGACAAAAAATATTTATTAATCTGCCTTCACTTATTGGACATTGATAGAAAATGTATTTCCTGAGAACTAATGTTGTAAAAGATGGTTAATTCTGCAGAATAAAGAGAAGGGGGGAAAATGTAGTCCATTTATTTTGTATACAGTTTATCCTGTCATGGATATGCAGGGAGTTACAATCCCAGATTACTTTGGGTAAAGGTACATTAAACAGGTAAAAAATGAGATAACTCAAGCTGCCACTCATTTGATGGCATTATTTTAATAAGTATATTCTAGGATTTTTTTTCCAGAATTGATGAAAACAACTCTTGACTTATTGTTGCCTGTAGTTCCAAAGTTAGCCAGCAGAGGGCATTTGAACTGAGCCAAGAGCGATTGTAAAAGAATCCAATAGGGGGCATTAAATCCCCAAAACGTTGGGTGGATAGCTGAAAGAAAGTGGGCGGCGATGCGAACTCAATATTTAACATGATCAGGGCTCGTGGCTTCATGTCATCAAGAGGAGCGCATGGACGGACATCCCTTTACGCACCAGTGCCGACTGCGCTTTTGGATGCTGCGTACACCGAGGCGCTCCCCTGAAGCCTCATAGGAATCGACGGTGGTGCACGATCCATCAATTTCCGGCCGTCAGGAAGCAGGCACAGCGAAACAACAGTGCAAAAAGCACCCGAGCGTTGCAGTGCCTTGCCGGCGAGAGGCGAGCGGCGAGCACTGCGTTGTTTGCGGCGATGGAGCGGTGGAAAGGCAGAGTGGCCCTGGTGACCGGAGCCTCGGTGGGCATTGGGGCGGCTGTGGCCCGGGCACTCGTCCAACAGGGCATGAGGGTGGTCGGTTGTGCCAGGAATGTCGACAAAATCGAGGTATTACACTCATTTTACTCAACCTTTAAATAGTAAGGGACGCACGAATGACCTCGTATGAAGGGCTAAGTGCAATACACAAGCTAACGCACGCAAACAGCTTGCTAACATTAGCTTGGAACTTCGGCTAACGTCAGAAAACTGGGGGCATTTAGGAAAATCTGCTTAGTGAGAGCTAAGTTTGGAGTTTTATTAAATACAATTGTTTAATTTAGACAATAAAAAGATGGTTTTGTATAGCACTGCTCTTTAATCAATGATCTACCTATCTATCATATCCATCATTGCTATAGAAACACCCACCCGTGATGATGTAGCTTCTTTATTTACATTGTGAAAAAAACCTGGATTAAGAAGACTAAAATGCATCAATCTTGCAATATTTTCATTTTTACCTATATTGGTATTCTTGGAAACAAATTTGTGCTTCTCTTAACTCAACAATAGACCCCTAAATAATTCAAATTGTGGGGGACGGGCTTTCAATGCTTGTAGTTTAGTCCCATTGACGGCCATAGACGTCCAATGTTATATATACTATTCATAATGTTGTCACTGATTGTTTAGCCCGTTGGCCGTATCGCTATGAGTGGCAGGGAATGAGTTAATGAAATAAGGTACCTCTCATCCGTAATGGCATTTGGCACCACGCTGCTAACGAATTTGAGTCTTGGCGAGATAATTTTCTTTAGTCCGCCTTCTTTTTTGAGCTCACGGATGGATCATGAGAACTGTTCAACTGCATTGATGAAACACTTTTTCCAAATGATTTTTCCAGACAGGATATGCTGAAGCTGGATAGCGGACCTGTGGGAGGCATGTTTTTGCTGCATCTCAGTTCAGCAATTTGGTTTTCAATACTTGGCCTTCCTGTGTGCATTTGGCATGTTTGCCCTGGGCTTGGCGTGCTTTTCTCCACGTTCTTCCTCCCACATTCCACAAATATACGCATGTTTGTTTCTTTCAAGTCTCCAGAGTCAAACTCTTAGCCCCAGGGCTTTTAATATTGAGACATTGAAACCTTTTTTCCCCTTATAAACACATTAGAAAATAAATAGTATTTAAAATATAGTTACCCATCAATGTGTTGTGTATATATATGTATTTCTATGATGACATTTTTATGATCAGAAGATCAGATGTAAAGGTTTGGGTTTTTAAAATGTATTTGTTTACATACAAGGGCCAAGAAGTTAAGAAATCACAATTACAATATCTCCATTTATCACATTGAGTGACCAACTTTATTCTCTCTAGTTGTTTATTTATATAAAATATATAGTTTAAAATGTATTGTGACCTTTTTTGGTGCTGCACAGCTGATTTGTAAAAGAAGGATTTATTATTATTTTAAATTTTTTTGTTGCTTTGTTAAAATCCCTCTTTGTGTTCACTTTTTTTTGCCCCGCCCCTTGAATACATTGTGTATGGGTATCAGAATGGGATTCTCACAATCTGATGAAAATGACATGAGCGGTGAATAGCTATTGGTCCATTTGTCTCCTGTGTCCAGGGTATACACTAAAGTCAGCCAGGATAAGCAACTCACCAAGTCCCCACAACCCAAATGAAGATAAGTGATTGGCCATAAGGCCCGGCAGCTTCCTTATCTTGTCAGCCAATAATTAAGCCTCTCTCTGTCTCCAACTGTCTTAGGGCCCTCAGTGGCGCACTACAGGTCATCGACACGGGCCCTTAAAGTGTTCATGGATCGGATGTGTACTAGTAGTAATAGAACTTGTGTAAAGAGTTTTAGTTTTTAAAAGGTGCACTTTCAAGGTCACCATTGAAATGTATAGCGATCAATAGCTTGCGGTCTTGAAAAGATGTGGATATGAGATGGGAGACAAAGGCAGTATTGTACACTCCTCGCTATGTAAACTAGGCTGTAGCTGTGCCAAAGCAAGTGGGGAATGCAAGTGTCTGTCACTGAGCAATTGTTCTTCACTTCCTTTTGGTGTAGATTTCTTTTGCTAGCATTAGAAAGAAGGCCTTGTTCTTACAGTATTAGAAGGCAGCAGATGGAACCGGGGTGAACGTTAAGTATTGTATTCAAATTTTGCTTGCATTGATGGAATTTGGTGTAAACTATGGAAAAAATAGTGGAGTCTAGCAGCTGTATACTTGCACTATGTGTGAGATTTGTGGGAGACGTGTGGTCACCATGGGCTTTGTGCAGGAATGGGAGTGATGGGGCTGTATCCAAGAAGCCACAATACTTTGTCTTGTTAACTCTTTTCAGGCCAGTATAGTACTTGGCTAAAAGACTTGGTTTATTTTTTTCTTTTTATTGTCTAGTTGTTGTTTTTTTAATGTGGTGTGGCTTAGGAAATCTAGCCACAGTGATTTGATTGATTAGTCATTGGCAGTTTTTCTTTGGGGAATTTATTACTATGTATGTGGTGAATGAGGTCAGAAATAAGGGGGTGGGAAATAGAGGTTTTGCACTATTTAATTATTTTTGTTTAACATTTGGGAATGAATGGTCATTATGTCATCCATGTACATGGTACATCACATTTTGGGTAATGTAAGTCGGAATTTAATTTTAAACCCTAACTTTGTTGACAGAAATTTAAAACACAGATACACTCAAAAAGTGATTCTAAATTTTGACTGGAATGTGGGAGGAAACTAGAGTACCCGGACCCGGAGAAAACCCACATAAGAGAACATGCAAACTCCACACAGTAAGGACTCACCTGGATTTGAACCCGGGTCTCCCGCTGTGAGGCCGTCACGCAAACCACTCATCCTTGGGGCCTTACGCCAAGTTTTATCAGGGTGATACATTTGTTTGTGTTAATTGACCAATAGGTAGAAAAATAACCAAAAAGAATTATTACCAACAATGTGGAAATTGAAAGTATAGCGGCATCAAATGTTTGGTGTTGTTTTGGTGAATGTTTGCAAGTAGGCTGTTCTCTGGTTAATGCAGAATGACATAATACATTCGGATTAGAAGGACAGGATGGTACCATTGGCCTTTTTGGCCCAGGGAAATAGTTCCTCTCTGAATGGCAATGACACAAATGATATACTCGAATTGAAATGTTAACCAAATATTCAGTCATCATTTTGTATCAAACCATTCAGGAGGCTTTTGCACAATACTAAATAACCTTTTAGTTCATCCAAAGTTTTTTTTTTTTAATTGAGGTTCATACACTATTGAACATTTGTGTTTTAGGTGCCTAATGTTGTGACTAACAAGTGTCCATCTCCAATGATGTCACATTACTTGTTTTGTCAAAGTGAACCATTAACCACTATACTTAAGCTCTCTGTTGTTAAGTATCCTCTTGCATGTGGAATGATTGGGGTGACTACTGTCTTGGCCATCTGCAATCAATCACCTGTGATGGCGGGGGGAGGGTGGGCACGTGATGCATGCAGGATGGACTTCAAGCCTCAGCATGTCTGTACTGCAAACAAAAGAGATGTTTTGTCACATGATTACCGTGTGAACACCAGGATAATGGCTGCTTTCACAATTGAGCCGACTGCTGACAAACATGCTCCATACTGCTTAGCTGGCTGATTATTATGAGTTTGTTTGGGGGAAATACGACCTTATCTCTATTGTTTCTAATTATGTGAATGGGTTTAAAGTGAGGGAGGTTTCTCAGTATCCAGCTGAGTTCAATTAATTGATTTTTTTTGTTTTTGAGTCAGTCTCCCGTGAGAATGGGAAAACACTTATCGACATTAGAAGTCATTTCTGCGCTTATCTTCCCAGCTTGATTAGACTGCGTCAAGCCAAGTGTGATAAAACCTTCTTGTTCAACCTTTAGACCTTTTACTAGCAGTGAGAGATTATCACTCAACTATTGACAGGCACCATTGCAAAAGCCAACAATCTGCACTCAACTTTAAACCCCATTGTTTTTATTTAATGCTGCAACGGTGAACCAATGGTTGCTAGCATGTCATCAATAAAGAAAATTAATAAAATAGCTCAAATTAAATGGACATCATTGAGACTAATTTACTGTAGTTATATAATATCCCAAAATAATCCTCCATTACTGTCAAACCTGTTACTGTTCAAATATCCCCATTTGTGTGTCGGACTGGGCTTTACACCTGACATTTGAAATCTCGTGTGTGCATTGTTTTAGCCACTTGCTTATCCATGTTCTTGTACCTCAGGAGTAGGCGTGGCCAGCGTGAGGGCCAAGCCTGGCCGCGGTTATACAGCTGGCGCCCCAAAGTCACGCACACACGCAGAGATTCACAGCCTGGGACTTCCTATAGTTGGAACCAAATCAAAGGCGGCCAGTTGCGCCTCCGCCGAGTGCCCACTTTAACCCCTACCAAAAGAACTCTGTTGCTCTCAAAGACTAGCCCAACCTATTCTTCGTTTTTTTTCCTTTCTCTCTCTCTGGTGGTCTACTGACTTGCCTTTTGAGAACAGCTTGACTTTGGGGGTCCGCTTCCCGAAAAAAAGGCAAAATTGACCAATGTCTCACTCCCTACAGCCGAAACAAGTATTGCCAACAATTTAGCGTTTTTGACTGATCTCTTTGGCTAATGCCTTCTCTTTGGGTAATCCAGGCTAAACAGATTACAGGAAGAGCTGGGAAATGTGCGCACTCAAGTGAGAGATGAGGCGCGTTTGTTCAATTATATGTGTGGTAGAAAGAGCCTCAAATTATTCATCAGTTTTCTAATGTACTTCAATGTAGACATATATAAATGTTTTAAAGACAATAATAACATGTTTTTTTTTATTTTTTTTTTTAGAAACTGGCAGCAGAATGTCAGAGCGCAGGATACAGCGGCACACTGATCCCGTACAAGTGCGACCTATCTAACGAAGAGGAGATCCTCTCCATGTTTTCGGCCATCAAGACGCTCCACAAGGGCGTGGACGTATGCATCAACAACGCCGGGCTGGCCCATGACGAGCCCCTACTCAGCGGGAAAACAGAAGGCTGGCGGAATATGATTGACGTGGGTGATCCTCACTACTTGAACAATTTACACTATTGCAATAATATTCAGATGTTTGCACTCTTTTCATTAGAGCGCAAAGCACATATCCGGTAGCTTCAGTTCCGCTAATAAATATGGAGATCCAAAAGTCACAGAAAATACTCTCTTGGCTCTAAGCACTAAGCCTGGCAGAGCAGAGGCCCACTAAATGAAAGCCAGTACTATTTCTCCCTTTGGACCCCACCATTCTGATTCATTGACCACTAAGGACCCCGTGCTCAAAGGTTTTCAGGATCCGGCGTCGCTAGTAGTCGTCCATCTGTTGTCATGGTGGCCTAAATGACCGTGTACGGCCAGTGTATTATTTTTAGCCTGGGTTTAATCTGCGCACTGACCCGATTTGGTCACCTTCCCCAATCTTGCTTCTCTGTGGAATTTATATCCGGCGGTCCATCGGCGTCTGCTACGTAATAATAATTGAGGACAAAGATGGGCAAGTTATTGCTTTGCATTTGGGGGCTGACAGCACAAATAGGGGGAGACAGAAAGATATTGTAGCAGTTTTTATTAGTATTACTATTTTTTTTCACCTGTATGAGGAAAATGGCAATTTTTAATTACAAAAACAATTTATGCTCTGCAGGTGAATGTCCTGGCCTTGTCCATCTGCACCAGGGAGGCTTACAAATCAATGAAAGAGAGAAACGTGGATGACGGTCACATCATCAATATCAACAGGTAAATTCGCCGAACTCACGGTTGTTGGATTGTTTTAACTACATATTGTAGGTTGTTCCTTCTCTTGTTTACAGTATGGGTGGACATCGTATGGTAGCAAGTGCTGACGAGCATTTCTATTGCGCCACCAAATATGCGGTCACCGCTCTGACCGAAGGAATAAGACAAGAATTAAGGGAAGCCAACACCCACATTAGAGCTACTGTGAGTGTGCGACATGCGTCATGATGATGAATGTTCGTTGTGACACTGATGGCGATAGACATCCGATCCGTGACAATTGGGATGGTGGGTGGGGTCTTTTGACCACTGCCAGCCCCTCCCATTTTTAATGGATCAGACGTTTATTATTGTCAATGTCAGGGAATGGATTGAAACCTGATTTTTTCCCTTTGGTGTAGTGTATATCCCCTGGAATAGTGGAGACTGAATTTGCATTCCGTCACCACAACAACGATCCAGAGAAAGCCGCCGCCGTGTACGAGAGTATGAAAGTAAGCAAAAACCCTCCCCAATGTGGCACCATCAGCATTTTGTCAACAAATGTGAATTCATGAGTTGAATAGATAGATTTTTGTCTTTCCTGTATCCATCCTCCTCATTTTTAGTGGTGGAAAAGACTGAAACATTTACAATTCTAAGGGAAATGTGTGCTAACCATTATTGATTGTATTTACGATTTTTTTGCTCTAATTTTTCAGTGTTTAAAAGCTGACGACATAGCAAGCGCAGTCACATTTGTCCTCAGTGCCCCTCCTCATGTTCAGGTAATATTCTTTCGTCAGAAATGTTCATTTCCATTTGACAACATGACTCGATCCTTAACCGTATGGATGATATTCTCAGATTGGAGATATTCAGATGAGGCCCGTGGAGCAGGTGTCCTAGCAGTGTAGCTAGACACTGCAGGAGGAGCCCAAAAGTCAGCAGCCAAGATGACTCAGTAGTGACCTCTGCTGAGCGCGGGTAGGTGTTAGGCAGGGATCAGAAATTGGAGCGGATTGATTGGTTGGGAGTGAAGGAACACAAGGAGTCAAGAAGGCTTGGAAGTCAGGCGGGCGGGCGGAGGGAAGGAAATGAAGGGTGTGGACTCAAACCACAGTGAAAATACTACTGAATGCAGAGTCCATGCTGTGATGTGCTATACTAGGCTAGTCTATGCGGTCAAATGGGGATGATGACCAAAACGTCCGAAAGACCTTGCGATTGACTGCACGTTTCTATTCTGTTATCTTTTTTTTTTCTGGGGGTGGGGGGGTCTTACATATCTATTTGAAATGGGAAGGAAATTGTAATCGCTTGTTTGCATTAACCCTTTATGGGGCACTCCTCCGCTGCCGTTGACGAGGCTGGACGTCCAATCCGTTTTGGATTTGGAAGTCGAGCGCCGCCAAGGACACTAACACATGAGCCAGTCCTTCCAGATTGAATGAATTGGACGTGTATTCAATGACATGCAATGAGTGAAATACCACAAAAAACAACTTGTTAACCAGTGTGTATTTTCTTTCTTTTTAATTCACGGGCTTGTAGTAACGTTTTAGTCTTTGAGAATTTATATTTATTCAGAACACTAATATTACATCAACTCTACCCATTCATTATATTCTATTTTTACGGATATGTGAATTTCACATTTTGGGTCACACTTGAATACCAAATGTTAATACTGTGGCCTACAAAATGGGATGTCCACTAAACCAGGTCCAAGTTTTGTTTATTTTTCCCATCAGAAAATAGCCATTTGCCCTATAAAAGGTTAATTTAAAAAGATTTGAGACAATTTGACCTCCTGACCTGCTGTCATAGAACAAGCTTATGTGCTCACTCCAAATTGTTAAAACAGAACAATTATTCTACCGTGAATTGAAGTGAGTTTATAGTTCGGAGACGTCCAATTCCTTTGAATAGGGAGGACTTCCCACTTCAAATTAATCGGATGTCAATCGCTGTCAGCTGCGGCTGATGAGTCCATGAATAAAATTTCCATTTGAGAATGGCTTGTCAAATTTTCTCCAGTCATCTTAGTCCCACTATTAAATTGTGTTCATTTGCCCATTGCCTGCTAGTACTGTATGTAGTATAGCCTACTAAACCCCATCGAGGACTATACTGCATTGGACTCAGTGTAAAGGAAATCTGCGTGTTACATGTCAAGAGTAGTTTTTTTTTTAAATTCAACTTCACATAACGAGCAGCATGACCTGTGTACTCCAGATAAAAGTTAAACTTTTATCATTTTAATCAGCAACAATGACGTTGACCTAATAAATGAGTCACCACACTGATTTGCCGTGACGGTGGTTTATTGTTCTTAAACTTATGCATCATTGATTTACTCTGGAATTGTGATTTTGTCATTTTAAATACTATCATGGCATTTTTTGATGTCATGAATACAATACAGTACAACTATTTACACTTGTAACTTTTATTACAAACATGGCTAAAGCGGGTCTTTCATTGAAGAATAATCTGGTTTTGGGATATCTTGTTTGGAAACGGAAAATGCAGGTTCATACTGACTGCACATGTCAGAATTCACACGGCTAAAACAAAAATAACCCTGCGTGAAGCAAATTGGCCTCAACTGGCCTGATTTGTAGGTTTGTCTTGCAAACCGATGGTGCTGATGGCATATACATCCGGCTTTTTATCATGTCCTCCCCTTTCGTAGTATGGCATTTTGGACATCTCACTCAGAGCATATGGTGTGACGGACAGCTTTAGTTTCTGTAGGGAAATGGAAATCATTTTTAGGACACCCTATTGACCTTTTCCTGCATGTATGGCACCATACTAACATCATAGGTTTTAGGTTTACCTGCAAAAAGGAGCCAGGTAGCACCCACAATGTGTGAATGGAGCCCAGAGGAATCCAAATGATGGATGCCAGGGCGATGACCCAGCCAATCCCTTGAGCCCAGGGAGGGAAGACATAGTCTCCATAGCGAGCAGGCTTGAACTGGATCACTGAAAAAATGAGGATAACCTTCCCCCGAAACAAAAAAATAAATCAGGCCGCACTCTGTCATGACACAATCGTACCATCGGTCGACTTACGGTGACGAGAAAAGGATCGATGATTTGCCAACACACTTTGAAGAAAATGTTTGGCCTTTTTCCCGTCATCTCTTCCAAGTTTTCAGATAACCGACTCGCTCCTAAACATAATCAATATTTCAATACCGTCACTAAGCACATCTACAAATAAACCACTTTTACTCTTACCATAAAACCAGCAAATGGCTACGACCTCAAAAAACGCGAGGAACATAATAGACACAATGGCGGTGTAATGATCCATCAGCTGGAAAACATAAATCCCCGCCTAGAGCGAAAGAGTCATAATCTGTAAACTGTTTATGGAAAAAATACTGCGCTGCATTTACCTGCATCACATTGGGAATCCCGAGAAGAAACGCGATTGAACAAACGACAAGAACTAACAGCTCTTTCCTCTTGAAGAATTTCATAAATTGCTGATTGGATTGATCCACCAAACTGGTCACCATCACCTCAACCATGGCAAACTGGCCAAACAGAAAGAAGGGATTGGTTCATTTTGACACTAACAAAAACAAAAAACAGAATTAAAACTTAATTAAAATTAAAAATCAATAGGATAAAACATCAATACATATATATGCTACCTAATACTAGTCGCATTGCAGTCTACTCTTACTGAGGGGATGCCTAGAAAGAGTGTATGAGGGAATACACTTAAAAAAAATTAAAATACTAATTTAAAAAATAACTTTAGATGACATATTAAGGAAATAGGATTTGGGATACCTCACTATCAATTCCAAGGAAAAGAAGCATGCAGAAGAAGAGCACGGCCCACAGTTGAGGCAAAGGCATACTGGCAAAGGCTTGTGGGTAGACAATGTACACCAGTCCTGGACCTAGTAAACATAACATAAATATGGACATTGGCAACTGTTTTGGGAAGGTAAGTATTGTTTTTAACACATTTTTTATAGTGTTTACATCGATGTTATTATTGAAAAACTGAAATGTTTTTTTTGAACTCACCATCCACAGCCAACTGCGGAACCGGAACGCCCTGCAGGTGAGACATGTATCCGAAAGCCGAGAATATCACAAAGCCTGCCATAATACTGGTTAGAGAATTGACAATGGAAATTGTCAGCGTGTCCCTGTGAAAAGGAAGAAGGGAAAAAATGGTTCGCCTTCATAGTGTCACGCACAGATGGCGAGTCTGGCTTTTACTTAATAATGTTGTTGTTGAAAGCATTATAGCTGGACATGGCGATGAGGAAGCCAAAGCCGATTCCGATGGAGTTGAAGATCTGAGCTGCGGCGTTCACCCAAACCTTAAGGCCAATTCATAAAGGTTGTCCTCTGTCATCAGCCCTTTTGTCCCCATAAATTCATATATTTACCTCCACTGAGAGCAGCTTGTCCCATTCTGGTACAATGAAAAAGGTGATGCCCTCCATAGCTCCGGGAAGCTGCACGTTATTGATCAGCAGGGCCAGGAGGATGACATAAGGTAGCAGGGCCGTGAAGTAGACCACCTGCACAGAAAAATCGCCAAAACGTGTCTTTGGGGTCCTCCAAATCTATTTGAAAATCATTTCTGCTCACCTTCCCTGTTGATTTGGTTCCCTTGAAGATGCAGAGGTAGATGAGGATCCAAGCTAGCAGGAGGAGAAGGCAAAGCTCCCAACGAATGACCCCAGCGTCTTCCACTCGGCCCGTTTGTTCCAGCATCTTGTATCTGTGCGGAAAAAATACCTTTTCATTTTGGAAGTGAGTTCAAATAATTGTAGTGGGATCCGACAATCTATCACACGTACGTATTTGGTGGAGAGAGCAATGTTTACAAGTGTCTTTATCTTTACCGCTGTGTGTTCTCAGATATCATTCACATGGCTCACGTGATGGATTTTGTCAATTGTGCTATAAACACTGTCTTTTGTAAGCTACTTTATCAGAAGCAGAGCCTCGGGAGAAAGGAGTCCTTGGACTTTCTGGGCAAGATGGTCCTCTGAACTTACTTGAAGAACTCCTGGCTGGCTGTGGATGAGTAGGTGCCATTAGTAGCGTGATCGGTGCAGTTGGGCGTGTTCCACGTGTTGTTGCAATTCTGCCAGGGTAGCGGCGCTTGGAAGGAGCTAAACAAGTAGTAGAGCGCCCAAGTGATGACCACGTTGTAGTAAGTGCACATGATGAAAGAAATGGCCACGGAAGCCAATCCTACACCTGGAGGATGGGAGAAAAAAAATGGACATTTTTGACAGGTTGCAGGTTAAAAGAAAAGCCAGATGTACCTTTGAAAAGTGGACAGAATTGAGCCATGGCGTGGACCGGCCCTCTTTTGGTGTATTGTCCAAGAGTCAGCTCCATGTGAAGTAGAGGAATTCCCAGGACAACCAGCATGAGAAGGTATGGTACCAAAAAAGCACCTGCCAGGAAATTAAAGTTTAGCTACGACATTCCTGGCTGGTTATGAATAACTTAACCATGTTGACTTTCCATTACACTTGATATACAGGTGCAGACAGCAGGTCTCGATTAGAATGAAATTGTTGGGGGTCAGATTGAAGGAGGAATTCAGTATTCATTCGATAAGCATTTTTTGTTTCTTTTCTCAGCTTTGGTCATCACTCACCTCCTCCACTCCTGAAACAGAGGTAAGGGAACCGCCAAATGTTGCCGAGACCCACGGCGGAGCCGATGCCCGCCAGGGTGAACTCGATCTGCCGGCTCCATGTCGGTCTGCTTTCTAGTTGGTCCATGTCTCTCTCTGAGCCCAAAAGGGGCAGGAATTCACTCTATGTTACTCTGGCTGACATAACTTTTTATGATCCCTAATGATTGGCAGAAGGTGATCAGTGTGAGGTCACAGAGTATAGCTAGATAAAAAAACTAAAATTACATATACAAGGGGTGCAAATGTATAGTTGGAAAATCACAAATCAACAATCAAATCATTACACTAAACTGTAAATAATAACACCCCCCCCCCCCCCCCCCCCCGGAATTGTAGTATAAACTGAAAACATAAATTTTTTTTCAACCCATCGCCCCGATTTTCATTCAGAATTATCGGGTTATGTATTTGTTTTTACATTACATCTATTTTGATGTAGAAATGAGGTGTTCTCTTATGTTAACAATGAATATATGTGTATATGCAAATTCCAATAATCATTTTGAACTGATTGGACACTTGGTACAGGGTTCATATCTTGAGGCCCCTTTTCTTCCCCCAGAATATTATTTTTCAACATGGTCTCATTTGCTATCTAATATTTCAATGAATCATTGAAAGCTCACTCTTTCACTATGATACAAAGTACATTTTGGACACGTGAGCACTCATAACCGTGTTATGTAGGCGATATAATCAGTATTATTATGCCTCATGCTGGGGTTGAAAAAATCTATTGCAATACATCATTAGGCTGTTTAATGAAGTCATATTCATTAATCAATATAGTTGCATTTTAACACAAAAAGCAGTTACTATGACCGAAAATGGTCACTATAGTTACCCTAAAAAGAGAGATAATGGCCTGTATTGATTGTATTACATTGCATGTGTGCTTAGTAAATAGAGGCGGTATTATGATGTTCTAATGGTTATTTTGCATTTTACTAAATTAAATTTTCTATTGCTGTCAGAAGTGGACCACGCCCAGATTCCAGGGACGTCATATCCTCTGATAGTCCGCCGCTTGGAAGAATTTATCCGGTAAATTACAATCGTCAAGCTAACGGAAAAAGTGAAGGTAGTATTAAGAAAACAAAGTCCAGCAAACCCTACAAGCCATTATCGCACTGACGTCCTGGGCGTTTTATTTTGAAGGTCTCAAGCGGATGTGTCCATCGAGCTTCCTTGGCTTGCAAAATCGATACGGTGTGGGTGTGACTGGGAACGCTAGTGCGAATGTTGTAATGAAATAATTGCCAGGGTCAGTGGGGAAAAGGGGAAACGTAAGACTCTTATTTGACGTTTCGTGTCGTTTATTTTTTAATCGTTCACTTCAAAATGGGAAACTGTCACACCGTTGGACCAAACGAGGCCCTCGTGGTTTCAGGTAAAGATAGAAAGCTTGCCTTTGCATGTTTTTTTCTTTTAAAGCTCCGCGGCCTTTGCCTTGTTTTAGCTGTATGTGGGGATTTAAGGGGTGGGCTTGAAGTGATGGGGGCGTTCTTTTAATCTTCATCGACGAATTCGCCTTTATTTTCTTTGAAAATGTCTCACGTATGCACACAGATCTGTAAAATATTGCAGTAGTCTCGTTTAGCGGTCTAATGTTATTAGATCGTCGTCCACGGCTGCATGAAAAATGCCCAGTTTTCCTAACTTGGCCCGTTTGAACACAATGTACCCTCCTCATTCATATTCAATATGCATATTTTCTTATTCAAATGTTTTTAATCACATTTCAAAGTCCGTGCATTTTATTTTATCGGTTTACAGCCGAGGTTGTGCCGTTTCCTGTCCCTGATCCTGCTCCAGTTTCCCTCCTACTGGGTTGAAAATTGTTTAAGGGGGGCTATCGTGTCTTGTAAACAATAATATGCTCTTTTTAAAATTGTATTAGTGGCAGGATACGACATTTGTTTCCTGCAGAAGGAATATGGCTAGCTGAATAAATTGGATTAGAGGGGAGAGGCTCGTAAAGTCCTACAGTGTCATGGTAGGTTGCAGTGTAGGACACCCAATGGCTGATCGTCAAGTGATGTTTAAGTACCGTTGGAAATTCGTATTTCCGCCAATAAAAGTGAATATTTAATTTGTTATCTCGGGGCTACCTACCAGATAGATGGAGCGAGCAAATATATAATGTAATGATTCAATAGTTAACACAGTTTTGTTTTCAGATTGTAACCTTGAACTCATGTATTTTGTTTAGATGCCCCTAACAAAATATGTATGGGCCTCACTAATACTACAATAGCCTATCAAAAGGAAACTTAAAAGATTATGCATTTGTAATTTTTCTCTGGGTAATATAAACACTGAAAACATTTAAGGTTAGTTTCCAATCAGATCTCAATGCAGAAAACACAGGTCTGCCTTGTATTTGAATTTCTGTATTTCTGCACACTTCTGCAAGGGAAACCAGCACAACCTGTTTCCTTTTTAATAGTATAGTACTAAATCTCATTATACTTGTATAATGACAATAAAATCATTCGTTTGATAACAGCATGGTACTCCATGCTGTGAATCAAAGCTTTTCAACCCCCCTCTTTGGATAAATGTAGTCAGGAATGTTAGTTATGTCAGCGCTGGAACGATGGCGATTAGTGGCTCTCTCGGTGCATCGCTAAAGGTTCTCGCTCTGATTGCTGTTGAGAGGCAGTTTATTTTAACCATCAAGCATGTGCCACCCACATCCCTTTATCCAAATAAACACAGAAATATGATAATGCCAGAAAACAAAGCAAACTGAAAGATGAGCATGATTGATACTTGTGTTGGTTTTTTTCCAAGTGCATATTGAGTTGAAGGAATTGTCCAATAGCCCCTGGTCGATTGTGGGTAAATATAGGAGCGTTTTTGTTTGGGTGTCAGTAAATATAGTCAAGCCCCGCCTACTTTTCTTTCTCTTAGGAATTGTGTGACAGCTGGGAATGCCTTAACCCAAAACACTCCCACTGGAGATGTGTTGCAATAGAAAACAGTACACTGTTTCTTTCATTTTGTTCACAGTCCTGGGGCCTTTGAATTTGGACACAATGTAATGGAACAAAATGTTGGATTTTCCAAACTTGTTTGTGAGCAGGTCCAAATCACAAAAGCAGACATTTGCATTAGCTAATATCATATAATTCCGGACGATAATGTCATGTTTATGTTTGTGTCTTTTCCCAAGGTGGCTGTTGTGGATCAGATGAGAAAACGTACGTTGTGGGAGGCTGGGCTTGGGCCTGGTGGCTCATCTCCGACATCCAGAGGTAAGAGCCCAAAGGCGCATCGCTCCGATAACCACAGAGCCAATTCATTTCAAATGGGAGGGGCTGGGGGCAGACGACCATTACATTTCAGTGCTGTTTCCACATTATTATTTTCTGATTGCCATCTGAATTCAAAAGCTAGTTACCATGTTATTCATAGTACATCATTGCTTCATGCTTTTTAATTTAATCTGACAATTATCCAACTAGTATCTCATTGTGGATTTAGGATTATGTTTTAAATTATAAATTATAACTCTTCTACCTGTTTCAAAACAGCTTAACTAACTACTAACTTATTCTACTATTCATTTGCTGCACCCGGTGAGCTAATGTTTGCCCGTCTCTCCGAAAAGCTGCTTCGGGTTACCCATTTCCAATGAAGCGTCGCTTAGAAACATAACGATCGACCGCAACAACATGGTCAGGCTTGTGCATGGATCGCCTGCTTTATTCCTCAAACCTCCTCCTTCCCAGCTGTTAGTCAATATTAGGCCATGTTCAATCGTTTATTTTTCTTTTTTTTCTTGATTTAACAGCAGCCCTCCCTCATCTGCAGAGTGGCGCGCACTTGTACTAAAAGCCAGTGGCTCTCCGGGGTGGGCACAAGCACACGGTCTTCCCGCTTCTGATGCAGCAATCATGTTAATGTCTGAACCGTGACTCATTGATTCAGCTAGCTTTTCTTGAGCCGCTGCCATTTTCCACTTCAGTCTCCGAATACAATGTGGATGGCAAGGGTGGTTTTATCCCAGACCATGTATCAAAATATAGAAAAAATAGAGAAATTTTTCAATTTGGCAATATCAGTGCAGAAATGTTTATCTGGTTAGTTATTGGTTTTTGCATTTTTCCTTTTAACTCAGTGGCTAGATGTCCAATTCATTCAATCCATATGGGTTCACCCCTCCAGTTGAAACAGATTGAATATCTACCACTCATTTAAACTGAAAAAATAAATACTTTTAGTACATACACAACTGTATAAATCTATTGGCTAAGAAAATAGGCTTCAAACATGGGCTGAATTAATTTTCTCCATTAATTTTTTTGAAATCCTCCAATGAAAATCCAATCTCTTAACCCGGGTGAGCGACCTTCCTAACGGCTGTTTGTCCAACTTACTGTTTTGCCTATGCTACGCCGCCCGCCGGCCGGCCTGCCTTCCTGTCTGCGTAGAATGTCTCTGGAAGTTATGACCATCCTCTGTCGCTGTGAGAATATCGAAACCTCGGAGGGCGTTCCCCTGGCTGTGACTGGGGTGGCACAGGTAACGTATATTTGCCCAGAGCCCTCCGACAAATCAAAACAAAACACCAGCTGCTGGCGCTCGGGACCAAAAGAAGATGGAACGATTATCTTAAAAGTTGCCTGCGTTCTCTCACCCACGTGGCTTTTCGCTCTTCTTCTGTCGCTCGCTAACTTACCTGAAAAATACCTGTGAAAGCCAGGGACTTGAACCCAAATTATTTTCTAATAACGCAAAGGTACGTTTTTGGAGAGCGCTCCGTTGTTAGTGCTCTGGAGTCCTTGGGTGAATGGTTTCACTTTGTCCTGATTTTGTTTATTCCCCTCGCCCCCACTTGTGTTCTGGCCCCTCCCTTCATTTGCCCCCCCTCCTCTCCGAACATGCCTGTTTTTATTTTATATTTTTCCACATTCTTCACAGGATAACGCTTGAGATTATGACCCTGCAGCCCAAGTGTGAGGATGTAGAGACAGCGGAGGGTGTAGCTATTACTGTCACAGGGGTGGCTCAGGTAACTCACCACACTGTTTCTCTTTGGGAATGCCAGTTGGGATTTCTACCCCGCACTCACACCCCTGTCTGCATCCACCCACCCTAAAAACTTTCTTCCGTCTGGCGTCACCCCATAATCGCGTCAGGCGGTTCCGCGCAGATAGCTCGGGTGACGATACGAGGCACGGAAAGCTACGTCCAATCCATTTGGGGATCACAATATATATATATTTTTGGGTGAAAAAATATACATTTACCCCATACATACATACACTGTGACCACACAAATGTTCATGTCAAGTAGTGCTGCAAGCTAAAAGTGTCCAGTTTAAACAGATTGCATACATTTTTTGCAGATTTTGAAAATTTATTTTATATTTAGACCGTTATTAAGCAGAAACTCTGCTTATGTTAGTTAGTCATACTCAAAATAAGAACCCAAGAATCTGACTGCGGCGGCTAGAATGCCAGCAAGAAAATAATTCACAATCGGTAAATCATTGCGAACCAACATTCCGACATGAACGAAAACAACCCGTGTGAATGCATTTTGGGGAAAATAAGGAATCTGAAGTGCGCCTTATAGTCTAAAAAAAATGGGTAATTAGTCACCTTGAGTTATCTTCCATTTCAAAATATCAAATCGCTACCGTGGGCTTCCGTATTTTACTCCTTGGTTTGGCTCTTCTGAACTCCCCTTATCTTGGGTGCATGCCTCATTATCAGCCTCTACTGTGTATGATCCATTCAGTGTTCCTCTCTGTGTATTTTGCCCCCATGCATGCCTACAATGAGCCCAGTGTCCGGAACCACCCTCATTTTCTCACACTTCTTCCGAGGGCACAATTGCGCTCTGCCACGGCATATTAGGCCCAAAGCCACCGCGGGGTCTCGTGGCAACAGGAGTGACTGGAGCTTAAATCGTAAACTCGTCTCTCGGAAGGTTAGGTGGGGTTTTAGTGCAATGTACTGCCCAAATGACCTAACTAGTATATGAAGTTCAGACCAGTCACATGTCCGTCGTTTTCGTGAAAGTAGGCTAACGAGGTCCGTCAACGTGAGTTTATTTTGGGCACAGCGAAGCTCCCCCTGCTGACTATTTTGATTGGTTGTTCATCTTGCACCCTTTTATCCGTTGTTGTTTTCTTTTCTGGAATGACAATGATCACCTGTATGCACATTGTGTGTGTATTTGAATTGTGTATGAGTGCATGTTACCCAATGAAATGGTGTGACCACTTGCCTAAGGACCCAGCTCACTTCTCTCTTTTTACAGCCCCCAGTGGAGTAGAGCATCACCCCCCCCCCCTAAACTTTTGATTTTCCATTTCTTTGTCATAGAAGTGAGCTCTTACCGCCAATGAGGTCCGCCCCAACCCCCATTCCCTTTCTTTTGTGCGCATGGGTAATGAGCATGACATTGGAAAATGAAGTAATGATTGTATATCAGCCAATAGGTTTAGAAATACAATGTAGACACACGCTAGGTAAACTGGGCAAACCTTTTAATCTGATAGCTCTTTATTTAAGACAAAAGGGATCCCGCAGTTAAAAAAAATGAAAAGAAAGAGCGATTTTGGAATTCTCAGTCAGAAATGAGTGAAAAATAGCCATCTGACTTGAAGCAAATGTTATTGATGAGTAAAGTAACCATAAAGCCAGCAGCTGCTGTTCACCAAAGGATGTTTTTTGCACCAGAAATTTTTAATATTCTCTTTTTTTTTAATTTAAAAATAGAGTGCCATGCCAGTATGGTCGTGAATTGCCACGTGTATGCTCAGCTGACAATGTTTTTTTCATGCCGACGGCAGGTCAAGGTGATGACGGAAAATGAGCTGCTGGGCTATGCCTGCGAGCAGTTTCTGGGAAAGACGGTTGTGGAGATCAAGAGCGTCATCCTGCAGACCCTCGAGGGACACCTAAGAGCCATCCTTGGTAGGCATCTCCTCAAGGGAGGATCACAAACTAACATTTATAGTTTAAATTATGCAGCAGAGTGGCATCAATTTATTTTTTTGGTGCGTTTGGGGAAAGTTTGGAGGAATGATTTTGGAAATTAAGTGGATTTATGTTTCAGGTACCTTGACTGTGGAGCAAATTTATCAAGACCGAGACAAGTTTGCTTCTTTGGTCCGAGAGGTGGCGGCCCCCGATGTGGGCCGGATGGGAATCGAGATCCTCAGTTTCACTATCAAGGTGAGAATCCAAAACCATTTCCAATCTTTGTGTAAAAACAAACTAATTTGCCTTCTGTTTGAACTACATTGTTATTCCTTCTCCCCTAGGATGTGTATGACAAAGTGGAGTACCTCAGCTCACTGGGCAAAACACAGACAGCTGCAGTACAGAGGGACGCCGATATCGGCGTGGCGGAGGCAGAGCGAGATGCTGGCATTCGGGTAAACCGCAATGGTCGCCTCATCTCCTACTCGGACTTCCGAGTGCAATATCCTTTCCCTTAACAGGAGGCTGAATGTAAGAAAGAAATGATGGATGTGAAATTCCTGGCTGACACCAAAATGGCTGATTCCAAGCGAGAGCTGGAGATGCAGAGAGCTTCTTTTAATCAAGAAGTCAACACCAAGGTAGGCGTCCGGATGAGCCGCTGGCCGGTGAGCACTTTTAAGCCACTCTTGTCTTTCCAGAAAGCGGAAGCTCAGTTGGCTTACGAACTGCAAGCGGCCAAGGAGCAGCAGAAGATCCGTCTGGAGGAGATTCAGGTGGAAGTGGTGCAGAGGAAGAAGCAGATTACCATCGAGGAGAAGGAAATCGACCGTACCGACAAGGAGCTCATCGCCACCGTCAAGAGACCCGCCGAGGCCGAGGCTTACAAGATGCAGCAGCTGGCCGAGGGGCAGAAGTGAGTGGGGGCGGGGCCAGCCCGGCTACTTTGTGGCGCCTGAACAATCAACCTAACTCGTCTGTTCCATCCCTCCAGGATCAAAAAGGTGCTGACGGCCCAGGCCGAGGCCGACAAGATCCGCCTGGTGGGTGAAGCCGAGGCCGCCTCCATCGAGGCCGTGGGGAAAGCCGAGGCCGAGAAGATGAGACTCAAGGCCGAAGCCTACCAGCAATATGACGAGGCCGCCAAGACGGCGTTGGTGCTGGAGGCCCTGCCCAAGGTCAGATGAAAAATTGGCTTAATATTTCTATGTGGTAATTGTAGGGCAGCCACTAGATGGCCTAACAACGGTTGGAATGTTTTTCAAATAACGACTGTCCCCCCGCCCCTTTTGAAATTCTAATGCTTACATCTGTCCGCTATCAGATTGCTGGCAAGGTGGCCGCGCCCCTGTCCAGGACCAATGAGATCGTGATCCTGACCGGCGAGAACAATCGCGTGACCGGAGAGGTCAACCGTCTTTTAGCCGAACTCCCAACTTGCATCAACGCCCTCACCGGGGTGGATGTCACCAAGGTAAGTACATGTGTGTGTGTGGCGCTCTGGCTTAGCCAATCAGAGCACCCTGTCATCATCTTTTTTGTCCATCAGATCCCGCTGCTTCAGAAGATGAGCGGCCAGACGGCCATCTGATGATGATGGGAGGAGCCCCGGGGACACCAACAGTATCTGCCTCAAGCATGACAACACTTTCTCTCACCTCCTTAATGCAAACTGCCAGAAACACCAAAAGATTTCAGATATTTTTTTAACGCTTTTCTTTCCCCCCTCCACGATGCAATCCTATTTTAATTCAGCGTAAATTGGCCCGAGAGTCCCAAACTCCGACCTGCCATTGACGCCGACGTTCAACCCGCCCCCCTCACCGGACGAGATGTCCGCCACCGTCAATGGCAAGCTCGGAGTTGACGTTCAATCTAAAAGGGTTACGACCAATTCCTTAATTTTCACCAGCCGCGACTGAAATCTGACCGGCGTGTACAGTACAACCACTATTAGCTTGTCCCCCCCTCCCAATGTGCTGGTGCCTGTCCGACCAATCACACTCAAGTGCCCAAAATCCCCATCTTTTTTTTCCAAACCGTCGGGCAAAACGAAGGCTAGCCTTACTCGCGTTTAGCGTCACGTAGCATGCGGCGGATGCTCAGGACAAGTCCCGCCTACTCCACTTCTCCCTCTTTCTCTTATCTCCTAGTGTAAAATCAATGTGAGCATTTTTTTAAAATTTCTTTTTGACCATCACAGGAATGTTTACACAGTATCGCTGTGTTCTGTTTTGTAAAAAAAAATACTAGGGTCGGTCGCCAGGACCACCAAGCTTTTACTAACTAACGGCAACTAACCGGCGGTGCTGCTCTCGACGAACCTCCGACTCTTTTACGCGGTCCCAACACGTGACGTCAAAACGGCTATATCTGTACTCGTTTTATTTTGTTACTGAATTTTTTTTTCTTGTTTAGAACTTTTTGGGGGGTTTTGATGTAGATTTTAGGTCTGGAATCCAAAAGTAATCTTTATTTTTATTGTTTTTTAACCAAAAAACAAAGCTTAGCTACTATTGGGGATCAGAAACGGCTTTTTTATCCGTCTGTTGTAGGTTTTAATGAGTTTATCAATCTTATATCAAATGTTATTCATAAATTAACCTAATAGCCACGATCCATTTGGTTTTGGACCAAATTGATTATATCATGATTATCATTCAATACCAGCTTTCCCTTTTTAAAATGCATTTGATGCCTACTACAAATTCACTTTAATTCACAGCAGAAGGATAAAAAGAGACATAATTGGCCATTTATTTTTACTTGAAGAAAAAACTAAACTGACATGTAATAGAGAATTTTGGATTCCACAACCTAAAAAGTACAAACAAAAAAATGGTGGTCACCTCACTTCTCCTTTAAGCCTTTAATGGGGAAACGACTCATTTTGGTCATTGAAACGAATCAATATTCGGAGTCATTTTGGCCAAAATATCCTATAAAGGTTTCAAACTGTATTCCAATGTAAATAGATACAGCTGTTCCAGTGGCGTGCGTCTATTTGTTTGTAAGCTGTTTTGTACACAGTGCCTTGGTCAAGACTTGCGTTTGCCGTGAGGGTTTTTCCGAAGAGCCGCTCTACATTTCCGCTCTCTGTTACTCTGCTCCTAACCATGTGAACGTTGTACGTGTGTACGTCTCATTTACTTTTTTTATACGCGTTTGGCTTTTGTGCGTTTTAAGAAGTTCACCTTTTAAGTTTCTGCGGACTTTAGAAGTCAAGAAGACTTTTTTTTTTTTTTTCTGTCGTCCTTCATATCAGCACTTGTTCGTATTTTTTTGTTTTTGGCGTTTTTGGCCGGTATATTCGGCGCCAAAAACGATGGGTGTGTCTGTATCTGTGTGTTTGTGGCATTGTTGGGAGGCCACGTGGATGCAGACTAAACCTACGCCTTAATAAAAATTAAAAAACATCCTGTATTTGTATGTTATAGAGGATTTAAAAAGTATTAATACTAAAAAAAAAGTTTCTATTTACGCTTCTCATAATGTGATCTTTTGTCAAACTGATCCAGCATGGCAATTGAAGCACGTCTTCATGTTACTCTAATGTTGTGCGCCATCCCTATAATAAAAAATATCTATACATACTACTACCTTTTGTCTGCCTGTGTATATTTTGTACTTTTTGGGAGAAAAATACTTTGGATGGAAAAGTATTTGGGTAAGTATAGGGAAAAATAAGTGAATAAATGTGGTAATTAGAAAAAAATAATTAATGGGAAATTCAGTTGTCTTTTTTGTATATAACCTAATTAAAAGAATATACTTACAATTCATTCAACTAATGCTATTCACAAGAATATAACATATTTTAGGACAACTCCCGCTTAAGTGCAAATGTAAAAGATGGATTAAATTTAAAAAACAAGCGTTTTTCAACAGATAAGTGAGCACAAAACCAAACCGCCCTGATAGCCTGACATCTTTATCTCTTTCTGCAGATGCACCCGAACTAGAGCCGCTCCCAAACTCGGGAGTTGGTTACCATGGAAACCCATCTCAAGTCCTCACCAAGGTCAGTTGAAGAGTTTGTTTGGTTTTAAAGTTTAGAGTGATAGTCAAATCCAGAAAGTTTACCATTCTCGCTCTTTCTCAATCTAAATCTATTTGTGACAAATCTGTGATGTGTGAAGCACAAATTTAAATCTGTGCTAAATTCATCCGATGGAAAAAGTGCGATAAAACAGCATCATCTGACATGTCGTCTTATTGCATTTTTATCTCCAAAAGTATCAAGCGTTAATCCGTCCTACTCTGTCAGATTGTTGTGGTGAACATTTAAATTGATTAAACTGTGCCTTTTGAATATTATTATTATTATTTAACAGTTGGCAAACCCAAAGTCAAAACTGACTGCAGTTTTGCAACCAATTTGCTCATTTTAATAACTTGAATATCAAAAGATATGACCTTAAATGATGAATTATGAAACCCGAAAAAAGGGTGCGGTCAAAAGTGAGCAGATGGGTACAAGATAAGACGACGACAAAAAAGTCCATATGCAAATGAGCAAGGGGTCGTCTTCTAATAAAGGGGAGATCGACCAGGAGGTTAGAACAAGAGCGGGGGAGACGTGATCGTCAACGCACGCCAGTGAGTATCCCGAACGTTGAGGAGAGCGTCCAAATTATGTCATTGAAGAAGCTTGTGCCCTGGACAGGATATCATCATATACTGTAAGTTTAATGAAGAGACACTACAGTATAGATGATGTACTATCCAGGGGGGGATTCCCTCATCGTACTTGGATGCTTGGAAGAAAGAAAGAGAGAAAGAGAGAGGGGCCATTAAACCGTTACCATTACTGAGTTTTAGTAATGGTAAGGGTTCTATGGCTCTTGCTCATTATCAGCTGGATCGTCCAATCAAGAAAACTCATCGTTTTTTCATGTATTATTTGGTCTGTAAATGAAGTTAAATTGTTTTGTTTACAAAAGGTCATTTAACATTTGAATTGCTTCGATGAACTAACACAAGTCTGTAAAATTACTTTAAAAATGTTCAATAAAATGAAAAGACTCAACGTTTCATTTGTTTTTAATGGGTAATTAGGGGAGACAAATGTAAATAAAAGGTTGCCAGATATTTTTTCAAAGCAAGTTTCAGAGGGAGAAATACATTGACAGATTGACTTCATCATCAAGAGTATTTTTATGAGAGTCTGGTTATTGGTGGATGGAACGAAGAGAAAAGCGTCAGGCTCGATCCCGTCTGTCTTTTACGGCATTTATTTGGAGTCAATCACTTCGCTTTTTTCATCTTAACTGCGAGCTTCAGGTTGACCTGTCTGAGGAAGAGGCGGGTCAGCCGATCGCTGGTGTCCTGGGCGATGCGGGCTATCATCCCACCCGCCGTGCCGATCACCATCCTCTGCCAGATAAAAAAAACACATTGACGCCCAATCCATTTTGGAGAAAGTAGTGCGATTGGAAAATACCTGGTGAGTTTCTTTTGTAGTTTGAAGTTTCACCAAAATATTGATCTGTCCTTTTTCATCCGCGTCCCAAACCTCTATAAACTGCAAACAAGAAGTCATGTAAATGATTGACATGGCTCAAAATTAGATTTACGTCATCGGCCAATCACCTGCGTGACGGAATAGGGAACTTCTTGCGGCAGGTGCTCCAGCAGATTCTCCCTGATGATGTTCATGCACATTTCTTCTGGATTTTGATCGGTCAGGACCTCGCTGTGATACTGCCACGCCCCTGATTTGGCTCTCATCATTAAGTAGCTCTAGAAAAAATAAAAATAAATCAACACTGAATGCTCATAACCCCCAAAAATGCTGCAGCCAAACCTTAAGCGTCTCCACATCTTCTGCATCCAGAGACGAGAGCATGAAGACATCCTTGAAGCCAGGCCAGCCCTTTTGGTCCTTCAGCGATTTCATCCGTTCTTTGGTTGAAGTCGACGACTCGGCGCCATCGTCCCGCTCCTCCGAATCCGGCGCCTTTTCCGTCCGAAGGCGATCGATGGCCGATCGGACGCGAAGTTTACGTCCGTTGACCACCCCACATGTCAGCTCGGCCGTGATGTTGAGAAGTTTGTCCTTCATCTTCAGCTGGTCTACCTTGAAGTTGAAGAGTCAGACAATTAAAAACATGTTTCAGTTGTCCTGCAGACTTGGAGCAGACCTTATTGAGGACCAGGATGGCCGGGACGTCGGGATGTTGTGACAGGCATTTAAGGATCTCCAAGTCCAGCCTCCTGCTTGTCCATTTATCCGACACGTCTACCACGATGGCCACTGTGAATAGACGCTTACCGTGAATGAACTGGGACATTTGGGTCAGAATTTTCAAATGCAGTCGTACTTAAGTCGGCCTCTTTCACCGTGCTCCAAGGATCCAAAAGCAAAGATTTTTCAAGCTGGTGTCTGTCAATGGGAATGAGAGTCACCCTCCAAGAAAAGTACACATGATCAAATATGGCTAGCAAATGTACCTTTTGACTTTTGATTGGGTAGTAAAGCCCGGGGTGTCGAGTAAAATCTAAAACACAACAGCTCAGATGTGACCTTTTAATGGGACACACGGGAATGGACGCAAAGTCTTACAATCTGGGTATCGTCCTCTGTTAGGACCCCCAGGGCACGTTTCCTCGTAGTGTGTACTTTCTTGGACACGGCGAAGACCTTTAATGCAATAATATGGTATCAAGATATAGAAAAATTGTATCATAGCACTTAAAAATGCAGGTTGAAATGAAGAGACCTTTCTGCCAAGAAGCTGATTGGACAAAGTGGATTTTCCAGCATTGGGAGCACCAATTATGGCTACTTTCAGAACTTTTGCATGTTCAGGCTGATTTGGATGTCTCAGTAGAAGACACATTTGTTCACCTGTAGCGGAATCACAAAATTGGGTTAATATGACAGCAAGATAATCCCAGTCTTGAAGAAGTTACCTCTGTCTGGAGGCACTGATGCAGGAAGGCGATAAGTGCTGCTGTCCACTTGGCTGTCGCTGTCTTTCAGCAATCCGCTTACAAATGTGTCAGATGTGATGGAGCGAGTAGGAATGAAGCCAATCAAGTTGCTCCTCCCGCACAAACAAGCAGCATTTCCTGTCAAACCAATATCATTTTAGAAAAAAAATCATAATAATAATAACATAGAACTGGAACATGCACTATCAGTTCTATAGAAAGTACTACACTTGTGGAAGTTCCAACATTGTCCACAGGAGGGCACTGAAACGCCTTTTCGTTGTCGGATAGACTTTGAAAGTGGCTTCGATTTAGAATATAGATACTACTAGTTTGCATGCACAGCGATGAAGGTAAATTATGTTGATATATGTTTTTTGCTAGGTGAACAGTGATGATAGATCCATTAGTATGCTAAACGCGGAAATAAACTAAGTGTGGGTGTCATATAAAACGTTTAACTAAGATGTGATGACATCCACGTGTAAAATTGGGCTCCGATGTCGCTCGGAAAATCTAGATAATGTTCGATCTCGATGAAGGTAAGCTTGAGTCACGTTATACATGAGAAGGATAAACCACTAACCTGTGGTAAGAAACCATTGCGGTTGTTGTTGTCTGACAGGCACGATAAGTCGTCTGGAGACGAGATCCGAGCTTCTAATAATTCGCCTACACACTCTGAAAGCCATTATACTTTGTCAGAAACCTTTTCCAAAGAATAGGACATGTATAGACGTCCAACTAAAATCCGCGTCGCTGTTTTTCCTTCTACAGAAACGTCACCAGGGCGCAGCCATGTTTATTTGACCAACGAGTCGAAAATTCCTGTTTTGAGACCGTATTTAAAATTGCATCACTGCTCTCTAACGGCCATTTTTGGAACTATACGATGTAAACAACTGACTAAAACAGTTTTTAAAATGACTATTATATTTTATTACTGCATTACAGAGGTGTGTCACTGTTGTCCAAAATGGTAAAATGGATCATACTCATATTTTCATACTCATTTTTGTTCTTCCAAAAATTAATACTTTTCCTTTTGGCATATCCGTTTTAGGGACGACCATAATTTGCTTCAGAAGTTGGACGAATACACCATTTGAAAAACAACAAAGAAAATGTCCAATATTTCCCAGTAACTCTCTGAGGAACGCTTCAAGCTCACTTCAGTGTGCACCTGTCAACAGCAGGTAGGCTTCACAGATCCTAAAATAAGCATTACACTCTCACGATATCACATTGCACAAACAAACATCTGCTGAATTTTAAAACGGATATCAGCCTTTAAAAGCTTCCTTTATGTTCCCCCAGCCATCCTCAGTCACCCGTCAGTGACCTAAACAAATCATGACAAAAAGTTCCGTGTCATTGCGAGAAAAAAAAGTTATTTTCATTAGCTCCGCTTAACGGCGGCCGAGCAGATGTCTCCTCAGAGTCCAAAACACGCCGTCTGTTTGTTAGTCCTGGAGGACTCGCTCAGCGTGTGGCAAACACCTCCAGTGGGGAAGGATGATGAAGCATATCAGGTAGCTCCCAATCTGTCATCATCAAACACTAAAAGCTCTCCGAGCGGGACAAAATAGAGCTTTTAAAAGAATTCAAGGGTATTTAAGGATCAGTCAACTTTGCCTTTCTCTATCCTCATTCAAGGCCTCAGGCTGGACACATATCTCCCAAAACTGCATTAGTATTAAAAGTAAAGCATCCTTTAAAAAAAGAGTCTACCATCCATTCAATGTAATTACATGTCCAAAAATGGGCGTCGTCGTCTTTTACACCCCGCTGTTAACACGGGTTGGGATTAGCTACACGGTAACTGGCGGCGTCCTCCTTACTAATAAGAGCCGTCTGCTCATGAGGAATAACAAAGTTCACGGAATAATAAGCACATGAGCCACAGAGGCATGTCAACGGGGAGCGGAGGTGGAAAAAAAAAAAACAATGTGTCAGAGCATCCATCACGCCGTGATTGCATTGAGAGGCGCGATGCTGCACAGCTGGTTGGCTTTCCTTCCTCCTCCTCGCACATTCTTAACAGATTAATGAACACGTACGTGACTTTCGACGGCGGGCCTCAGACATCCGAGTGCACATTCGGCAATCACGCCATTATTAATTTTTATTTTAAAGCAATTGAACCTCTAAACAATGGGTGGAGAACCTTTTTGACAGACAGAACCATAAACAATTCATATTTTCTATTGTTATTCATTGAGAGCCATACTCAGAATTTACTAGAAGTAAAAATACATGAAAACTTGTGCATTTTTAGTCATTTCACTGCCTTTAAAGTAGAAAAAGTCCCAGAATGATGTTGACAAAATTGCTACCATGATGCTAATCAATGGCAAAAAGGTTTAATTAAAAAGTGGAAGATTAAAGCAACTCTAGAGGTAGTGTCCAGATTTTAGCTCACAGTTTAGCAGAGAGCCATAAGCACCCATCAAAAGAGCCACATGTGGCTCCCGAGCCATAGGTTCCCTACCCCTGCTCTAAACGAAGCATATAGGTCGCACTCACGCTCTGATTGTACAATCTCTTTCACAGCGAGGGGATCAAGTAAAGACTTCCAATCGATGGGACTTGTCTGCCGAGCCAATCAATAACGCCTGGCTTTGAAATCATCGCTCATGTCGTCGGTGAATATAAAAAGCATAATTGGGAACAGCGTTCTTTTGACATCCCGTATCGACGTGGGCTTTGCTCTGGAGGAATAGAGTAGCATTCTGCATCATTAACTTTGTATTATTTCCTGATGGAGCTGGCTGCTCCCCACCTGCTGAACTTTAAGCGCCGCGTGTGATTGGGCTTTCATGCCGCATTTTCCTCTTCTTTCACTCGCTGATGTGGAAAAGGAGGCCCTGCTCCACGAATTTAGTGCCGGCGTTAACGTACGTGTGCAGATTGGGGGTTGTTTTGCGGAAGGGATTCTTGGAAAAATATGGATCTTTTTTAAAAGACAAAGGGAAAAAATGCACGTCTATTGAAAGAGGAGCAAAAGAAAAAAAATACTCTTCAGTAAAATGAAAATAAGGCTGGTCCTGGACATGACAAGATGATTTAACAAAGGACAGGCGTAGGCGCAGACTATTTATATAGGAGTAAATAGGACACAAGCGGAGACTATCAGTGGCTAAGCTGGCCTATAAAAAAACAATTATTACAAAATAAAAGCAGACATGCACCCTAATAACAAGCTAAATATGATGATTTTTTTAAAAGTGACTCATTTGCATTGACAATGATAGATGGGAAAATTGATTTTAAATGCTTATTTTCAGGGCCTAACAATTCCAGATTTCTGTTTTCTCTCTTTCTGATTGCACATGTCAATACTTCTGCACATGTCGTGTCTTGCACAAAAAAAATCATATTTAGTGACATCAGCTTTTTTTGGATGTCTATGACAGCCAAAGAATGAAACAAGACTTTTTTTTGTTTTGGTGAGATGCACATGTTAAAAATGTGTCGTGTCCCTTTAACTAGAGTGCAGACGTATGCATGTAAGGCGCATGCGCCGGAAGTTGCTGCCGCAGACAGCAGCACAGCAGTGATTCGGCAACGCGCAGCGACGGGAGGAAATCTGTCCCTTTTCAACCATGGCTACCGACTAAAAGATGCCTTTCGCAGAGGTGGACGGTGGGTAAGTCAACGCCTCTTTGTCACACTTTGTCTGTTTCGCCATCTCGCTCACAGGCCGGCTGCGATCGGGTGCATATATTTGGACAAAAACGCCGATGAGGAGAGTGCAACAATGGGACTGACTGTGTACTATACATACGTTTGAGACCTGCTAGGTTAGCTAGCCCGGAGCTGGTCACTCTTTTTTTTTAACTCTACAAGCTGATTCTACTAATCTTTATCGTCATTTCACCTTGCAATGCAATCGTGCTTAAAAGATTGAATGAAATCGCTATTGATTTTGAAAGTGATCTAAAGATGCCCTGCTAGTTCTTGTGACAACATTTGTGAATTGACGACCATTTCCCTACTAAAATCAGCCTGATCCCATTTCTACGGTCGTGCCCCCTTTTGCGTCGTCTCCTGTGGTTAGAGTTGCTCATGCTATTCGTGTCAAGGCTTTATTTAGCCCCAATTAAGTTGTTTGCGCGTATCGGGGAACATGTTGGCTGCAATGATCTCGGGGAGCAGTGAGGAGGTTTTTTTCATCCACCTGCGAAAGCAAGTGTTAAAAGGTGATAACAAAAGGTTGACGTCACTGGGCCATACGTCAACCTCACAGGAAGCGGAGTGAAGAGATGACTCTTTCAGAAAGAGTCAGTGATGAGGACTATTTTATTCTATTCACCACGGCGACTAATGGTTTGCGTCTGGACAGAAGAGGTCTGTCCCTGATCAAATTTGGGCTATCCTAAGGGCGCACTTAACTAATGGGATCCAATCGATGTTTCTGCCCCCCATCTGAGTCTGATCTTTGCACCGTGGAATGTTAATGCTGCTGCTGTTGTTTTTTGGGGGGCTGCTCGGAGTCATGGGGAATTATTCCTAACACTGGAGTATGGCTGGATAATACAGAGGAATGCTTTCCACAAGGTAAGTGTGTGCTTTGAGATCTGTTTGGTCATTGTGTTAATTGATGGGGAGGACTCAGAAATGACTTTCTGCATGGTATGTACTTTCCCAGATCTAGTTTCCAACTGCTTGTCGCCCTACCCAAGATGGCTGCCAGCTACGCAGAAAAAGGGAGCGCTTGTCGCCCGTCCAAAGACGATGATAAATGTTCTGACTAGTTGTTACTCACTGGACTATGCCTGGATAATGGGAATTATTGGCTGCCAATGATGGCGAGAGACCTTAGAGCGAATGGTCGCTGGATCGGGGGTCCCTTGCCCTTAATGGCAGATAGTTTAAAAAAAAATTATAACTTATTTTTACATTTCAATGCACAATAACAATGGTTACTTATGTGACATTATAGTAAGCTTGTAGGATGTGCAAAAGTAGAGTTTTACAATATATATTTTTTCCCCAGTTCCATTCACCATAGAGCAGATAATTAAATTTCAGAGCGTGTCGTCGGGGAAACTCAGCCCCCCAGACTCAGTGCAATTATCGAGCAGAAGGAAGCCTTTTTGCAACGGGGTGCTATGTTTCCCAGCGCAATGAAGATTAATTAGGTCTTAGAAACAAATGACTGTAAGGCCTCTCCCATCTGTAAAGTGCTATAATGTCACCTCTACCAGAATAAAGTCTTTCCAGTAGCTACTTGGGGACTTTGTGATGCTTAAAAAACCTTACATTGCATTGCATTCCCATGCATATTTGCGGTTCAGTGTTTGTAAATTTGCTTATTACCCACATGTTTTTTTTGCAGGGAAAAATGGTGAAAGGTCAAAGGTCGAGCACGATTGTTTTCAGCAAGGTCCAATTTGGTTTTGGAGACAAAATTTCATCAGTGATTATTATAGGGTTTAAATATTATATAACTTGGTTAAAAGTTGAAATTCATATCCCAGGATGAATTGGATGTCAAGCCCAGTTAATGCAGCCAATGAGATGTTTTATTGCAATTTTTAGTAGCAAGCCTTCTATAAAAAGGAGCCAATTCAAATTTCGGATGACCTATTGGGATGTAAAGTATCACAATATATCACCATATGGATAGATTGTCGCACCCCACCCGAGTTAGCACGCGGCATTGAGTGTTTTCCGACTTGGAATGAAGTCGGATGATGATTTGCGCATTTGCTAATCAACTAAAAAGCGAGCTGACAAGGCTGAATGTCAGGAGCACCTGGCTCATTTGTTCATGTCAGGCTGGTCAGCATACTAGAAAATGAGGGCTCTCCACCAAAGGGAAATACCGCTCACTCGCTGGCTTGTTCACTAGTCATGTGCTGACTCTTTGACCTGTCACCACGAACCCATAGTCTTTGCTTGGGGGCAGAAAAGCAAGTTTGACTTGAGGTTTTCTTGCCAGCCGCTGACAAATGAATTGGAATGTATTGATTTACAGCGTAGGTAGAACAGCCTTATCTGCTTTTTTTTCCCCAAGTGTTTCTGATGTGTGTGAAAAGATGGCCTGGTGGTAATGAAAATAAATATAAATGGCATGGAATGCCAAGGCTTCGGACATCAGTCATGGGCAATCTTATCAGCTTCTGAAATTTGCTTTGCTTTGGATACAAACAAAAAATGATTTATGATCAACTGCCATTTTTTTCACAGCTTTATAGTACAAGTGACCCGATTTTATGAATTAAATCAATCAAAAATAACTGTGAATAACCCCAAAATGTTAAATTTGCTTGTTTACTTTATCAGTCCTGCTAATTTAAAACGTTTTTATTTAAGCTTTATGTTGCAGAATAACAATATAATTCCTAACTGCAGTTCTAAGTGGATAATCTAAAACCCCGCTTTATTAAATTGGTGTCAGTGGCTACGTTTACATGGGCAAACTGTCTTAATCTGTCTGAATCTGGATTAAAAATAAGATCAGATGAACTTTTTGCATAAAATTATTAGAATTAATTGTAGAACAAATCAAAGCCACTTCTATGTCCATTTCTATTCTGATTTAGATTTTTTTAATCCAAGTAAAAAGTGTCCACTCCATCATACCCATTGCAAAACTACGAAAAACATCACAAGATGCAAAAGAATGTCAAGAACTTGCAATCACAGTGGGGTCATTATATACCATTGATTAGTCGATAGTCCCATTCCCTCCCCCGGTTAGAGCTGAATAAAACTGCCCGTGTCTTTTTTTTCCAGAAGGAGCACGATGAAAGTGCAATTTGAATTGGAAATATGCAACCAGCCTCTCTCCACAATCCTCTTTCCCCTGCAGGGGCTAGTGGATGTTAAATCTCTAGCAGGTGTTGCTTGGGAATTTTATGTGCATATATAGGACTTTTTTATTCTCCATACCTTGGTGTTTTTTTTTTTTTTTTTTAAACAGGTTGTCCCCATATTCCCTTTTTTTCCAGGCGTGTCCTGGCTGCTTTGTTCTGTGGTCTCAGGTCTTGTTTGAAGACATTATGAACATTTCAGGAAGTCAGAAATGTGGGAGTGTACAATCCTTGCAAATGGCGCCATCGTGCATAATCAAAAAATCCATTGTTTCATCTGTTTTGAGTAGTGGAAACATTATTTTTGATTGAAAATTTTCCAAATACTAACTTGGCAATGGCTGCCATAGACTTTAATAGACGGAAAGGATTGGGCGTCCATTGCTGTTAATGGCAGGATGCAAATTCCTTGTAAATATGCGTTTTGAAAGCAATTATTTGGTTCAATGTTCACTATATGACAATTTTAAACATTTACAGCAACTATTGACAGATATCTGTAATATATACAGTAAAGAAGCCAATTTTGTGAACCCATTAATCGACTCATGGGCTTTAGACGGCTATGAAAATAATGCTATGTGGCAGGCCTACTTGCAAATTGGTTGTTATGGCTACCGTGGCCCAGTTGTGCCTTAGCCTGAGAGTAAGGAAATGACCCCAAGGGCTCCAGGCAGGTCATATGCCTTTTCATTTGGCTTTATCCAAATGACTGCAGGCACACTTTGTGCCTTCCTTCCCCTGCAATACGTGTCAGCGCTGCTTTTGATTTAATTTTCGCAGGATTTGCATCCCCGGCTGGCCCGTTCCAATTAGTGGGAGGGGGGTAAAAAGCTCTGGTCTTTCCGAGTAGATTGCGCCATCAACAAACCCCAAGGCCTATAAGCCAGAGAAGCAAACAAGCACTACCAATGAGGGCTTTTTAGCAATTGTTTAGTCTTCATCTGGAGGGCCATGGCGGAAGAATGCACGGCTCGCTGTGACATTGCCGGCGGAAACGACAGCCGTGGCGGCGGGAGGCATCTCGTTGGGATCGGCCTCCGCGGAGACGAAGGAGTTGTTTATCTGCCTCCATCGGCAGCCCAGGAGCAGGCCACATTCGGCTATCTTTTCGAAGCCCGAGATAAGGCCGTCTCAATCTGATCATTCGGCTCCTGCACCCCCTCAAAGTCAGTCTAATAAGACCCTGTCCCGAATGACATCCTGGTTGATGTTAGTATCTGTTATTGCGGTTTTACAGTCTTTTTTGCCGATTGTATGTATTGGGATGGGCGGGGTTAGAAGGCTCTGAGGACGACCCGGTTTGCAGGGTCGCATAGAATGTCCTGACAAAGCAGCAGTAAAGCTCAGACGAGATACGCATGTGTCATACTTGGCACAAACGTCAGATAAGGCTTCCGGGGATTAGACGAAGGGGGGGAGGTGATGGAAAAGGCTGCTGGCTAATTGGGCTTTATTTTTAATATTTCAAATGCTTTGTTGGGGAATGGATGTCTTCATTGTTGGGAGTTTTGGGTTTTTTGGATGATTAATGCAAACCAAACAATTAACGAGTGGGATTTGTGTCAAATTCTAAGCAAAGTAAATCTAGTACATCGTTTTAACCAAAAGTAGTTGCATTTAGACTATACTTGGTATTTAATTTGCATGTGAAAATATAACAAAATGGAAAATATTTGCATTTTGGGGGGATTTTTCCCAGTTCTTTGACACGCAAGTTGTTGTCACAGTTTTGCCGGGTTGGATAGAGCTTGACTGGGCCATCTGTTCCAAACGGTTTCTTATCGTGTGGTACATTCAGAGCTTATAACTTGGTCATATTTTCCATCATAAATCAGCTCAATCTTATCATACATTTGTCTCTTCTGTTTATGTCTTGTATGCATAGATTAAAAAAATAACAAAACGTTGCAACTCATTTTAGAAAGACTGTATATTGTTGTTGGAATATGAAATGACTTAAAGTACCATATAAAATGTCAATATTGCACAGCGTTGTAGATAAGTAGTTTCTTGTTATTTTTGCAAGAATGGGCCATCTCAAAAGGCTTTGACTGGTGGAGGAGTCTCCATGTCAGGGAGCTTCTTTGACGCCAGCGCAGAGGTGAGGAGGCAGTTGGCCCTTCGCCGTGACCCCTGGCGGCCCTGAGCGTGTGGGTGTGTTTTGATTTTTCCGCATGCGTCTATGCGGGCGGGCGAGCGGCACTTAGAATGGGGCTCTTTATAACCTCTCACCCTCTAGTCCTGTTTGCAGCCATTGTTGGTCGCAGTGAATGCTATCTGCGTGCCTTGAAAAGTAACCAGATGACATTCTTCCTGTTGTTGGAAAAGGCCCCGGGTTGTGTTGTGAAAAGCCGCTGAAAAGATAGGCCAAGATTGTGACCTTCGTATGGACAATCTCTGGCAAGATGGGCCCTTTGAAGCCATCGAAAAACTCCATTTTAGTCCCTCTTGAGGGCTTCGAATGTCGTCCATCGGGGTCCAAATTCCCGGACAGGGTATGAAAATAGAGATTTTTCAAGTATGACAACCAAATTGATGCCTAAATACAACCAAGTTAGCCTTCAATAACGCTTTTTTTGTTGAAAATTTTATAGTATCTCAATTATTGTCAGCAATGGGCATCCAATCCACTTAAATGGACCAATTCTAGCATTATCTATTATGAGAGCCTTTTAAAGAATTAAGTATGTGCCACCTGTATGTTTTTTTTAATATTTGGGTCACATTCCTCACTAGTGTCTTAAAAGCCCCCCCATTTTTTTTACCAGACGGAACCGACATGCCACAGAAAAGAAAAGCCATCAGGTTCTCTGGGCCCCTTTTGTCCTCCATCTTTCAACGATAAATGATTGGCATATCTCCTGCCATTTCCCCTCTTTGTTTGCACCCTTTCAGTTGGCCAGCAGATAATAAAATTGACCATTATGTGCACCAGCACGCAAAACCACAAGCTTGTTTACAAAGGAAGCATTGAGTTAGAAAAGGAAAATGTCAAGTTTTATCACGCCACTGCACAACCATTTTACATCAGGCACAAAATATACCCTCAAGTCGCGCCTTATCCATAGAATGGGATGGAAGTATGAGTGGTGGGAGGTAGGGAGGGGGTCTCCCATTTTTTGAAAGACATTTTTCTAAGTATTCATATGTAAGGAGTCCCGAGGCAGGTCATGTTGCCGTGTGACGGCCTCGCCGATCTCCTCGCTTCCCAACTCTCGTCGTGGGGATTCCAGTGTCGGCTTTCTGTAATGAATAGCCCCCCCAACCCCCGGTCCAGGTGCTTCTCGGCTCCGATCCGGTCCTCCCGTGTATATAGAAACGTCCGGTCCGGCGCCAAAACAAATAGAGCTTTAATCACGGCGGCGAATTTTAATGCGGCGCCGCTGACGGAGAGCTTATTGGTACGCGGACTCGGTTGGTTTAGTCGACTTTGTGTCAAGCGCCATTCCGCCGGCGTGCGTCCCGCGCTGTTTAGCGGCGCTGGCGGCTCTGACAGATTGCCGTCCCGATGGGGAGATTTATCCAGCCAGGACTGCCAAAGGCACTGACACCATCATTAGGCTTTGATCAGCTGCAGTCTGCCAGAGGAAGAGTCATATTCTTGATCTAATTACTCGCAGACATTTCAGGCAATGGAAGATGTGATTTAACCTTTTCTCAGAGGCTATAAAAGGAAGCTGGGTTAATCTTCCCGGCAACCTCCTTTCCACATAAGGGGGAGAGTGCCTTAAATTTGCCTTTTGTGTGAAACGGCCAAAAGCTAATGTGGTGCTACACTTTCTGCTCCGAGTACTTTGAACTCGACCTGGCGGGGTGCAATCGTTGACTGCTATTAGGGCGACCCGTCGACGATTGACGGCCTAGATGTCCGATCCATTTTGTTGCTTCATTTGCCCGTCTTGGTGCAAAAATTGCATGTCTAGTGCTGTCAATGGCATGCAAGATCATACGCCCAAATAAAATAGATGTCTATTATTGTCCATCAAAATGAATTAAAAACAAAACAATAACTTTATAGTTTTATTTAGGGCATTCATTTAGTTTTTGTTAACAATGCATTAAATGCAACAACCAAAATTCACTTTAAAGTTTTATTGGGCTAATAACAAATAGTTTTTCTGTACTTCATTAATATTTAAATTTTATTAGTTTCGAAATGTATTCATGAAATTAGTCATGTTTCCTTATATGCAATTAGATGTTAAAGTGTCCGCTTCCTCCAATTGGATTTTCTACTTTATTTTATTTTATTTGTCAGGCCTTTGGTTTCCCCACTGCTCTCTTTTTCACTTTGCGGAGTGATGACTTGCGGAGATTTGATTGAAGAAATAGATTTCAACCACAACGGAGGGCTTTGGGTTAATCAGTCAAACCTAGTTAAACAATTCTTTGGACATGAAGAGATTAGTCTTGCCGGCCCCGAGCTCACCCGAGCCTTTTCTCCCAAACGCCGGCTAGGCTTTTAAGGCCAAAGGGCCACAGGCTGTGGCCCGACCCGACCCAGCCCACTCCATGGAGAGTCACACACACACACACACATACCCACAAACCCACCCACCCACACACACACCCACAAGCGCAACCCTCGGCATGCTCCATTGCATCCGAATCCCCCACGACTCTTCTCTCGCCCTTTGTTACGCAGCACCATCGCTGTGATGGATTAGCAAATTAAATGCGGACCTTTCTACTCACGGCCACTTTCTTTCCAAAGTCTTGTGCCCCCCGTACCTATTCTCACCTCCAAGCTTTTAACCTATTTTTCCCCACACTGGCTGCAACATTGGACTATATCTGAAATCTCAAATCTTCTCACCCAATGTGTTTTTTTAATGGGCGATAAAATATTCTCAACCACTTTTGCATGAGTTTCACACACTGTTTTTCACCATGTTGTTTTTAAGCCACTTTTTGCCTGATTTACTGCTTAACACAAGCCAATTCTCTCCTTCATCTACTCTCCTTTGGAGGTTAGACCACTGTGCTCTGAAAGACCCCAATTAGCAAGACTAGCGGGCCTCCTGGAGGTCACTCCCAAGCATTGGTGTGAGAACAGAGGGTTTGGGGAGGGTCATAAACAACCCCGAGTGATGTCAGAGAGCTTCAGTCGGATTTAGAAGACAAAAAGTACCACACGTTAATTTATTTCTCGTATTTTCTCGCATATACATTGTATTTGTCGCAAAAAAAAAGACTTGACATGCACGAAACACCATAACGCAACACTTTAAATGCTGAACAACATTTATTTTCATGTCTATGAATGGAATTCAAGAAAAAAATTAACAGTATTTTGCCTAAACCTCGCTTTTGCGCCTGCTATTTTACCTAGGGATGACAAAGGGTACAGCTTATATTTGGAGGGGGCTTATATGCAAGAAAATACAGTATTTATTTTCTTCTTGCTTAAAAGGCAAATGGTACATCCATTCGTCATTAGCTCCAAGGTCTCCTACTTTATCAAGCCACGTCTGGTGTCGGCTATCTGGGCCTTGATTGATGGCGCTGTCCTTATTGCAAGGAACGGGGGTCGATGGCAGAAATTTGCTGCCGGGTGCATTAATGCTCTGTTCGATGGCGTAGACCTTTTGAGCGTGCCTCATCAGTCTCGAGTCATTGGATGGCCGCTGGAGATCCTCGCGAGGAAGTCACAGCAGGATATGTAAAGGACTCTTATCAGCTGAGCTAATTCCATGACTCATATGACTGCATTCATTTTACAGGGGAGAAGCCATTTATTATTATGGACTTGGGTTGACTTTATACAGGGCTCAAGACAGTAGTAGTACTTTGACTGGATGAGCGTATTGATCCGCTATTGAAGATTTATGCGTTTGGTCTCTCCTATATCGTCTAAAAAGATAACAAGGTCATAGTCCGACCTCGTATTATACATCATAGTCATATGACATGCTCAAATTGAAGTCTTTCACAGGAATGGATGTCGATTACATTTAAAAAGATAAACTATTAGGAAAAATATTGCTGTGATTTGTAGCTGATTTTTATTATTTTTTTCCTCTCTTCTGGCTGTAGTGCTTATGAAGAAGTCATCATTCTGGCGCCATGACAACAGAAGTACACAACTGAGCGCTTGTGTGGGCCCATAGTTCAACAGACTGAGGGCCCTTAGAGGACCAGATGTTCCCATGCAGACACAGAGGTGAGATGTTTACCATGCTTTCTCCGTGTTTGCTTCCCTTTCCAAAGAGTCATAGGTTGGCTGACCGTTGCCCGATGCTCCCGAAACGGCGTGCGTCGGAGGAAGAGCCCACAGCCAAAATTCAACCGCAAACCAATTGGACGAGATAACCACAAATGTCCTACAATTGGCCACTAGAAACACTGACTCTATTCCACTTGTGAGGAGACCGGAATTAGCCGAGGGCTAGACAGAATGTCAGAGCTTGACCTTCCCCACCTTACGTAGGAAGGAGGCAGATCGGCATCTATAGAACAGTGGAGGATTTTTAATCAAGGCTTGCTACTTTTTTTGCGGTTCCCAGTGTAGCAAAATACATTTGCACGGTCCTCCCAAACAAAATCCACTCGACATGTTCGCTGTTAAACGATAATTTAACTGCATGGTGAGTGGAGAGTGGCTTGTTCAAGGGAGGCCTAATAAATGTCCCTCTGTCAGGATAACACAAAGAGAGGTTTTTCTGCATTAAATTCCCACTGTTACCTCAGGGGAGGCTTTACTGAATTTAATTGATTGGACTTCACTGGGCTACAAGCTGGAGTCTTTTTTTCTTGGGAAAATAAACCAAAAAGCTCGAAACATAGTTTTAATCCTATTTTAGCTGTTGGCCAGGCGATGTAGCGGAAGGTAGACATTTTTATCTCTTCAGTTTTCTTTGCTGCGGCGACCAGTTTGTCTATCCCTATCCTTGACATGTTATTGGAGCCCATGATGGTAAAACCTCGACAAACTTGGCTCCTCCTCTGACCCACATTCAATTTCATATTCCATTTTGCACGATAGAGTCGACTAATGTTTTCCAGTGAGTCAGATGCCGGAATCTTTAACTTAGCTTTCCACTATGCAGAGGCAAACCGTTATATAAATTGTTTTTATTGTAAAATTTCAATAAGTATGGATTTGTGCAGGTCTTTTTTAAACATTCTTTGAGGAGATACTATCCGTTAATGTATAAAAACTTACAATTGACAGACTTTAAACCCTATTTGGGATCATTTTAATTAGTCTGTAGACTAGGCATCATCACTAATAGTAATATGGTACTTGTGAGTGGACAGGGCATCGTTTTGTGTTAAATAAGTAGTACGTCAGTAGGAAAGAACTAGAAATGGAGGCGGTGCGTGAGGCATTTGTCTCTGTGTGCCTGTGTGGGAGAGAGATTTGTGGAAACAGCTGCATTGATACACTTGTTTATAGAGCACTCCAAGCTGAGATGTAAGCCGTGAGAACACCTGGATACCAGGGAAATAAATAGTAGGCCAGGCCATTGGTGCTTTTGGATTTTTACCAGGCAAAATGCACAATCCCACTGCTACTTTTCCTTTTAATTGGAGCCTTAGTTTGTTAATAAAGTCTTTCAAGTGCTGTATTTGAGCAAGATGATCCATGTGTGAGGAAGGCACACAAAATGCAAACAAATTAAAATAGTTCCAATTTCGCATTCCTCTGCCGCCAGGAAAAGATTGACAGCTTTTTCCTTGTCACTGGGCTGTTATAAAAGGGCGCTTTTGAAGGGCTTGTAAAGTTTTTAGGGTGACACCTTTTTGGAACTTTCACGAGAGATGTTACTTCTAAAGTTCTGGGATGGATTTCCGACAAAAATCGCCAAATTGTGGGTAATAATGTCCCCTTAGAAGCCAGGAAGAATATTCTTCTATGTGAAGAATTGAATTTGGTGCTAATGCATGGTCGTATATTTGAGATGTTGACCTTGTACTTGCACTAGGATTATGCAGTTCGTAAAAACGCGTCAAAGTTGTAAACAAGTTTTAAAACACGTGTCTAAAGTGTCGCGATTATATCAGGCAGATTCTCGCTCCCGCACATTGAGAGACTCAAGGCGGCGTAACATCTGTTCTTCCATGTTGTTGTGAGCACGCTTTTACCGTTCCCCGAACCTGGCAAAGTCTGGCATCTGATACCATGTGACTCAGCTCATTGTTGTCTACTATGACTCTTGGATACTCGTGTGTGATGATAACATTCAAGTAGGAGTAAAAGAGTTGAGCAAAAGGGCTATTTTCACTTCTAATTGCAATGATTCACTCTTCAAATGCAAGACATTTTCAGTCAAGGAAACCTTAGGTTAGACCAGACGTGGGCAAACTACGGCCCGCGGGCCACATACTGGCCTGACTTAAAATAATAATAATATCTATATTTTGTTTGCATTTATTTGCAAAATATCATCAGCTACCCCATAAAAAATCCTAACATAATCTTGACATGAAATGTTCAAGACATTTAATCTCTGGTATAATCTGACTGCATCGCCAGGAAGATGAAAGCAGCAATAACATTCACGCGTGTCATGTTAATCTGGGAGAGATCTGTTCGGGTTCCTACAAGGTGGAAAATTCTTCAAGATAACAAATCATCTTGCAGCAGCATTCATTTCCGTGTTCTGCCACTATCTGCTGTCTGTGGGAGTCTGAGATTTGGGGGATTTTAATAGGCTATTACATGAAGGTCTTGGAACATTTGATTTGGAGACGCTTGAAAATGTCAAATTGCAGGCGGGAGAGGCCAATCGTTGGAAATGAAGGAACCATTAAAGCTTGCAAAAGCAGAAATTTGCTCCATACACACTCACATTTTGCATTTTTTGGACACACCCATTATTGTTGAAAAGGGGAAATTAATACAACCGTTCATAGTGTATTTCACCATTTAAATGTATATAATTATCATTGAAATCTACCATTGCACACATTGTGTTGTTATATTACATCTTTTTTTAATAAGTTAGTAACTTGCCCTTTAAAGACTTTAAAAATATTCAATGTTGAACGTAAGTAATACAAAAAATTGCAGAATCTCTTTAATATATTTTCCATTGTTAACTGCCAAATAAAACTTCACAAAAAATATACTTTATATTGAAGAATTGGTTGCAGTATTTATTAAAAAAACATTTCTACAAATAATTTGAAAAACTAAATATGTCTATCTATTGGCCAGGCATATTCTGAGAAAACATAAGCACATGCACATTTTTTTCCACTGATAAGCATTTTTATTGTTTACATCCAAACGAGACTCCCGCTTTCCAATGTTTGGGCTTCCAGGCTACAAATGGAATGTCTCTTAGCTTTTGCTTTTTCTTTTTTATCCTATTCTCATCTAAAAATGATGCCATGAGCCCTAATTTCTGATCAGGTGATTGGATTTACGACTTCCCTAATATAATCCAATTCAACTGTGTAAAAAAAGCAGTACTTTTTCTTGTTAGTTCCTCAAAGCAAAGACTTTTTCCCGATTAATGAAACTTTGTTACAAGCTCACGTCGCCGCTGTGGCCTTCTACTCGTGCCCATAAATTCTTCACAAGCGCCGTTGTTTGGAAATGCCCGAGCGAGCAAGGTCATATTGATGTTTTCATTTCTCGTTAACATGCTAAAGACACCAATATCTTTTTTCCCTTCTTTTGACAGAATGCTTTAGCAAAGTTTACACTTCTGTCTGCTCCTTTTCTTTCTTTCCTTGACTTTTCCACAAAGCTGGCTGGCACAAAAAAAAGTACTGTCATATTTCTCCGTGCGAAAATCAACACTGAAAGTTACATTGAAGTTTTTTTTTGCTAGTTCTATTTCAGACCTATGACCTGGGGGTAAACATGCAATTAAAGTAGCATCCGCCTGTTTTTCCCCACCACTCTCCTCTCCTCTTCTCTCTAGCAGCGGTTTCTATAAGCCTTGGAAGAAAAAAAAGAGGGTGACGCAGCACTCCTAATTGCTTTTGCATTTAATTGGCATGGAAAGCTGCAAATATTGCTCCAATAATATGGTCTAAAACTATTTTGCTGTATTTAAAATGCTATTCTTTATCTTTTGGTAGGAATGCTGCTGGATTGAACTTGCTGGCTGCAGAAGAAGACGGTGCTAGATGTCCAATGCATTCGGACAGGGAGGTTGGCAGCGACTGTTTAAAGTATGGAAATTGAGTTTTTTTTTCTTCTTGTTAGTACATTGCTTGGGTATTGGAACAGTACGTTTTTGGTAAAAATTTGTGCCTGGGATCCAATACATATACATGTACATCGATGTTTCAACTTTAAATATATATATATATTTTTTCAAATAATTATAAGGGAAGACATGATAATTGAGGGATTACCCTAGTTTCGCTTTTTTCATTACTGCACCTCTCGTAATAAGCTACTTTTTTTATTAAAATAAAATGCGATATAGGTCAGGTTTCCTGGGAACAATTTGACGCAGCATCCACAGCTCCCGCTTTTCTTTGTTGTTGTTTTGGCATTATTGAACATGCGGGCCTCACTCTCATTCGCACCATGTTTATGTCTTTCTGTAAGTAGCCCATGGCCACTCGCCACACCACAAAACCCCCCCCAAAATACTCTGAGAACCTGACAGTCTGCGCGGGGCTGATAGCGAGAGATGCCTGGCTAAACTCCACCAAACCAATTCACGCTTAGTTGGCTCGACTTGTGTATCTGCGTCACAAAGGCTTCTAAACCGGCCCCCGTCTGGCTTCAGGCTTCAGACCCTAAGGAGCCCCCTCGCCTAGTGGTCAGAGTCCAATCCAGAACGAGAAGAATCTCTCAACCAATACCGACGACCCCCTGCAGGTCCTCCATTATTGCCCCGTTTGTTTGTTACGTTGCGCCGATCAGATGTCACGCTATCTTTGCACCACCTTGACGGGCGGCTGTAAAACCAAAGCCGACCGTTGCGGAATCGTGACATGGGTAGACGTACTACTAGTTGCCGTGACAGCGGCCGCCGATACCGCCGGAGTGTCAGCTGGGGCATTACCATAGGCTGACCTTTGCCGCCGCACTCCCCACTGCAGCGTTTTCTGACATTCAGGAGCGCCTTGGGGGAGGAGCTATGCCCCTGTCGGCCGTCTGCGCCTTCCCTTAACAGACGGTACCGGCTTACCCCGCCGTTTTATTCCTACACGACGTCCGTCAAAGCGGCGGATTTGATATGTGGTTTTCTATCCACCCACCCGACAGATTTCCGTCGTTATCTTTATGTGAGATCTCGGCACGCCGGCGAATAGGAGCTAGAAATCCTCACATGTACCTGAACTAGAAAAAAAGAATAACATATCAGAGCAATTACAGTTAACGCGTAGTGACACAGCGAATCCAGAGCGAGGATTGCCGCCATATGGCGCTCCAACCCGTAAATCACAAGGCAGAAAAGGCGCCCTGGCCCGGAGCGCCTCCGCCGCGTCACTCGCTGCACGAATCTAGCTACTCTGCCCCCGTGGCCCTCGGTGGCACCCCGAGGTGCGACACCCTCAGATGTCTGCGTGGAAGCGGCAGCTTCATTAAGACTTGTTTTTCCCTCCTCTCGCCGGGAAGATTTAAATGAGCTGTCGTCCTGACCTTTCTGGCGACTGCTTTTTTTTTGAAAGCCAAATGCGCCCTTCCCCAAAGCTGCCACCTGCCCTTTCTATCCTTCCACCTCTCCGTCTCACTTTGTCACCCTTCCCCGAGCTTGTCTCTTTTCCCCCTGCAGGGGGGCAGAGACACCTTTAAGCCTTAGGCGGCACGCCAAGGTTGTTTTGTGGGTAATTGCCTTCCCCGGTAGATTGTTTGTCTCGGTACGCTCGCTACACTGGCGCTGTTAAAAAGAGAGGGCATCGAGTCTTTAGACTTCATTTGCTTCCTGACTCTTCTTTAGTGCTGATTAAGCAAGCATCTGTGTTAGTTGAGAATCCGGCAGTAAGACAAGTGGAGTGTGGATAACGTTTCTTTTTTGCCCGTCCATTGCGTCGGGGTTATTGCACTGAATGGCAGACATTTATTAAAGCGGTCCTCGTATTTAGCCGGGATGGGCTCCGGCGCCCTCCTGCCATGAAAGAGGAATAAATGTTACAGTCGCTCTTTTCAAATGGAAACATTTGGATATGGTCATTTTTCTTAGTACATTTGGGGCGTCTACCGGCCTGCCATTAGATGGATTGGATTAGATAACTTTATTCATCCTGTATGTGTGTTGCTGAAATATATATATATATATATATATATATATATATATATATATATATATATATATATATATATATATATATATATATATATATATATATATATATATATATATATATATATATATATATATATATATATATATATATATATATATATATATATATATATATATATATATATATATATATATATATATATATATATATATATATATATATATATATATATATATATATATATATATATATATATATATATATATATATATATATATATATATATATATATATATACATATACATACATATATCTATATAAGCACATATATACATACACATATACACATACATATAGACACATGTAAACATATACACATATACACATATACACATATACACATATACACGTATACACGTATACACGTATACACGTATACACATACACATCCATATAGACACATATATACATAACACACAAAGAATGGCGATCCTCGTGGAGTCAAGTGGTTAGCGGCGTCAAATGTCACCTGACCCGATGCTCCAGGTAGCAATCAGCGTGTAATTGAACAGACTTCTTAAGGCGTCTACCCGTGGAGATGACTTGCTTGAATTGCCAGCGCTTGTGTATTGCTAAGCAACGCCCACTAACCTCCTTTTTTCTTCCCCTTTCTTTCTTTCTTTCTTTCTTTCTTTCTTTTTTTTGACAGTGTGAGGAGAAGCGTGCTCCCCATGTTGCATTAGTGTCTGTGTGAAATGCTGGCCTGTCTGCCAGGGCCAGGTGAGCTCCCCCTCCAGCTTCTCCCCCACACGCAGATGAACACTGGACTTCAGAAATGTAAGTTAGAATGACCCCCCTTCCGTCAAATTTGAATGAATTTGCACATCACTCCAATTTTAATGATGGGAAAAAGTTTCAGTCATTCTTTAAACATTCGCAAAATGCAATTTGTCACCTGTTTTTTCATGCACGTCAACGTCATCAGAAAGAGCCGGTCGTCATGTAGCATGCTTTTCTAATCAGTCACTTGTCAGACACAGATTACAGCTCATGCTGTGATCCATTCAATCCTTAAAAAGTCCTTCTATTCCTTCTTGTGAGGACTCGACGTGACCCATTTCTAGAGTTGTTTTTTTTCACCCCGTTGTAAAATGCTCCAGCTCATCAGGACTGTAATTTCAGAATCCCAGTAATCAGCCAACCCCATGGGAGATCAGCAAGCATGGGGGGGAGTCTGCTAAGTGCCGGCGTCTGTTGCCTGGCTCATGCAGGATTGTGACATGTTCTCGTCATCGCCGCTACTGTTTTCACACGTTTTTGGTTCAAAAAAATTAGTAAATGAACAGAAAAAGCCGCTCAAAATGAATTGAACCTCCAAAATTGTCAATAGAAACCAATGAATTAAAGCAGGATTATCCTCCATTAGTTACAAAAATAGCACCAAAGCAAATTCACCAATTCCTGGTAATCTGGCAGTCCAAAATGAAATATAGTTTTGGGAAAGGACATTTAAATAGTAGCTGAGTGCTGCAGAAACCTTTGCCACTTTTCCCCTCTCACTCTATTTTTACCTAAAGCTCCGGAGCAGGCCGCTTTGCCGCAGCTTAGTTTGCGCATAAGAGACGTCGTTTAAAAGTTACGACTAGCAGGTTGCTGTCAGACGCAAGGCCGGAGCAGCTGATCTATTTATCTCGAGGGTTCATTCGCCTTTTCCCAGATGACAGCCGCGAACGTGTCAATGTTTCTGCTTCTGATTGGAATTTTGCAATTTCCACTAGCAGCACCCCGTGCCGCATAAAACACGTTTAATAACAACAGTAAGTTAATTTTTTTTCTTTTTTAAAACCCTAATGAGAGCCTGCTGACTTGGCACTTGTGTGCCAACAATGGGGTAATTAATACAAGGCCAAAGTAGCCCCTCCATTGGAGAACGTGCTTAGCTGGAGATCTGAGATGATGCGCCCATCGCCACCAGCAGCCGCCTACATACTTCACTCATATCCTCATTAACCCTCCCTTGATACTTTAAGCCCTTCAATTAATCCCGGTTTGAGGTGAAGGCTGAAATGCTAATCAGCAACATTTTCCAGCACACAATCTACAGAGCAGCCTTTTTTTCATCCTGGTCTAAACAGGGGATTTTGGAAAATGGATTTCTAGCCTTTTCTTCTTAGTTGATGACATTTTATGTCTTAATTATCCAACATTTCGCAACCAAAAGATGCCTAGCTCTCCTAAATTCTAACAAAATCACGACCCACTTAACATCCATAAATGTCAAATTTGCCACAGGACATTTTTGAACAGTTGATCTTAACACTTAAGTTTTCACTGTAGTGTTCAGAAAAAATGACGTGACCTGGCGTCGTTGCAGAACGGCGCACCGATTGGACCACTTGACATTGAAATTAATATGACAATATGAGTCTTCCATCAACTTTGACAATGAGAATATTAAATGGTAGCCTTGCAAGCAAGTCTGTTCTGCCCGATGGATTGATTCGTCCTACTGTACCGCCGTCTTGGCGAGTGTTCTCAAGTGTCCAATCACTCAGGCAATCGTGAAAGAGGCGGTAGCTGTCGATAGATCCGCATCTGACGTTTACTTGAAAATACACTCAATTCCCTTTTTGAAAGGAATGCAAAGAATGCCATCAAAAGATTTTTCAGGGAGAAAGAAACTATATCCTTGCTCTTTCTTTACCCAATATGTCATACTTTGGCTAGATGGAGAAAGAAACTATATCCTTGCTCTTTCTTTAACCAATATGTCATACTGTGGCTACATGGAGAAACAAACTATATTCTTGCTCTACCTTGAACTAATATGTCTTACTGTACCTAGGGATGCTCCGATGCTGATATACTCTAAATATAGCCGCCTCGGGGCCCGATATTGAGTTTTAGATCGGCTGTATATTTTTTAAAGGTTCCCCCTACGGAAAAAAGACATTTCCCAGATGGATATATGGAGCAATTAACCTGGCATGCCATGTTAATAAAATGGCTCTTTAGGACAAAAGCGAGGGCAACCTCCTCTCTGTTCTCCCTTTTACTTGAAATCAATTTAAAGCAGGCTAATAGTTGAACCACCTTCACACTCCGTCACGTACAAAGCCCATCAAGTTCAGCAAACGTCACACAGAGAAGTTAAATTTAGCCCGGATGCTTAAGCAGGTGTAACAAAATTTTTCTTTTGTTTTTGTTTCTCTCCCAGGGGACACCACGCAAAGGATGAGATCTACTCCGTTCCCAACCCCTGCAGAATTGGACGCCTATGCTAAGAAAATAGCCAACAACCCCCTGACCATCAAAATCTTCCCCAACAGCGTCAAAGTCCCGCAACGGAATCACGTCCGGCGTACCGTCAACGGTCTGGACACGTCGGGCCAGCGCTACAGCCCTTACCCTTCCTCTCAGGCCAACGGCAAGACCGGCCTCCTGGCCATCGTCAAGGGTCCCGCCGCCGTCAAGGGCGTCCTGAAAGACTTTGCCGGCGGCCGTGCTCGCCCGCACCCCGAAGTCATCATGAACCACCTGAGCGGCGGACCTTACCACGCGGCTTCGACCAGCACTTTAAACCACCCGCACCCTCACCCGACTCTGCCCGAGCTTCCCCGTCCTCAGCAGAACTTGGGCCCCCTTAGTGGACGGGAGGCGCCTCAGACTCTGCAGATGCCGCTGGGTCAACAGCAGAGTCTGCGACACCCCCTCTCCATGGCCCAGCATTCTCAGGGCCTGCCCAGACTGCAGACTGTGTCCCAGCCGCTGAGCCACCCGCAGGCGCCCTCGGCGGCGGCGGCAGTGGCGGCGGCCGTGTTGCTACAACAGCAGCAGCAACAGCAGCACCTCCAACAGGGCGGCAGGAAGCCGCCGGATGGCGAGGCGCCGCCCAACGTGACCGTCTCTACCTCAAGCATTCCTCTCCCCATGGCCACGGGGCTTCACCAGAGCCGGCAGCCGGACCTGAGCGCCATCGTGCACCAGATCAACCGCTTCTGCCAGGCCCGGGCGGCCCAGGGCGGCGGCTCGGCCTCGATGTGCGAGGGCCAGATCGCCAACCCCAGCCCCATCAGTCGCAACCTGCTCATCAGCGCTTGCTCCAGGGTGTCGGCGCACAACAACAACCACCACAACAATAACAACCCGGCCGTGGCGTTCCCGCCGCACAGCTGCGTCCTGGGACCTCAAGACAAAGTCGCCGCCACCGTCCCGGCGGGAGCCCACCCTTTACCTTTAGCCAGCGCCACCATGAACCACTTGCCTTGCAACCACGCGGAACTGGAGCAGCCGCACCCTCAGCAGCAGCATCACCTGCGCGCCAAAGCCAATCAACAGCTGCAACACAAGATGCGACCTTGGAGTCAGCACCCGCTGGGCCCCATGCCGCACCTCCCCAACGGTTGCAAGCGACCCTCCAGGGAAGCCCCCTTCCCCTTCAAGGGAATGGCCTACCCCGCCGACGCCGGGCGGCCGTACATGGGTAAAACCCTTCTGGAAAAGGCCACGCCCTCCCCGCCCGTCAACCACAACGGCATGACGGGCCCGGTGGCCCACTACCCCAACGGTCACTACTTCCAATCGCACGTCTGGAACAACGGCGGCGTCCTCTCCACGCCCAACGGCGACAGCTCCGGCTCTCAGGACATGTCCGCGCCATTCCACGGGGCGGGCCCGGGGGCCTGTGGGGCGCTGGACTGCGGGCCCCCGGGGGCTCCCCATTACAGGCTACTGGCCAGCTCCTCTGCCCAAACAAATCTGATGCAATGCACAGATTACATGGGCGGGGACTTCCAGACGCCCTATTTCCGCGATCAGAATCTGGCCTTAATAGGCAAGATGCACAGGCCCCCCGTGAGTGGGGTGGGGTCCGAGCTCCAGGATGGTAGGGGCGCTCTCGTGCAGCATCCAGGGTACAGATAAGCTATATGGCCTTGTCTCTCTCCACAAGTTATCAACAACAACAAAAGCAACCTTTGTTTAGTCTTAAGAAAACACACACGATAACTTGACAAAACTCCAGATCTTAAAGAGGGTAAATGAATATATTTCATTCATGAAGAACAGTCGTTTTATTTTGTTGGACAAATCTTGCAAGTGATCAATTATTTTATTTTATTTTTTTGCTTCTACCCGGAACGTTTAGGATTCCCGTTCCCATTCTACTGTCTGTCATTCCTGCTTTTTTCCACCCTCGCCATCCATGAGTGTGCCTGGATCGCCACAGATCCTGTGTTTTGCTTTTTAATAAGCCCCCCCAATACACACTTAAGGGTTTATCAACTTTAAAAAAGGCAATTCCTCGCGACGTCTACCGGAAAAAACATCTGGTATCCGACATTGGAAAGACTTTTTTTTTTTGGCGGGGTACGTATAATAATCTTGTTTAAGGAACGCGCCAGTGTATGTACGCAGAGCTTTTACTATTTTCAGATGTAACTATTTATTTGTATAATAGGACTTATGGAAACTTGACTCCTTGCCGCCGCGTGGAAACAAACGCAATCAGGTTGTTTGTACGTAGCAAGGACCCCCCCCAGCAGGGAGACTTTATTACGTGGCCATCTTCTCTGTCCGCTTCAAATGCTGCAACCCATTCAGGTCTATTCAAATCTTCGAAGGCCCAAACCGGTCACGACCGGAAAAAGACTTCGGTGACAAGCTTGTGAAACGTTAAGGAGCGGAAAGTGCGTTTAAAAAAAAAAAAATGGGCCAAACGCTGACTTTCTACTGCACTCGGCGTGAACCACGTCGGATTTTAAAAGCTTCCTCAACGTGGGGGACACGTGCCATTTTGCTTTTTATCCTCCCTTGCGTTTTTCCAGAGCCATGACAAATGTATTACTTGAATGTGGAGGTGATTTTTAGTTTTATTTTTTTTTGTAAAAGGCGATACAATTGATGCGAGTACATCATGTTACTAATGTGGCTCGGGATGCGACAAAACAAGGTTTGATCCCGAGCCCAAAAGTGTGGTTGCTACTGATTCTGATGTGAAGACCAAATTGATCACTTGCAAGATAGAAGATGGAAACAAAGATGACTTTTTATGTTCAACAGCAAACGCATTGTTTTATTTTATTGTACACACTGGCTTACCTACTAGACTACTGTAACATTTAAACTTTAATGATTGCGTGAGTGTTGCACACGCTCACAATGAAGACCTTTTTTTTTTTGGTTCATTTTTATTAACTGGCCAACCCCTTAAAAAAGCCTTAATTTTTTGGTCCTTGGACTTTTTCCTCAAGCATGGTTTTAGTTAAAAAAAAAAAACAAATCAGCAGAAGGACGACGTTAAGAATACACAGACACGGCATTATTGTTTTATTTTGACCTTTTGGGTCATTTTATTTGATTTGTATTGATTAGACAAGAGTAATTCCTTAGTAGATTTGTTATGAGAAGCAAGAAAAGTATCATTTAGCAATTTGCCATTGCTGAGCTGTAACATCTACCTAAATTTCAATTTTATGGTTAACTTAGGCCTGGGCGATAAATAGATAGAATATTTTGAGGGGTTTGTTCCCACAAGCATTTATTCACTAGATTCTTACACAAAAAAATGGTGTTTTTTGTAGTTTGTATTCAGCGGTTGACAGCACAAATAGGAGAAAAAAACAATATGGTATATAACACAGAGGTTTGCACTTTATTTACATGACTTTTGTTTGACATTTCATTTTTTTATACTCTTTATGGGTAAAGTCAAAACTGAGTTTTTAATGTTATGTTATATTGCCCAGCTCTAAGTTGACTATAATATAGGGTGTTCTAAAATAAATGACCCTATTTTGTAGGCTAATAATTTTGACATTTTTTGTTGGAATAACCTCAAATTTTTACATCTTGTGGACTTAGTACCAAAAACTTCAAGAATAGGTCTTGAATGATTTTCCATTGAGTTGAATGGCATTTCTTAACCTGAAAAGATAGAAAATGTCAAATGTTACACACACAAAAACTAGAAAAGTTGCCACAAAAGCTGTAAAAATGTTGAGGTCATTTCAAAGAAAATTGTGAAAATGATTGTCCTATGAAATGGGGTCAAACTTTTTGTAACATTCTGTTCTTGATTGGAGTTCTGACCCCCTTTCTGTTCTACAGCTGTGAAAAGGAAGACAGTCCATCATCGGCCATGTTTTGTCATCTTTCAAAACTGATAAGAAGCGAGTGTGAGAGTTGTGCTACTCTTTTTGTAATATTGTAATAATAAAATAAAATTCTAATTTATGCTTTCATGTGTGTCTGAGTTTCTGTGTGGACTCAATGTTTCATCCTTAGGTATATTGCACACACACTTAGGGAGGACGTTGTGGTGCAGAGGTTAACTCACCCGTCTCCCATGTGAGCAGCCTGGGTTCGATTCCCGGTTCGGACCTTTTTTCACTTAGTTGTTTCTGTGAACTTCTTCTATAGATACTCAAATGATTACAACCAAAAGTGTAGTCACTTGGTTGGCCCAGAGGTTAGGTCACAGGACTCCCGTGTGGGAGACCCGGGTTCGATTCCCGGTTCGGACACTTTTTCACTCAGTTGTTTCTGTGGACTTCTTCTATAAATACTCAAATGATTACGGAGAAAAGTGTAGTCACTTGGTTGGCGCAGAGGTTAGATCACAGGACTCCCGTGTGGGAGACCTGGGTTCGATTCCCGACGCCGTCGTTTGGCTGAAAATACTTGGAAAGAAGAATTGGTCAATGGACTAAGAAGAAGGAAAAAAAAAAAAAAAAGAAAAATCTTTTTAATTTATATTAAACACTTAGTCATACTTTTCAGCAAAAGGTTATATTCCGAACTGCCTTCGGCAGTTCGGAAGACACTTGATGGACCTGTATGTGCGAAAGGCGTTCTCGGGTCGGCCTTCGGCCGACCCTCGACCGCTTGCTTGGTCAGTGAACCGCCGACACCGGGAAGCGAACTCACGTTCTCTCGGTGCAAAGGCGAGTGTGCAACCCACAACACCAACTCGTGCCCCACTTATACAAGGGTGTTGAAACGTTTTATCCAAGGAAATTGGGTGAAACACTTAGTCATTTTTTGACAAAATGCTTCATCCACTACTGAAGACTTATACACTTAAACACTTAGAACTTATTCTTTTAACTGAACAATATTGGGAAAATCTTTGCCTGCACTTGGATTCGAACCAACAACCACAGATGTGGTAGACTGATGACTTATCCATTGGGCCACCACCCTGTGAGAGAAAGCAGTAGTACTTGTACTTTTATCTCTTTCATTGACCTGAATAATAGTAGGAAAATCTTTACAAGCACTAGGATTTGAACCCAGGACCATAGAGGCACAAGACTAATAACTTATCCACCAATACGAAATTAGACAGTAGTATTTATTGTTTTGTCTCTTTTTATTCCCACATCATACTTAGTACTTTAATGAGGCCATGTCAGCCACCTGGTGAAATCGACATCCTTACACCACCGCCATCTGCAGGTGAGTAAGAAAAACAAAATAAAAGAATGATTTTCTGCACAGCACCGTGAATGTCTCTTTTCAACTTACTTTTTTGGTCTTCAAGTGTCCTCGCCCTCCACAGTTTGGGAAACCTTTTCGTTGTTAGACTGTCTATCCCACAAGTCGTCCATTTTTGCTTGCATTGTCACTAATCTGAAAAAATAAAGATTAAAGTTGACAGCAAAGTATCTCTTGTTCTATTATGTGACCTTGACTCTGATTCATAAGAAATATATTTTTTACTATGTCGTTTTTTGGAGAGAAAAAAAGTCTTATTATATATACTATGTCATTTTTTTTAAACCTTACTATACCATGTCAATTTTTACGAAACATGGTCATTGCTAAAAATAAATATATAAATCAAATCGTCACAAATCACCAATATTACTGGAGATAGTGTCTTTCCACAATTAGGATTTTCGTTTTATGACAAATGGTCTATAGCAGGGGTGTCAAACTCCCATTGGTCTGCGGGCTGAATCCAGCTTAATTTCAGATCAAGCGGGCCGGACCAGTAAACTCATTGTAAAATTACATAGAACTAACAATAAGCCCATTTTTTTCCTTTGTATTAGTTACTAATACTAATAACCTTCAAAAAATTAGTAAATTATCAAAATGTTTATTAACAGAATTTCCTTTTACATTATGAACAAGAGAATAACGTAAGAACATAAATGTCAATTCATGTTGTCTGCACGTACTAAAACACTGCGCCACCTAGCGGATAATATACGAACTGCATTTTCTTCCCCGGGCCGTACCAAACCACCAGACGGGCCAAATCCGGCCCGCGGGACGTATGTTTGACACCCCTGGTCTATAGAACTTTCGAATTGGAAAAGTCATCATTGACCAGTCTTCTTTTCTATCCTTGTGCGATCTTTGAAACGATTGAAAAAAACACTAGACGTAATTCGATTTGGAGATATTATGACTGCAAGTGGAACTATATCTGTAGAGAAGCTCGCTATGTAGAAAACGGGAGCATTTCTTACCTTTTCGGCGGCATGCGTTGAGTTCACAAAAATCTGCCAAAGTAAAAAACAACAACTTCTTGGTGGACTTCTGTTCATGTCCTTTAACAAACGTGTCTTGGTTGGAGCTGACCCGAATTAGGCTGTTTAGATCATGCGATTAAAAACCTGAAAATAAGTTTACAAACAAAACGTAGCATTCAGGTAAACGAAAACATGTTTTGTTGATCGCCTTTTCCGGTCCGTTCCTTTTCCGGCTCACCAATATGACGTCAATTCAGGGAACGCCCTCGACTTTTTTTTATGTAATAGTTTGAAATAAAAGCCTAATCTTATGGAATGCTTCGCCTTTATATCAAATCAAAAGCCTTTATTGTCATCATACACAGTATAATGAACTAAGTCTTTATTTTAATGAGCAGATATACTGAATTACATAGTGTAGTGATCAGTCCAACAACTGTCCATTTCTCCAAACGAGATGTCACTCTATCACCTTTTCGGTGGACGAGGGGCCCTCGCTTTGGGAGGACTGCGCCTCGACTAGAACGGGGACGTTGACGGCCGACGCCACGGCGATGGGGACCAGTCGCTCCTTGCCATCCCCAGCCGCCTTCTCCCGCGGGGCCTGAATCTGCAGCCGTCCCCCAACTAGCGAGCAACGGACCGTCTCGGGTTCAACGTCGTCGGGCAAGTCCAGCTCCTGCCTGAACTCTTGACACCTGTACGAGTAGGAGCCTTTTCCGTCCTCTTGCTTCTTCTCCGTCTTCCCGCTGACCCTCAGCTTACGGCCCACCTGCTTGACCGACAGCTCCTCCGGGGAAAACTCCTGCGTGTCCAAACTGAGGGCCAAACTGCCTCCATCAGAGCTCAGCTGGTGGAAGGCGATGGGCCCGAAGGTGGCCGTGGCGGGCGTGCGGTCAATCTCATCGAAGATCTTCTGGTGAAGCCTCTCCATGTACTCCATGCTCTGCCTCATCTCCTGGACGTGTCGCAGCATTTCCTGCTCCAGGTGGTAGAAGAGCGGTCTGGTCTCGGGCCAAAGGCTGCGGACGGGCCAAAAGCCGTCGGTCAAGGGCCTGCTTTGGAAGACGCTGGGGCACAACATCCTGCTTCTTCTTGATCCTCGCAGCTCGAGTGTCTGATGTCGGCACGTCCTCGCTGCTTAAGTAGGCCCGGTCGAAAGTTCCAGCAGCGAGTTTGTCTGCGTGTGTGTCAGAGTCTAAATTCAGCACACGCGGCTGTCGCATGCCAACATGTCTATGCTTTGTTCTATTTCCGATGATAGACTCAGTCATAAGTCTTTCTAAAGCAGCAGCGGTAATCAAGTATTTTGATATTTCACTCACTGACGGCATTCAATCATTCATTTTATGAACCGCTTTGTCCTCACAAGGTTCGCAGGGTGATATAGTACCCATACTATACAGGCTGACAGCTGACAATTTGTAAACACAGCCTCATTGGATGGTCAATAGTGTTCATTTTGATGGAAGCCCAGCAGCACTACTTCTTGTAATGTTCTGTAAAGTTCGAATACAGTAAACAACTAATAATGAAACCATACCTGACAGGGAGGACGTGGGGAATCGAGGATTACGGGACATGGGCTCAACAGTGCAGACGATCCGACCAGGACTGACAAATATACAGGGTTTCAATAGACAGGCATGAGTTTGATGAGACATTCCGAGGACCTGGATCAGAGAAAAAACAGAAAGCAGGGTACATTATACACAGAGGGGGATTAGCTCAAATGGTAGAGCGCTCGCTTAGCATGCGAGAGGTAGCGGGATCGATGCCCGCATCCTCCACAGCTTTTTGCTCAGACCAGTTGTAGTGTTGAATTGTTTTTGCCAAAATAAACGAGAAAATCAACTCCAATGACTTTTATGTATTCACTGTTGTAATGATGTGTCATTCCTCTCTATTTTTGTGTGTGGGCATTTTAGTTATATATAGGCAAGGTTTGCAAGACAAAAAACTGTTTTTGCAAACATTTGACATATATACTAATTGCTAACCCCTGATGTTACTTGTCAAGAATTGAAAAATAAAATGAAATGGAGTGTTGCCTAAAAAGGAAAATATATTTGAGAAGAAAAAAAAGAGCGTGTTTCCGCCCGGTCTCGAACCGGGGACCTTTCGCGTGTTAGGCGAACGTGATAACCACTACACTACGGAAACTGACATTTGTTCAGCTGTATTTTTTATTAAGTTCATATACCCTAGTAGGCTTAAGAAATATCACATGCAATTGCCGGCTTAAGTATTTGCTTAAATTATATATTTTTTAATTTAAAAAATCGTACGTTTGGAAAACAATGTAACCTATAAAATAGCCGCCATTTAGTTTTCCATGAATCATTGAACATTGTGCCATATTTCTTATTTCAAAGCCAAATAATTTCCCAAAAAGTTATAGCTGCTTTTTTGGGAACTTGATGACAAAAATAAGGTAATAATATTCCATAATTTCTCTGTTACGGTTATAAAGCATTGAATTAGAAAAGTATGAAAACAATAACCCCCTCTAATGACTCAAACTTAAAGACCACCTTTACAAACTTTTCTTTTATTTGTCAAAAAACTTGTTTACAGCGCCAAGACCTCCAACCTGTAAAGCCTGCCGACATGTAAAATACCCTTACAATACATTAGAATCAAAACGGGTACCAAAAAGTACAGTAAAATTACACTTCCTTTCAATAGAAATGTCAGGAAGGGGAGAAGATAACACGAAAGGGAAAATAAAACCTTGAAAAAAAATGAAATACAATTTAAAAAAAAAATGGAAAAGTTACATTTCTGTTTTTTTTCTGTACAAATGGTCTTCTGTCATAAAAGGTGTCGCATCCATCCAGTCCAGTGTTTGCCTGGATCCTGAGGGAAAAGAATACAAGACTGTGACAAAAATGAAAAGTGGAAAACAAAGCAAGTCGAGGACCACGTACCTCATTCCCATCAGTATGGCTTGTAGGTGCTCTGGTGGCCCCGCCTGGGAGCCTTGCCGTAACTGGCGGTGGCTTGGCCCGCTGTAGAAAAATAAGATCAGGATTGCCGTCGCAAAGGCAACATTCAAAGGCAGCTTACTGTAGTCGTAGCCGGGATATCCATAGTAACCTCCCGTGGGGTAGTCGTAGCCGCCGTAGCTACTGTAGCCCCCGTAGCTGCCGTAACCTTGGCCGCTGTACGCCTGGTTATAGTAGCCCCCGTAGCCCCCCTGACTCCAGCTTTGGGTCTGACCTAACATTTCAGACAGAGTGAATCCACGCCACTTTCCCCATGTAGACTTATTTGATCAGACCTCCTCCTCGTGCGCCTCTTCCTCGGGCGCTGAATCCGCCGCCACGGCCTACGCCAAACTGCTGTTGTTGTTGCTGCTGTTGGTAAACCTCTTTAGGTTGGGCGATTTTCAGCTCGCACTTCAGACAGAAAAAATTTTTTAGTATGGATGTGTTATTTTTGAGAGGTGCAAGGATGCCATACCATTCCGCCCCCAAAGCTTTGGAACTTCTTGGCCATGCATTTCTTGACACTGGCTTCCTCTTTGTACGTGATGAAAATGAAGCCCCTCCTCTTCTTGGATTTTGGTTCCACCGGAAGCTCGATGGCTTCAATCTGTGAGACGGATGTTAAATAAGTGTTAATAAAAAAAATGTGTAGATGGCGATATATGTCTAATGCATTCCGGTTGGAAACTGCACTTAAAACTGTCGCTACCTCTCCGTAGGTACTAAAGTGAGTCCTGATGGCCTGCTCGGTGGCCTCTGGGTTCAAACCGCCCACAAAGATCTTCCTGGCAGGGTCCCTCTTCATGGCCAGTGCCCGCTTGGGGTCAATTTGTCGACCATCCAGTTTATGCTGGTTTTGCTCCAGCACCTGCACAAGGCAAAATTTTTAAAAAAAGTCAGCGACAGGACATGACGCAATTTCCACAGCGACCCACCTTGTCCACACTGGCCGCATCTTTGAACAGCACGAAGCCGAACCCCCGGGATCGCCCCGTGGCGGCGTCGATTTTGATGGTGCAGTCCGACACCTCGCCAAACTTGGAAAAGTAGTCCTTCAAATCTTTTTTGTTGGTCTCCCAGCTCAGGCCACCCACGAACATTTTGCTGCAAAAATAAGACCAGATTTTAAAATATTTTCTGCTGTAGTATAAAACATCCAATCCACTTCAAAACAGACTTGTTGCAAACTGTTGAAATTTACAAAGAAGCGACATGATCTCAAGAGTTGAGCGGCACTCACCCGGCATCTTCTTCACTTTTGCTAGCGTCAATCTTGTTGCCGTCTTCGGTGCTCTGGTCTTCGTCGTCGGCCATCAGTTCAGCCTCGGCGCCATTCTGGTCCTCGTTCAGGTCTTCGTTCAGGCCCTCATTCAGGTCCTCATTTAGGCCATCATTTAAGTCTTCGTTCAGGTCCTCATTCTGATCCTCGTCACCATTCTGTTCCGATGTCTCCATGAGCAGGATGTCAGCGTCAGCCATTGTAAAGATGAGTAATGTAGCCTGGCAATGTGTTAACAATTTCTTTTAAAATCATATTAAATGTTGCACGACCAAATGAGTTAGAACTCATATTATTAATAGGAGAACTTAGTTTGGAGAAAAATCAGTATTAGAACTAAATGCCAAAAGGTTTGCGTGGTTTAATTCAAATTGTCCCCATGTTCCGTTGGTTCACGGGGATTAAAGAGTGTCTTCATAGCTGCTTGAGAACCCAATGACTTTAATGACAAACAGTGGGGGGCGCTTCTCATTCAAACAAACGCACGCTCTATTCGAGACCAAAACATACGCCGTAAATACGATCGCTATTTAAATTTGGATCCCCACTACGTTGATTTCACACGACCTGCTGTCAAATGAGATATTTATACAAGTCTGAAATCATCTAACACCAGGCAATGTTTGGTAACAATAAGATGGAGATCTGCGTGCTAAAAAGCCGCGCAAGGCCCTATCTGGCTTTTGCCAAACAGATCCCCCTCCTGCCTAACGAAGATCAATACCTGGTTCTCAAATAGCCACTTGGAATGTAAATTTGGGTGTTAATCTAACCTCAAATGCGTGCTAACCATTAATTCCTTATATGTGACACATACTGTAAAGTAAATACATCGCTGTTAGCCACTAGCTCCGCGATAACATCGTCTCCAGAAGATGCACTTATACGCCATAAGGCTATATTCAAAGAGTATAACGTCATAGACAAGCAAGCAAGGGCACGTTGGTTGACACATGTGCACTTAGATTGAGGAAAATATTGCCATAATGTCTTACTTTAAGAAGGTAGGGGGAAAAGCGGGAGACGCCGGATAGGTGCTCAAAATGGACACTCCGAATTCGCCGCTAACTCGTGGTAGTTTATATACGAACGGATGTGACCGAGCGTCACTGCACGTCCAAACAACGCTTCTCCGGATTGGATGAAATGACAGAGCGTGCATATCATGGCGATGCCCCATTTGCGAGTCGGTGGCGGTGACATAAACATGGCGACGGAATGAACTAGTTGTTCCGTACTTTGGTCCTGTTGGACCATGTTTACGCGACATAACTTCTAACCAACATGTTTATCTGCTATTAAATGTATCTATCTCGAAATCGAGAAGAGTCAATCTATTACATTTTGACAATGGTCAAGTTGCACGAGTTGAGATCTGTCCGTTTACACATTGGATGCTATTTTGACAGAATGTCCCAAAGGATGCAAAACATCTATTTTCCAGATAGTTTACTTTCTCCTCAATGGTTGTATCATATAAAAAGTGCAATGATTTGCTGACCCCTGCACCATAATATAGACATCTTGACAAGTTTATCTGCAAATTATGGTCATAATCAATCTAAAGTTCTCCTTACCTGTGGTTTAACCATTTCACTGCTAATAATTTCCAAATATATAAATTTCCAAATATATATTTGACACAAGATCCATGCACTTAATGCACAGGTAAAAATACATTTGAATGTGGATGCTTTGCATACTCATCTTTGCAATTTGACCTAGTTAAAGTTTTTTTTATTTGTAAAGATAACCCAGTCACTATTTAATTTAAAAGAACTTTATCCGTGCACAGGAACAAAAAAATGGATGCTTATTCAAATGTAAAGAACAAATGAGCTATAGTTTTTATTTCTTTTCACCAACAATACACAGTTAGGTTGCTTTAATCAAATATTAGGAGTTTAAAAATACATTTACAGGTAGAATTCATTAAAAGCACTTGTGTTTCAAGACATTTAAAATGTTAAATCATTCATAATAAGTCAAAAATTCCTATCCTTTAAAGAGACAAACACCCTTGAGTACCCCCCTACGGTAAATCTGAAAAGGTACTATGAGCGGGATTTGCTGACCCAGTGGTACTTGTCCATGCGAGGCCCAGTGAAGGTGAACGAGGTCCGGTATGAATTGAAACCTTTGGAGGCTGGCGGCTGCAATGGTCCACAAGAAGGAAGGGCCACGTGAGACAGGCAGACATCCCCACCAAAGGGCTTTCGTGGGTAGGTTAGCCACGTTTGAGGGGCACCCAGAGCAAACTCGCTGAGCTGTGGAAGTAAACAAATAAAAAAATAAAAAAAACATTAAAATCCCAATTTTGACCAAAAAAAAAAAAAAGGAAACAGTCGAGTATAGAGTAAGAATAAATACATGACAACAACAAAAAAACTATTAGTCCAAACACGGAATCTTTGTTAGTGCATAATTTCTGGCATAGCAATTAAATTAATGCCAATTAATGTTTAAAGTCGATGACTAGCTAGATGAATAAATATACAAAAAATATATACATTAATTTAAAAATAGGGTTTCTGCAGAAAAATGTGCATTCAAATTGTGCATCTATAATCCTATTAATTAAAAAATGGAATATGGCATTTTGGAACAAAATGCTTTTCGGGTTAATCATGCTTTACATTGCCTAAATTTAAAATAAATAAATCAAGTCAACTTACTCTGTAGACGCTGTTTGGGTTGCTTACAGTTGGGATAGTTCTGGGTTGAGTACAATGCGAAGACAGGCTGCCAGTGCCACCGTCCTCTTCTTCGTTGTAGTCATCAACTTCATTGTCATCACCCTCATCCGAAGAGCTCTCCGAAGGCACGTCCAATGCGGCGCGTTCCACGGCGTCGTGGACACGCCGGGTAAACTGCCCGTTTGAACACCGCCGCCCATCCAACAAAGAGACGCAGAAGGGGGAACCGTGTTCACCGTACCTGCAGGAGAAGTTTTTCCTCATTTTCAGCAGTGTTGAGGTTGTACACAAAAATAATATACGCACCTGCAGGAAACCTCGCCGGGGTCAACCCAGATGGTGATCTCCAGAGGCAGGCCAAGGTCCCCGTAGTGGACTCCACTCCATTTGCATACCTTCTGAAGCACCGGATCCTCAGGCTGTATGCGGGTCATTCTCAGACATCTGCACAATATATGTTTTTTTTTTAGATTAGAACTTTATTTCATGCCGTATGCGGGAACTTTCTTGGTTGCAGTAGCACAAAAAAAAGATAATCCACAAATACAACCACTCTGGACAATTAAGGTTCCAGGGGTTCACTTTTGTCGACATCTACCTGTAGGCCTGTCCCTTGGTGGGCATATTGGGGTACCAGTGGTTCTTGTAGCACTCCAACAAGGCCGACGTAAGTGCAGCGCCAAAGCGTTCGCGCCCATCGTTGTCCAGACATCCGTAGCGCTTTACTAAGCGGGTCATAAAAAATACAGCTGCAGCAATCTCTTCCTTCATCATTCAGTTTCAAATTGAGAAAGGTTAAAACTGCTTGTCTTCTGAAACAGGGGGACGAGGTTAAAAACAAAAAGACCTGCTAGGACTGCAAGAAAAATAAAAGTAAAGAAGACAAACAGTAAAACAAAGCTCAAGCAAACAGATTTGCTGTTGTAACTCCATAAGAAAAAAATCAGTCTGCATTTAAATCAATACCTGTAGACAATTGAGTTAATTGGCATGGGCGGAGCTATTCGTTTGATTGGCTCTAAAGGCTAAATCTTGTAAAGTCCAATTATGCTTCCGATGTGTATTAAAATAAGTTTTTCAAGAGTTGATATATTTGGAGTGCTATTTCCCAATCATTAAACATAGTCAAGGGATAACAAAATCACCAGATTCATTTTTTATTTGGAGTGTGCGTTTTAGAAATTTTGACAACCCCATAGTAGATGAAAAATAAAATTACATTCAAAACCTCCACCATAAAACCCCTGAATTGAAGCAAGCACTAAAGTAAAACCAACAAGAACAGAAGCCGGGCGGAAAGTGCATTTTGTTGCATTTTTCATCAATTTAGTTTAGGCCTTCATAAAAATAAAAAATAAACATTTTGATGACCTAAATATCTTTTAACAATTTGATTCAACACAACAAAAAGGCAAAAGGTGCTTTTAAGAGCTACAATCCAAAATTCCCCAAAATAGATTAAAGTCCCCAAATTTTAACTTTTTATATAAGATGTCATTTTTAGGGAATACCACCAGGCAATAAATTGAAACCTGAAAAGGCTCACGTAATCAGGAGTGTAACAAAGCGGGATTTTTTTTATATAATTCAAGCATGGGTGAGGCTCAGCATAATTCAAAATGTGTTCAACAACAGAAATAAATAAACCCGCAAGAATAAACCCAAGTAAGCGTCAGACAACAACAACAACAACGTAAATCAGAAACCGCATTCCGTGACCAAGACACACAAACTACAGGAGGATTGAATAGGTAACAAAATATGACAATAGCATTAAAGTGCAGCCATTTTCATAACATATCACATAAGTCGAAAAAAAAACATGGACAAAAACTCACATCAGTAAATTATCTTGACAGTATCGATGACTTTGACCAAGTATTGCCATTAAGAACTGTAAAATAAAATAAAAAAACTATTTTGAATTAGGAAAAAAAGGAGCCTGACAAACTGCATCCAATTAATTATACAGAAGACATCATGTGATTGGGCAAAAGAAATAAGCAAGCAGTCTTTTTGCATGTCTTTCCCATATCAGAATTTTTAGCCAGTAGTATTACTGCCTGGGAGTACAGTTTATTGTCATGAGAAAGTTTTACCAGACTTAAAGACAGCAGTAAAAACAGGCTAAAATCCAGATCTTAGGGTTTCTAGTTCAGAAGACTCTAAAGAGTCATACATTTACAGAATTAAGTTTTAGGCAAAACATGGAGTAGTACAACAAATTTTGGCACGTTAGAGTTTGGAATTGAATGTGTCGCCTGTTTGAATTTCCAACAGATTTTTTTCACCTTGACTCTTATAAACCTTGGTTGGAAATTCATAAATGTGTTGTTAGAAATGTACATTCTGGTGGCACAATTTTACTTCCATACATAACTGCAGTAGGCGCACGCTTGTTTAACTACTGCGTTGCCATTAGCGTCACAGCAAAAGGCTTTGGCTCCGATTGACACCCACATTGGGCTATTTACGCCTTAAGAATCTCCAGCTCCAAACAAAAACTTATGGCGGCATCTTACTGTAAAATCTGTTGTAACAGATGGACTGTTTTGCTTTTGAAACATTTCAAAGCTTACAAAGTTTCTAACTATACTTTCTCACATCTTTGAAAAAAAGCTGAGGCAAGACCAGTAACAAATTGGCAAACATTTGGCCCTGCAATAAGTAAGTACCTGCCGGCCGGGTCACGGGGTTCACGATTGCGCTGAAAAAGAATGAGTCACCCATAAATAAATAGCGTAATAAAATAAAATAACATGGTGTTGGATAAGTGTGGTGGGGTGGAAGGCTGATGTTTTGGTTGAGTTGCTGGTAAAGGAGTGTGACTATATACTGACACCACAACTCTTCCAGTGTTGCTGCCGACTTCTCCGGCGAAACTCCCCGTGTCCAATCGACACAGTCCAATAGATCAGTGCTGTCCCACTCTGCGTGTTTCCACGCTTACAATGGGAGCTTCTTTAGCTGCTCAAAGGTGATGAAGAACTGAGATGGTTGGTAAAGGAAAACATCTGCTGACAACTAAATCAAACTATTATCAAACAACTTTATTTTTTTTTAAACTTGTATAAAGTGTCTGGATTAGAATTTAGCCGTACTGTCACTCCTTTTAATGGCTTAATAGTGTTCTTATATATGTGTATGCTGTTTTTACATACATATAAACAACTGAAGAAATAAAGGGTTCATTCATAGTGGCTAGTATTAAAGAATGTGGAATAACTCCTGCTAATTCAATGTAAAATGCTGCCCTCCAAGTTACAAAACAAGTTCTGGAACCAATACATTTTGTAAGTAGAAGTACCAATGTATTATATATATAAAAAAAATTAAAAACACTCTAATTGCAAAAGATACAATGATGTTCCAAGGCCCCAGCCGGAGCCAGTTGGGCCAGAAGCCTTTATAGAGCGCGAAGAAGCCCTCGTTCCTCCAAGTCTGCATCAAGCCGTCCAACGTGCCTTTGTACATGGGCGCCCCCGAAATCACCCGCTGGTTCATCATGCGCGTGCGCACGACGTCCACTGGGTTGGAAGCCAGCGCTCCCGCTAGGCCGCAGGTGAAACTTGAACTACACACAGCCCCAAAAAATAAAAGGTTGGTTAAAAAGTAAAGATTGAATTCAATGACTAATATTCACTCTTACATGAAATGCGTCAAAATGGTATCGCCCATGACACCGGATCGGAGGAGGTGCTTCTTTGTGATATCGTAAACGGGAAGTTCCACACCAACGACGATGGCGGCTCTCTGCGCCGTGGGGATCACGCCCTAATGTTGACAAATACATATTCAACTCTTTCACTGCTATTGACAATGATGGATGTCCAATTATGGGGCTCTTTTCATCCTTTTACTGTGAATTTGAATGAGTTGATCTATAGTAGACAGGATGGATTAAATGTTTCTCACTGTCAATAGTAGCTAAAGAGTTCAAATAGACATGAATGGAGCGGACTCACTCTCCAAAGGCCTTTGGTGCCTTCTGTCTGGTAGATATTGATGAAATTGGACATCATGCTGCCCTGAAGTAGACTGCCCTGCGCCTGCATTCTGATCTAAAATCGGACAAGGTTGGTATTAGTAAAATCATGATGAATTTGTCTCTTGTTGGATGAAAGAAAAACTTGAAAACTTAAAAAAAAAAATAGAAACCGACTTTAAGGACATCTGTGGGATTTGCCATAGAAGATGACAGGACACCGGCAACGACACCGCAGAAGACATTGATGACCATTGTCTCATCTGCCAACAAACAAACATTTGCTTCAAATAATTTCAACAATTTTATTTAGATGTCGACTCATATGGGATTTTCAATAGCGGTTAGAAATTAAATAAAACAATATCTGTATTGCTGTACTCTAACTTTCTCTTCAATTAAGCTTTTTTCATTTTATTTCTATGATGTTACCTTCTGGATGAGCGACAAAAAGCCTCTTTAGGGAGTTATAAGTTCCAATCTTGATGGTCCCATACGACGCTTGTCTTAAGAGTGCAGGTGAGATCCTGCGACAAGTACAAACAGTGTGTTATCATGAATAAAGAAGACAAAAACAGATTTCCACATACTACTTGAAAATGCAAAGTTTTTGACCCCGAGTAAAGTGCCCGGACGCCTTCCTCTTTGCCGATCCTGAACAGGGCATGGAACATGCCCTTGTAGCGCACCTCCATGTACTGAGACTGACCCTGCACCTGGAGTCGTGTCTTTGTCAGATCGATGGGGAATGTGCCTAGAAAAAAAAAAAAAAAGCAATGGAGGTGTGTTTTCAAGATCTGTGTTGCATTTGTTCATTTGGTAAATTAAAATACACATGCGCCCAACAAAAAGCTCCATGTTAGCTTTCTCCTTACACTCATACACCTGCACAGATATAAAATGTTCGTGCTTGCTATTCATTTTAATGCATTAATGAATAATTTTCTCTCATTTGTGTTTCTCATATCATTCATACAACATTATGACTTTAATCATTTGTAAATGGTTAAGCTGGTAGTTCTTTTTTGAGGTCTGTGCAACAAATTGGAGAATTTACGTATAAAATACTATTTACAAAAAATTCAATTTACGAAACAAGTTCTGGAAGCAAATAATTTCGTGAGTAGAGGTAACACTGAAAATCATTCAAATGACAAACCATAAACGACAACATACAATGATGAATGGATGTCTCACTCTTTGACACGGAGCATCACCTACCAAATTCTGCAACGATCGAGGCCATGCCACCGTAGATGAACGGCTTCCAGTTCAGGTTGGCCATGTCTGCAGATGCGGAGGCGCCGGCTTCTGCTGCCTCTGCCTGCTGAAGTCCGGCTAGGAACAACACCAAAGCGCTCAGACACAGGTCTAAACAGCAGCGCTGTGAAAGGAGGCGAATAAGTAGGATGTAAAACATGATGCTGCTGTGATGAGCAGCGACTCTCATCAGCATCAGCACCCGATAGCACACTGCGCCCGGAAACTGACAACGAAATGACGTCACGTCGGCTCCTTCAATGCTATTCGAAGACAAACGTGTCAATCAAAACGTGAAACGCAATATTGACGAAAGGTTACATGGTGAATTTTAAGTATTTTGTATTTATATGAAGCGGCCTCTCTTAAAAGTAAATAATTATACACAGATCAATATATAAATACTACAATATATAAATAAATATTTTATAATACACAGACAATGCGGCGAAATACACAGAACGACGCTTCGCGGTAATTGGCTGGCCATCAATGTCATTTAAACACTCCGCGATTCTATTGGTGCATGATACCCAAATCTAACAATACTAAAATAACAACTTTTAAAGTCGCGTGATGGGCATCCGAGATTGTTTATATTTCAAAATTAAACTTCACCATAGATCGTTTATATTTCTAAACATAACTCGTGGAGATCGCTGTCTTAGCGAGTTAGCAACTGTCAGCTAGTCGACTAGCACTTTCAAGCGATTACTACTAGCCTGTTGGACCGCTTCCAAACACTTCCGATTACGATAAATCACTCTTACATACCCGTGCAAAGATAATAAAATTCAGCAGCTGCTAGCCCGCTAGATTTTCCATGATTCAATACGTTTTTATGGTTAACTCTGGCGGAGCGATGAATGACAAACTTATTGGTCGTCGATTTCGGCTCGTCTCCATTAAAGCTAATGTCAAGTGCAACGGAAGATACATGGGCAAGGTTTCCGGCTTGCACTTTCAATGTAAAAGGATTTGTTCCACTGTGTACAACGTTGAAATCAAATGGTCGTTGTTCGTAGTTAAATCAAATAAAAAACAACAACATGGTGTTTTACATGTAGTATTTTGGATCAAATTCAAATGTTCTTGTTCTTGTTTTTGCGATGTGGGACGAAACAGGATTACCCAAAGAAAACCCACACAAACCCGGGAAGAACATGCAGACTCTGCACAGTGAGGACCGGCCTCCTTCTGCATCTCCACTACTGATCATCCCATTAAAAATGTATTAATGCTTGGCATAAACAATTTGACAATTTCAATGACACAGTTCTAGAGAAAAAATCTGTGCATTATAGTTTCCACAGTAATACATTTTATTCATCATACTTCAAAAGTCAGACATTTTACAGGTTTATTGAGATCTTTGTTTACAAGGTTTACGAGGACGAGGATCTTGCGGTGAAGAAGTCTCTACTGTCCACCTTCTGTTTTTAGACATCTCTCTGCGCCTATTTTCCACATACATACAGATGCACACAACATAAATAGCACATGGACAGGCACATAAATATAAAATTATAAATATAAATTATGAATTCCCCAACAGAGTTGTGTTTCTTGTAATGTTTGCGGATAAAAAGGTTGTATTTGTCATGTTTACACACAAATACTTCTAACTATCACAACAAATACTTTGCCAAATCTTTACTACATGGATATAATTTGCTGGATATTAAAAGGCTTCAACCCCACTGATTCCAGTAAAATAAAAATAACATAAATCTGCTATGCTGGCGCTTCTGGTTGATTCAGCTTTTGTAAAACTTCAGAATTCACAATATAGCGACATTAAAACACCCGTATTCTGTCTGATCCCAGGGGAAATACAAAATATATGGATGTCATTGTAGTATGCTGCAGAGTGGGGGGTGTACCTAATAAAGTGAGCAAGCCTCACCGGGGTCCGGCTGAGGTTCCGTAACTGCCGCTGCCACGTTGGCGCTGACGGCACAATAGCTTGGTTGCATGCCGGACACAGTACATTACCACGGACAACAGGGCGCTCTTGGGGGGCATTTTCAGCCTGAGTGACAGGTGGAAAAGGGGGAAAAAAACAAACAGTTCATCACTATTCACCAAATGACGTCCAATCCATTTGAACCTGTTCGAATGGATTGTATGTCTGTCATTGTTAATGGCAGCCAATGATTTTATGTCTATGGGCGGATGAGATTTTGAGGGAGTGAGCCAGGCGGTCGTAGTTCATTTGAAGCAGGTTTGAATGTAGCTTTATTATTGTATTATATTTTCAGTTTTTGCTTTCACATTGGATTCAAATGTACAAACAGCACATTTGTTGGTTAATTAATGCAATTAAACAAAATTAGATGATAGTATGGTTGCAATACAGATGTTTGGTACCAAAATTGGATGTAGTTTTGATTTATTTTATTTAATTCTGCTGACGAGTACTGGCATCATCACATCATGTTGTTTCTGTCAAACAATTCCTAGTCAAATACTGTATGCATATACTGTACATTAAATTCTATTAGGCTGTGTTTTTTTCAATACAGTGTGAAAAATACTAGGGAATACTCGATCTATAAATTTAGCATTTCAGTTTGGAACATCATTTTGGTCAGACTGAAAACTGGTAAAGAAAAAAAAGAAAGACTAATCGCACCAAACAATGAACTTTTACTTACAAATTCTTCTTATTGAAGTGAAGTCAGGAAAGAGGCGTCGTCTCAAGCTCTTAACAGAACCCAAATCGGAACTCTGACCTTGCTTCAACGGACCACAGGCCGCCATAAATGCTGAGGTGGGCGCTTTGCAGAAGGTCCTGAATGGTCCAGTGGCGCTTGGATAACATTGACTCATTGTGTCAAATGTGGCAAGAGCTGTTTATGTGTTTTTTTTTTTTTTTTTTTAGAGAGAGAGAGAGAGGTGGGATCTCATGTTGATAAAAAGCTTGCTTTTCGCCAGTGTTGCTGTTAAGTCTTACTGACATCAGATATCAGACATTCAGAAGTTATTTTTTTGTTTACACAGAGTAAATATAGTAGTAATGAAGTAAAAATGCAAAATAAAAGATTTCAATTCAATTTCAAGGGTTTTATCTGTATTAGTCCCAACTACATAAGTGACTTCAAATACTATATACTTTTGAGGACAAATCAAAAGATCAGGTATAGTATAAAAAACACTAGAAACATGTTAAAATGTATTTCATTTAGTAAATTCTGACTTAACACCTCACCTTTCAACGTTGATCCCTTTTACACGAGGATGTGCAAAAGCCTCATTAGCCATATCTGTTTGTGTGTCTAGCCGAGTGGAAAATGTCTGTCCGGCGGGCGGGTGAGAGTTAAGTAGTGCTGGCGGATTGGACTTTAACTGGAACAACTATTTTTGGAAGAAAGAAAAAAAAAACGACTCAGTCCTAGGGATGTCGGAAAGAAAACTCCATTTTATCAAGTGGCCGGATGGCAGAAGGCTGCAGGTAGAATCAAGATCGCATTGGTGGCGCCAGTATGACGGCGTTTGAGGTGAGGCCGCGGGTGACGGCTTGGATCCTGAGCGTGGCCTCCTGCTTGATTGTGGGCACCAATGTGCTGGTGGCCACCGCCGTTCTGCGGCTCCTAGCCAGGAGACGAAGCCAGAGCTGGTGTTTTGTCCTCAACCTGGCCTTGGCCGACAGCCTGGTGGGTTTAGCCATCACCGGCCTGGCCACCGAGGACTTCGGTACCAACGTCACCTCCATGGACGTGGATGGACACCCGCGTCAAAGTAGCGAAAACTCCACGTCTGCCGCACTGGGAAAGAGCCGTTGTTTGATGCGGATGGCCTGCGTGATGTCGCCGTGCACTGCCTCCATATTGTCCATGTTTCTGATCTCACTGGACCGTTACGCTGCCATCAAGGTCCCTCTGAGGTATTACCGGTTCTCTGGGAAGGGGACGGCGACCGGGTCTCTTCTGGTTCTTTGGGCTTGCGCGTTCATCATGGGATTCTTACCAGGTAAATCCCTCACTTGCTTTAGTTCCCGAGTAAAATCATCTATCTACTCATTGCGTTTGATACAGCTAATCAGCCTAACTGGTGAATGGGATGTATATTTCCAACATGTCCACAGTGATGGTCCGGCAACTGCAAGCAGATGGGTATGGCGGCCTATGTGCCTTCTTCGCCGTAATCTACCCAACTGGCATCATCGTCCTCTTCAGCGTCTGCTTCTTCCCCGTCCTCTCTGCGTTCATTTATATTTACATGGACATCTTGAAGATTGCTTGCGGCCACCAACGGCAGATTTTCCAGATCAGACAGGCGGGCTCTCGGACCACCGCCGAGCCTTCACCGCCCCTGCAACATTCCCAGTGGCCCCAGACAAGACACCGGTACTGGAGTCACGTCAAGGCTTTGAGGACCGTGGCTTTACTGGTGGGCTGTTTCCTGACCCTTTGGTGCCCCTTCTTTGTGGTTAGCATCGTGCACCTGCTGTGTAAAAACTGCCATCTTATCACAGTGTTGGAGAACCACCTGTGGCTATTGGGTATGTCTAACTCACTCATCAATCCATTGGTGTATGCCTTTTGGCAGAGGGAGGTGAGGATGCAGATTGCCAACATGTTTGTGTGCATGGCAGGAAGAGTTTTAGCTCCCGGTCCGGTTTTGGAGGGCGGTGATCTTCAGTCACATGCGCAGACTTGAATATGGCAGCACTAATTCAAATCTCCGGAGCTAGGATACGTTAAAAAGGCTACATCCAGGAACTATCTCCATCCCCCATGATGTCACATTGCTTTTGACCATCTGTTTCAGTTCAATCTGTACATTGAGAGTAATTCTAAACGATTTACTGTAGGCCTCATGTGGATAACAAAAAAAATATATATCCAAGGACTCTGTTTTAGTGAAAGGTTTTCATGTGTAGTTAATTATTCAGTCATGGAAACATCCTGGTTTGCTCCACTGCCAATAAATCTGCCAGTGTGGCCACATGGATGTTGCTCAGCTTGGATACATATTGACTTAAGTGTGACCGCAGGCTGTCGTGTCTGTGTAATCTAATCAGGTATGGCAGGTTGCAAGATCTAATTGGGTCCTATATTCCATATTAGAGGGCTCCTGTAACAATATCAAACAGTTAAATTTTTGCTAAAGTTGAAACAGAGCATATTTATTCACAATGAATCAACAGAAAACACAACTAAATTGATATAGCAAAAGGAATGCTCTCTATGGTCTGTTAAAAAAACAATGACAAATCCTTAACTCGTTGTTTTCCATTTGCTCCAAAAAAAATGTCTAATTTACGCCTAGCACCATCACAGGCAGCCAATGAGTTAAGCAGTAGAGCTTGAGGTACAATGTCATTCTATATACAGTATTGGCTTGATGATGTATGTACATCTATACATTTGCAAGGTGTCTTGAAAATGTAAACACCCTTTAAGAGGGGTGATAACTAAATTCTCCGTTTTTTTTCTTCTCCAAATTTAAGCCCTTTCAATCAATGCCACGTTAATTGAGGAAGAAAATTCTAAAAATGCTACTCAAAGTATGAAAATAAAGTTAAAGTGGAAACTTTTCACATTACATATTATTAGGGTGTAAAAAATAATGTGAGGAGAGGGTATGTGTGTTAGTTTTGTTTGTGTCTTGCCGTTCTGGCGGGTTGAAAAAATGGGTGCCACAAGGCCTCCTCCACGGTGATCCGTCGATCCACATCGTATTCCAGCATGCAAAGTAGAAGATCCAACAACTGCCGCTCATCCTCGGTCTGCCTTGGCAAGCTCTGTCATAGCAGACCAGATTCAGTCAACTTCATGTTTTGCTTCCAGATTTAAATTGAGTATTTGTAGTGTACCTTGAGAGGCTTGCAGTGTTTTTGAATGAATTTTGCTGAGGAGCTGTGCTCGTCCCAGTCCAGTCGCCCATTGAGAACGTATTGCTGCTTCCTGTACAGTAGAGAATGAACCCTTAACTCATTTACACTGATTGTGCTTGTTCAATCTCTGCCAATCCCCCACTCAAATTGGATTGGACATCTATCGCTGTCAATTGTTAGTGGTTCTTAATCACGTAATCCCAGCCAACCCAAACCCCAAAAAGTGTACAATGTTGGGATTACGTGTACACTGTACATAGAATAGATATTTGTATTTGTGGTACCTTGTTTTTTGAAGCAATTTTGGTGGGATAGGTCCCAGGAGTTTCTCCATCATGGCCAAATGTTCCTTACTGTCATGGGTCTGAAACAATAAATAGCAATATGGCGACTAGGTTTTAGTGGAGAAAAAACAAAGACTTTCATTGGGATTTTTTCACACAAATGGTGAGGTATAAGTAGAGCCACTTCTGAAAAATGTTACACCATATCAAACAAACCATTTCAGCAGACACCACTCTGAACCTCTAAATCAGGAATGTCAGAAGGGTCGTTAAGTTAAGATCAGCTCTCGCTCGTGTACATACCGGGAATAGTGTCTGTCCAAGGTAGTACTCCATGAGAACACAGGCCAAACTCCACACATCACATGACTGGTTCCAGCCCAAATCTGAACAGACATGTTCAAAATCAGAAAGCATAAAGCCACAGAAGAGCAGAAAATGAGTATTTTGTGTAATAAACTGGAATGAAAAGTGCATTCATACCAAGTATGATTTCTGGAGCTCGATAGTGCCGTGTGGAGACCACAGATTCGTGGTGCTCGTGGTCGAAAACGGCAGTTCCAAAGTCCACCACCTTCACATCCAGACTCCTCATGTTCATCTGGTCTTTTTTCTGACGTAAACAATTGTTCTTTTAGGAGGGGTAACTCCAGGAGAACTATGGGGAAGTCCTTTACCGTATCCTTGTTGAACTCCATGTCGTAGTCAGAGGAAACAAAGAGGATGTTTTCTGGTTTCAGATCGGTGTGAGTCAGCTTATTGCGATGAAGGACTGAAAGAGAAAAAATACTTGAAAGGTTGAACACCTTTGGAATTTTGTGTTGAATTTTGGCAGTACAATGATCCTTTTTATTCATTTATTCATTACTCTTAACTCACAGCTGACAGCTCTGAAGATTTGGTAGGCCATATGTCGGATCTGCTCCACGCTGAAGGGCTGGAAATGGTTTTGCCAGAGGATCTGGTAGGTACTGATACCCAGCAGCTCCAGGACCAAGCACACATGACCTTGATGCTCAAACCAATCCAACATCCTCACACATGCACTGGGAAAAGTGTAAAACAAGTCCAAAGTCGTCAGTAGGAGGGATTCTAAACCAATGTATTGACATTTTGTCTCTAAGATTTAATGAATAGCATTTTGCTTTCTTTCTGATATTATGGTGTTCCACACAGCACCTTTATAGAGACAGGTTTATTTTCTTTTGCTTTATTAACAGAAGTGGCTGTATACGAACTATGCAATACTTTGGCTTTACTATTTCAGATAACACAAGAAGTTTTTGGAGTTCAAATCAACTCACAATTTGTTGTCATCATCCAAAGAGTTGATCTCCTCCAAAACGGCAATCTCACACTTGGCTGCTTGCCAGAAGCATTTGATGTTGCGAGCAATCTTCACTGCCACATGTATACCTCTGGAAAAATGAGCAAAAAAAACTTCTGATAAAGCTTGAAATTCATTTCCTTGAAAAAAAAAACCTATTAAAATTCAGCTTACTTGACTCGGTCAATACACTCCAGCACCTTTCCGAAGGCTCCCTCTCCAAGTGTTGACACCACCTCATCTGGAAAGCACATTCAATTATGACAACCTGATTCCCAAAGATGGAAAGAACCAAAAGCCACTTACAGCGTTGCTTAATCACCAGCCCAACGTGGTAGAGCATATGGCCCATCTCTTCACTGATGTCTTGGCTCCTACCGGTTTGACTACTCGGAATATGATCGCTGAGGTGAGTGGATTCGAGCTAAAATATAAAAAAAAATATTGAAGAGTGGTAATACATGTAGTGTTTCTCATTTAAAGACCTGTGATAGTCAGTATTTGCAAAAAGAAGTATGGGAAGGTCCATACCGAATTGCAAAACCTTGCTGAGCTGTGTTGGTCATCACTTGCACTGTTCTTGTTCTCAACATGGACTGAGTCGCTTTTGCCCTTGTTGCCGTCTACCAAAGACAAAGTGGATTACTCACTTAACAGCAGTTCAGGGTCATAACTTGAAGAAAAAGATTCATGCCGATGAAATACCTAACCAAGAACCAATGTCCTGGTCTTTCCTGCCCATGGTACTGGTGTTCCTGAACCGCCTTAGTCTTGCTTCACTTTCTCTGATCAAGAAACGACAGTGGACACCTTGTTTGAACAATAAAAAAGTATATATAATATCCAAAAGATGGCGTAATGACAAATATGACTACTACTACTCAATAACATTTTGCAGTTGACTCTAGTTAAGACGGTTCTCTCATTTTATTTGCAGTTAAATACCTTAAGATTCTTTTGAACAGTCATTAAAGACAAGGAGAAAAAACAGCTTTGTTTTCTGTTTCTTTTCCTTTTGTAGAAAGTCAGTCTTATTCAACTCTGAGAATTGTTTGAATTTACCTTAATCCACAGAACGCAGAATGACTTCAGTTGTGTTCTCTCTTAGCAGCTCGATTCTCTGGGCTCTCCTGCTGCCTTGTCTGCCTCCAGTTTTCTTCCTGCTCCTGCACCCCCCACAAGGTGGAACGTGAGTGCTGGATGCCGCGTGTCCTGCCAAAAAAGGGGTTACAGATTTGGCGTGACCAGTGCAATAAAACATGATGTCCTTCGAAAAAGCAAGACGTCGAAAACACTGCAACAGTGGTAAAAGTCACAGCCAGACGCAGTGAAACGAGAGACGGGGAATAAGGTGGGCAAAGGGGAGGAAAAACCGCTGTACCACTCACTCCCAGATGACCACCCGGCACGGACTCCTTTTTCAAAATAGAAAACATGGCCGTTCTAATTTTACTAGGAGATAATGGTTTTGTAATGTAAGGGTACACGCATATGTACATATTTTATGAGGCGTGAGGTTTTGGTTCTTTGCCTAGAATGTCAAAATGCGTCACATGTTTAATACTAAGCATTTAAAAAGGAATGGAACTGAACATAAACTTTGACACAGCAACTGATTTTCTTTTTTTTGAATGATTTTAGGGTTTTTATGAGAATCTTTGACCAATAAGGAAAGACAAAATGTACTCATGGTGTACCTCAGGGCTCTTGTCGAAAGCCCCTCTTATTTTGACAGTTTATGCGATATAGACTAATATGGAGGTGGCATCAAAACAAAAAATCTTAGCAATGTTCCTTAATTGACATGGTAAGTCAACACCTATCTTTAGCGACAAGTGGCAAAAGAGCAAGGCAACAGCACCTCATCTAAAAAGTCAAACTAAAATTAACAAGACAACACGATTGGCTACACACACTCAAGCCAGACAGCAGAACAAGTTAACAACAGCTGCCTCACGTTCTTGTGGTGACCCACCGGTTGTGGGAGGGCTTATTTGATATGGAAATTACACTGATTACATAATATGTTGAGGGGGGCAAAATGACACGTCAAATTTCATCTTAATAGCATCCATCCAATCATATAAAAGATTCATTTGACTTACAAGAAATACAGTTAATTTCCAACCAGATATAAATTTTAAAAACACTACAATGCTAAAAATGAAAAAAAAACTATCATTTTTTCCACTTTGAATTGAAGTACTAGGCAAGACACCATTTATTTGTACATTTACCGGAGCATGATTTATTAATTCAATTAGTGAGAGGAGGCACTTCAATGTTTAATTCACTGAAAAGCTTATTACTTAGACGCATGCAGAGTTATGTTGTTTTCATGGCAGTTGCCAGTGCATTGTGGTGTATTGAAGGACAGCTGTTAAAGCTCTAGGCCTGAATTAGAAGATACAATTGATCAGGTAGATGTATGACCGCCCGTTAATATATATATCACTTGCACCTTTGACCCTGCATCCTTTTTTGAATACGAAATAAACCTTGTGGTATTCCTCAGGGAGCCTGCCTAAAGCCCTTGTTCTCCCGTACTTTGTGATGATAATCCTTGTAAGGATAAAAAATCATTCCCACTTTACCATCAAATTGAAGTTTTGACCTAGTACTTTAATTGCAAGAAATAGTCTACATATTTTTTTACTGAGGTACTCAGTGTTAGTGCCCAAATACAAAACAACAGAGTGGATGAAATCTTAGTGTCATGTGAGCTACCAATAGTACCTTGATGATTGACAGGTAGATCATCATAGACGTATTGAGCACCACTGAGAATATCTGCAATTGACTGGTGAACATATCCAGACTTGGACCCCATTTCTCTTCCCAAAAGGTCATCAGAGAAAGTCACCAGTTCACCCACCTAAAAAAAACAACAAATGGATCATAAAAGGGTCAGCAGTGGCAGCCTTTCCAATACGTAGATCCGAAATAGGTCTCCAGGGAATTGCTATTGGCTTTCCAATTATCCAAGTGAAAGTAGCCACACATTTTTCAATTAAATTCATGAACTTAAATCATTTCTAAATTATTTCCAATACATCACAAAGAAAAAAAAGGACAACAAGTTGACAGTGGCTTTTTTCAGTGAGTTCACATGTTGTCAGAGAAAACCAGTTTGTCTTCCTTTAAATGTAAATCATGTAGACTGAGCGCAAGTGTGTCTTGCAGTAGGCCATATCTCAGCAACAGATTTAGAGGCAGATCATCCCTATCTCTCTTCGTCTTTCGCACGCTCTCTCTCTCTTTCTATCTTTCTTTCTGCTGTGATTACTGGGGTAAAAGAGGTCTGCGTCGCAGAGAACCAATTTTCCTAATGCACTAGCACACATATACAGCACCACGGTTATTGATGATGTAAATGGGGAGGAGGGGGGGGGGACCCGAGGCCACACATAGTGCTGGGAAATGGGAGAGGGAGAGAGAACGAGGGAGGGCGAAGGAACATAGGGAAAGGACAAGCTGGACAAAAAAGAGGGACACGCCGGGCGAAGAAGAAAGAAAAGAACGGGGGACGGGATGGAAGCGAGCAAAGAGGACACACCAAGATGTTCTAGGATCAGATAGGACGTCCAGTTAAAGGGACTGTGAAAAGAAGGCTCCTTTAGATTTGGATTTTTATGAGGGGACAACAGGAAAAATGGGACACAACTTCCAAGGCTGATGGAATAATACTGCTTTTGTTATACCAAAATGGGCTTACAGAGTAAGTCCAGAGCAGTCCAAAGGGGGTTTTGTCTGCCGTGGGACTTACCCTTTAACTGGAGGAGTCAAAGGATGAAGCTTTCAGAGGGAGAAATAAGCACATTTGTATGAAGACACTTGTTATATCAATGCAACTCCCAGTGATGAATATATTCCAGGACCATCCGTCTTTCCCTTTAATTTGCTCAAAAGCAAGGCAGCAGGAGTTCATCCCACTTACGGACCACACTCCGAAGAGATGTCCATCCAGACATAATAATTGCTTCAACATCATCCCAAGAAAAGCCAGCAATGTGAATTACAACCTGTTTTTCAGAGCAACTTATAGACTGGAGTCTAGACTATTTGTTTCAGAAAACTGAGGAGAATGAACAGTGACATCATCTCTAGAATCCCTTGACAAAAAATATTTTAGATGGAGACAAAAAGAGGTAAAAATGCAATGATTGATGAAACAAAATAGCCCAAATTGACTCACTTTGTACCAGCCAAACTGCACGAGAGCGTTTAACAATCATCGTTACCAAGCAACAGAGTTCTGCAGCATGGGACTCAGCTGCTTCAAGTCCTGGAAACATGACAGAGCAGGCCTCAAAGGTGACATACACACAAACAACATATTAATCCCATTAGATCATATGTGTGACCTTGAGGTTAAATGCTTACTAAGGGGTTTTGACGTTCTTCAAATTTGACTTTGAAGAAGAGAAACAGTGAAGAATAATGGAAGCCAAAAGTCTAGTGACTAGCATGTGTCTTAAATTGAAAAATAAATAATAATCTCCATTTACTACTGTAAAACTAGAAATAATGACTTGACAATAATTGAGATGTTTCCAGGCTGACCTCCCGTCATCTTATCTCCAATTACTAGTTTCTGTTCTGCCACTGAAACTGGCTCCACAAAAAAAATGACTGCACAGCAGTTTGACTGATTAAATAATTTGGATAGGACTTGCGTTTTTATCACTGGAAACATAAAACACATTTTTTGGGTTGATTGTTGCAGGGAACAGAGATGTTTTGGCCAGCCCAGGCTCATACTTCTTCCTGTCCAACAGCGCTGGCCAGGGAGATGAATGGCTGAAAAGCCTCAACAAGGGAGTCTGGATCCCCTTCACAGGTACACCCAATGAGTCTTGTCATCCTCAAATTTGTACTGAATATACTTATGACTATACCATATGCTGTAACTATCTCTGTCTTAAACATGGGTCAAGCCAATACTACCACAGGTTAAAATGACTGCATCTCCACATGTCCTACCTTTACTGCTTAGGCGTCTTTGGTCAGCGTCTGGAAGAGACAGTATTGTACGAGCGTCGTTATGGCATACACTCAGTCCCTCTGGTAGTGGAGCAGTGCGTGGCCTTCATTCGTGAGCGGGGTCTCCAGGAGGTGGGCTTGTTTCGACAACCGGGACGATCAAGCTTGGTGAAAGAGTTGCAGGAAGCCTTCGACGCTGGGGAGAGGCCCTCCTTCGACAGGTGGATGGGGGGACTTTATGCTTTTACCTTAAAAAGAAAAAACTGATGTTATCCAAAAGAGTCATGGCAATTTCTAGATAAGTTTTCTGTGTTTGCAGCAACACAGATGTCCACACAGTGGCATCACTGTTGAAGCTCTACTTGCGACAGCTGCCAGAGCCTTTGGTTCCGTTCAGCCATCACAAAGACTTCTTACTCAGTGGTCAAAAGCTTTTAAGTGACCGCATGCAGGTGCTGTGGTACTCCATAGAAAATTTAATTGTTGATGAAAAGGAAATCACTGTCTGTGTGCCTTTACAGGGATTGGATGAATTGAGGAACCTTCTCCAGGAGCTACCAGTGGCCAATTTTAACCTTCTGAAGTTTATATGCCAGTAAAAACCTGTCACAAATACTCAATACTTGTGTGTGGCTGCTCTTACTACCACAAATAATCTTTGCTTTGCTTGTGTAGTTTTCTCAATGAGGTCCAAAGTCACTCAAAGGGGAACAAGATGAGCTGCCATAACTTGGCCATGGTCTTTGGACCAAACATTCTCCGGGCCAAAGCAGAAGACCAACAAGGCATCATGGGGGGTAAACGCTAACTCACAGACTTCAGGTGGTCCGGTTATAATTTCAAAGACTGACGGTTTTTGTTGCAGGTGCAGGATTGGTCCAAGCCCTAATGTTGGAACTGATCAAGGAACACCTATCCTTGTTCTCCAGAGTCTCAATACCGGTTCCTGCAAATACCGCCGCAGGGTTAAACGTGTCGCCTGCTGCTCTCAGACGACCTAATTTTCACCAATCCTTCTGCCTTCGCCAGATGTCCCTGCCACTTATTGCGCCTCCAGGCCAAGAGCCTGGACAGAGTACAAGGTATGCTTTTAATTTTTTAAATGAGTTTCATGCTGCTGACTCTCAAACAAAGCTAAACTCGGAGTGTCTGTCGTACATCATCAATACAAAGTATTAGGGGAAATAATAAAAATAATGATATATATATATTTTTTTTTTCCCCTATCTTCCTGCAGCTCTGTTTCTCCAGCGGCATCCACCTCTGGCCATAAGAGACTCCTGGGCCATCGCTACACATCATCACAGCCAGAAAACTGCTTCTTACCTTTACCTCCCTCAAGTCAGAACCTTCAGAACCACTATGATGGGAAATCCAGAGAGCAATGCCAGGACCTGACCAGTTGTAGATCGCCTACTGCAGATGTCCACAAGTCTGAGGAGGCTAAATGTGAGCTCATGAGCTGGATGGAAGCCTGGACCAGTGGACCAAGTGACACAGGTGGCAAAAGTACTCGAAATCAGTTCTTAGTCGATAGTTGTGTAAAAGCTATACTGTTGTATAAGAGAAATAAGGATATTTGAAAACAAGTATGGTTACCTTTTTGCTCCCAAGCACTGGCAAGAGCGCCTTTGTGGATCGATGGTGCAACCCAAATGGCGGCGGAACAAGACGGCCATCCCCAAGAAGCCAGTGGGGTCAGCAGTGAGGCACAGGAAGACAGCACGCCATCGGATTATGACAACCTGAACAGTGTGCATTCCAGTCAGACGATAGAGGATGTCAAGAGTGAACATTTCCACTCCAAAGCGGAACAAGACTCTGGTGAAGAATCTGAAGCTTGGCAGACTGTCAATGACTCGTCATCATGGTCCTCATGCGAAGTCCTACCGCTGCTCAATAGTGAGAGCTGTGGGGATCAGGTCAGTCTTGATGAGATACCAAAAACATCCCCTGCAAGTCAAGCTGCAGAAGATGAGCGACGCCTTGAAGGCGATGCAGGAATTGACCTTAACGGAGGACGCCATTTGAACACCCCAACATCTGGCTCAATCCTCAGCCCTCTCAGCACAGGGAGCTCTGAGGTATTCCTCCCTTCTGTTCCTCCAGAAATGTCAGCATCCGATGCGCAGTTGCTCCTGGGCGAGCTTCGGCAGCAGATGGCCCAGCAGAGGACGGAGTACCAAGCTAGGATGCAAAGGTACAGTGATACTCATCTCTGGCTTCCATTCTGGATATATATATGTATATATATATTTTTTTTACTGGATTGTATAAATGCTAACCTGGCAATACTCACCAGAAACTTGTCTCTTTCGCCACAGTCTGGTGCGCTGTAACGACGCCCTGGAGCGGCAGGTGGCAGAACTCCGTGACCGTTTAGAGCGACAGAGGCGGAGCCAGAGCGCAGCGGAGGTCAGGATCCGAGAGGTGGAGCAGGCCAGGACTGCCGCGGACTTCCGCAACTCCACAATGCAGGTGGACATGGAGCTGTTTTTCCAGACATACAGAAAGATCCAAACACAGGAATGGAAGGATGATAATGATGATGATGATGATACAGGAGGCAAAAGACAACGCACCTTAAAGAGCCTATAAGAATGGAGCAAAGGATGACATTTTAGTCTGTTAAACAAAATAAGCTTTTATACACAGAAGAGGTCTGCGTTCACCTGCATGGTTAAAATTTTAATATAAAGGACCTAATACAAACATTTCCCCATGTGTGCTTTTTTCGTTTTATAAGTATTGACATGGCTACCTAGAATTTGTCAAAGTACCAACATACACCCAACAATTTAATACATAAATGTACCAACAGCTAGAGGATGACAGTGAAAGTGAACTGAATATTAAATGACGGTAATAAACGACATTAAAAAATGCTTCGAGACATTAAGTACGCTTCTTTTAAGAGGACTGTCCAAATAGCCACTTGTGTATTTACAAAAGACTGGACATTTAATCATGAAGACTAAATCTGAGGGCAGCACCAAGATTTAACATAATAGACCCACTTTGTTTTTGATGACAACAGAACATTTATTCTCAATACAGTCAGAAACAAATATATCCAGGCAAAATAAACAAGGAGGACGGAATTTGAGACATATAGTACTTCATTCAGTCTATTTTAGAGCAAGGGTGGGCAAGGATATACAGCACAAAAGTCTTACATAGAGTCCTGCAAGTGCATTTTGTCCAGGCCTGCCTTGTTTTTCTAAAACAGATTAACGTTTAACCCAAAAAAAAAAAAAGAAAAACACTACGATACTTTGTTCTTATTGTTTGTTTCTTTTCATTATACAGTATCAACAACCATCGGGTTCCTCTACCATTATGTGAAATTCTCACTACATGTTTAAGCAGTGTTCATTTTCAAATGTAGAACTAAAGGACCTTTGTCAAGTAATTTTAGAACAATGTTTTTTTATAGAATTGTTCAAACATTTAGGTCATCTTTCCCCATGTAATGTTTCTATATCCAACCTGTGTCAATTGGAAAATGAAGTGTCCTCTCATCTTAATTTAAAGTAAGAACCTTAGGAGGCCACATCACCAACTCTTTAAACTGACAGACACAGACAAAAAAAGATTGACTTTTGACAGTTCATATTTGCTTTTTTTTCTTTTTAAGAGAAGGGAAGGTAACAGTTACACCACTTGGTCCACTTTAAATCAAAGTGCAAGAGCAAGAAAAATAACTAAAAAGTGCTACTTAAAGAAAGAAAATACAAGTTCGCCATACGACACATTTAAACAGCAGTCAGGAGTAAAGCGGGTGGCTTTTTGACCACTGCAAAAACAGCAGGAAATTATTTCTTCACTACTTATACTACACTAAAAACATCTAAATCATAAAAATGGAAAAGCTATTTCAGTGTGAAGGTGTCCTTCATTTTCCTTAGATGCCTTTTTTCTTTTAATATAGTAGTATACTTTATGATCATCTTAATATATTTGATTGGACCTCATCTGAACTTTGAAAATCAGAAGACGAAGATGAATATAGATTGCAAATAAAAGATTTCATTTGAATTCATATTGTGAAATAAACTGCAATTTCCGTTGCCAATTTAAGCGTTAAGTTTATACATTATTAGTAAGATAATAACTAATTACAATATAGTGAAACTTCCGGAATCAAGGCAACCACTGAAATACTTAATTAGACGACCATTGCAAAAATACGCCACTAAAGGTAATACGATCACTCTTTCGGTAAATTATTTTACTTTATTTTAGTTGTTTTGTGTAGCGCATAACTTCTATGTACTTGTGAGGAATGTAATGGACAATTTAAATAATATACTTTTTTTCTGGACAATGTTGACATTGTATCTGTGTGTGTGTGTGTGTGTATTTTGGTGGAATTAATGTAATATACTTGTATGTATTTTTTCGCATATTTAATTTTTTTTCGCCACCAGACTGTAAGCCTTCCGTTCATCATCAAGGGTACTATTTTAAGATTGAAATGGTACTAAAATGCTTCCATTTTTTTCTGAAATTGTACTCAATTCATTGTATAATATTTAAAAAAAAATACTTTCTAATTGTAGGTTCCACTTTAGGTTGTAGATTTTACTTTTGAATGGGACGACTATGAGATGCAGCTGAACATTGGTAAGGAAAAAAAATGGAGAAGTACATAACCTCGTCATAGTGTGGCAGTCAATCAGGTAACAAGACGTCATCTAAAAGCCAGAGGGCGTCAGGATGTTCATATCGCGTGGCTTGAGTTTGTGCGGGCGAGCACCCTGCCGACGACCGTCCATCGTGGGGATCTCCATCTTGGGCGGGGCGGCTGCCTTCGTGGCGTCGAGGCTGTCAGCCAACCTGGTGGTCGCCTGAGGCTTCGCTGCATCTGCGGCGCTGTTCGTGGCGTGGCCACGATAGGCCTGCAGCGCAAAGCCTGCTGGATAAAACAGAAAGTACAATTTTTAGAAGTTTGAGCAGTGAGTGTCACACTCGTAAAGTCTGCGTAGTCAAAAACATACTGAATGTATAGTTTAAATACAAAAAGATATTCACCATTCAATGTTTAGGCAAACAAATGCTTTAACTAAACTGAACTAATTCTTTAGTCACCTACCCATTGTCATGCAGGGGGGGGATTTGAATGCCTTCCAAATTTGTCCAGTTGTGCTCTCCTGCTCTACATTTGTTTTCGTCTTTTTGTTCTTATAAGCAGACATTCAAATGAGTCACCGGTCTGAAGGTCAATCTTTCACTCATTAACTAGCACCCCTTCTTTTGTTTGCTTTTTGTTTCACTTCCCGTCTGAGCGTCCCTGCTCCATTTATTCACAAAAAATACAAATGTTTATTCCGTAACTTGCTTGGTAAATGTTTGCCATGCAACTTCACTAAGGCTAAATACGTGTTAGACCGAGACAATTCTGAAAAAGTTGTTTTGACCTGGCGTTGAAGGATCGGCGCCTAGATCGGAGGTGGACTTGTGTACGAGTGGCCGTGGCCCAAACACGCCCCAGCGTTCCAGCACGCCTCCTCCTCCTCCTCCTCCGTCACTGCCAACCAGGTCCACGCTGCTATTGGAGGAACTCACGCTGATGTCCGAACTGGTGCTACTGAACCAGCTCCTGAACAAAACAAATGTGAGTGTTGGGGAAGCGGATAGGTTAAATATTAGTCTGGGCGTACCTGCGCTGATGTTTAGGTGAGGTGTGCGGTGTAGTGGATGGCGTGGACTGGGCTGAGGAGGTATGGCGCTCCTCCCGGGCCTCCATGCTCTGAATCTGCATTTTCTATACCGCAATGAAAGGGAGAATGTTTAAAAAAAAGGGAAAAATATATCAGTAATATTAGTCTTACTAGGACTATTTTTGGAGTACAATGTAGTATCTTGATAATCACACACTTGATAAATGATAACACCCTTAGTAATTACAGTGAGAACTTCACACAATTACCTGGAAGGATTCTGGCATTCGGTGGTGGAGTGTGGTCTCTTCTGCAGTGAGACCTTTGTGGGGTGTGTAGCTGCTGTCGGTAAGGCCCGCCTTCTGCTCAAACTTGTACATACTGTCATGAGTCTGCTCTATGAGAAGAACACACCCCAACCCCAAATATAGTAAGACATGTCTTCAAATGTTAATTATACAGACATTTTTGACAACAGTTTAAATGGACCGGTTGTGAATTGGTATCACTACCAACCAAAAAAATTAATGTGATTGTAATATTAGTTATATACAAGTCAAGTATTTTTTTGAGTTGCCCTACTGGTGATGAGAGAGTTGAGGATGAGGGAGGAAGCTTTGGTCTTCACCACACTCGAGGGCCTGGCTGGTGCCCTGTCGTACACGTTGGAATGACGTACGGCAACACCTTCGTCTTCCTGGTGGCGAAACACATGGACCAGAAATTAAAATGCATCGATATTATTGAAAAATAGCATTACTAAAATTTGTGGGAGATTATGGGTTGGTGTCTCACTTCAGCCAGTTGGTTGAACTTCCTCTCGGGCACAACAGGGCGCCTCCATAGGTTGGTGATGTTGATGTCATGTGGGGGCGTGGACATAGGCGCCTCTAGGTTATCATCGTAACTGAGCGCCCGGCGAGTCATGCCAATGGGGAGCTTCATTCCACCCATACCGGAACCTTCCAGAGCTGAAAGTCAATTCAACACTATTTGATGCCAGTTCTTTATACACTTGAGCAACAGATGACTACAAATACAGCTTTCAATTCACCTGGTAAGTCACCCGAGCCAGACATGGCCACTGTTCTTTTTCTATTCTTAAGAGCAAAAATTGAGGAGAACCTGTTGGCTGGGAAGATAAGCATTTTCGCCACTTTAACATACACATTCACCAGATGAAATAGAAAAAAATGTAACTCCCTATACAAGAACCTAGTTAACCTGTGATTAGAGAGGCAGTAGAGACCAGAAGCAGCAGGCCATGAATGTGTTCATCACGCCTGAGACGGGTTTACGTGCTGTGGACCGGGGCTGATGGAAAAGATGAGGTTACATCAGGTCTGCTGGGACATGACAAATCGCCTGTTTGCAGTTCATTGCTGGTATAAGGCCAATGGAGTCCAAGCCAGAGGAGAACAACTGCAAAAACAGATGCATCGTCAACACCCATAGCATCTCAAAATGTAATCTGGAAAGATGCACATTATGGAATCCCCCAAAAGTAAATGCATTTCCAAATCCGTTATTTTAATTCTAATTTCCCTTATTAAGCAAGTAAAAACTGTACAAATGCAACGAGGCACATAATTTAACACAATTAAAAGTCTAATATGTAGTGGACGGCTTTCGGCCCTGGTAAAACAGCCTTTTTCCGCCGTCTGGCGGACAAACACGGGTACTACACCAATAACAGCAACGGAGGGAGATGTTTCAGCGGTGTAGGGCACATCTTCATACGTGTTACATTATTTTAAGACATTAATAAATCATTTCCTAAAAATGTATCTCATTTTTGTGTTTCCTCGCATTTTTCATACAAAATTGGGACACTCAAAAGTACACTTTACGAAATCCTCGAGTTACGAAAGTCAACCAAAATGATATCGTAAGTAGAGGTGCGACGCGCAATATATCAGTTGAACGACGATGAGCGTGTATGTCACCAACGCCAAATCGAAATGATCGATAATACGTCACATTGCAATGTATAATGCGCGATCAACAATGCATTATGTGAAAATAGTAGTGATCTTTATTCGTAAAATAGATCAACGCGGTTTGGTTGCGAAAATAGCGGAACTAATCGACGCTGACACAGAAAAACCGATGGAAACTGCGGTAGATCGCAGATGTGTTTCTTACTTACCAAACGGCGTCTTCGGGGCGTTTAGCTATAGTTTCCAGTGTAAACTCCCAACGATGATTCGACAGTTTGGGAAATAATTGATGACTTGGTCAACGGCCATTATGCTGATTTATCGTACAAAAGATTTCCGGGATGAGGGGGGGACGACGTTGTATCATAACCTCGCGAGAGTCTCTGCCTATATTTTTATTTGTGGAGGAAAGATGAGTTGGCGTTTTCCTCACACATTTAAAGTTATTTTATTGTATTCCAGTAATTCTTTTGTAATATGTTGCAAATGTTTTATTTTTGATGTCGTTAAAGAATTGTTGCTGCACTGTTGGTTCCATAGTTACACCTAGTGGCCACTTCAGCAATTGCTCACAGAATGATGTAACACAAAGTGACATGTTTACATTCATGAGGCCAGAGGGGGGCGTTTCCATAGCGAAAAAGGGGGTTCGTACACAAATCAACTAAAAACAATCGTTGGAAAACCTTTTGAATTGCAAATACACAGAATAAATCATCTGCAGAGCAGCTTGGATGGTCCTTTTTCATCATCTATGCACTGGTTCCCATGTTATAACATGCATTGCAGTAGCATATCGAATGAAACAGCTCGAAACGAGACACAACACCAAGAAAAACGTCTGAAATTCTCTAGAGTTCCACCCACTTCCACGGATACAAAGTTAACAATTGCCTATGGAGCCAGGGCACCTCCCATCGCACGCCGCCTTTTCCACCCCACCCACCCCCGTGAGCGACTCTACTAACCGGACTTTCCTCCCGTGCAGCACCGGCAGAGGAGGAAATAACATCGAAAGGCTCACCGCTCCTTTCTGCCAGTCTAAAAACTTTCTAAAAGTTTTCTCTTTCGTCCGGATCTCACAACAACAATGTCCATCAAGAGCCAAAAGACTACCACGACTACCTACCGGACCTTGAACATGGCCTCACCCGAGCCGGTGAGCCCCATGACGACCAGCACGGTGCTGACTACCGCGGCGGGCGGCTCAACCTCCCCGATACAGTATGCTGTCAATGGGAACTACAGCACGCTGCGCTACCTGGTGCCGGTTCAGCCGACTGTACAACAGCAGTCGTACATGTTCGTGCAGCAGCCGCAGGTCATGCAACAGATGGTGTCACCCGTCTACCTGCAGGGCGTCAGTAGCATAGACTCGGACCTCCTTTTTCAGCAGAACACGGTGAGATCCGAGTTAACCTTGACTTCACTACTATACATCCTCACTAGGGTTGCTGCTCGTTTCAATAATATGGGAACCTGTTTTCCCCCCAAAACTAAATCATTAAACAGTCATAAACTTTGTTATTACATAATAAATACATGATGTGTATTTATTTTAGCAATGCATCATCATTTTGGAAGTATTCTTTGCATTGTGGCATTGGATTTAATTGTCATATTGCATCTTCTTTGCATGCATGGAGAGGGAGACGGTGCATAAATTAGTTTATTTTTGTGTATGTTTATCTTTAGGTGGGAAGTATGATGCATAAGCACTTGCATGTGCATGTAACATCATCTAACCGCATTTTAACACACCACCTTGATTTCTCACAACCTTTCATGAGCAATTGTTTGTCATCATGATGGATATGAGTGACTGGTCCCTCATGTTGATGTATCTTTTTTAACCCTGTTCAGTCAATGAAATTGGGAAAAAAACACAGCCTATTTATCGACGGTAGATGCTGTTGAGTTGCAGTTAACTTGGGCCGATGCCGAGTTTTGATATTGCTCCCATGATGGCTGCTTTAAACCAAAAACCAGAGATTTTCCGGTACTGTTTTTGGTCAAGTTTTCCTCCCAGATTGCTTTGACTAACCTCTTTCAAAATATGAATTCCACTTTCTCTGCTTTTATTTGCCTCTTGTCGTTTTTTCCTCCAATGTTTCTTACACACAATGACTACCTTTGTATCCTCTTTTACTCCAAAAATTGTTCTCCTGTTTGAGTAACTTCAATCGGAAGTGAACACAACCCACAATCCTTGGCAGTAAAGGCTGTCACCTTAAAGTCCAAAAAAGATAATACATTCTTCCACCCCGATGATATACATATATATCTAACACATTTATACTTGATATATGAAAAAATGGTGGTTAGAAATGGCATTAAAGTAATAAATACTCTGTAAGGACAAGTTCCTATTGTGTTTTCAATAAATAGGCCTCGCAACAAGAATCAAATTACTCATGTATTAAAGCAGCAAGCACAGCATAGTACATCTACTTGGTGTCAGGTTATCAACTCTAACCTGCTCGTTGCGGCTTTACAGCGATTGCGTTGAGACTAGGGTAAAACAAAAACAACATGATTTAATGGCATTTGAGGCCCGTAACATTCTCCAGCTTCTTGTTGTGCTGCTGCTGCTGCTCAGTTGGCAAAGAGTTGTTATATAACAACACTGTGTCGACTTCAAGAGTGAGTCGGGCTGTTTTCGCCAAACATGCCTGTATTTAAAAAGAAGAACCTAAAAGAATTTAATAGTAATTCAATTGTTGAATTGCAATTCTGTGGAGTTCATAAAATAGGGTCATTGGATTTAAAAAGTAACACTATAAAAAATGTTAGTAAAATGTGATACTACCTAAATTCTCAAGGAATTAGTTTTTAAAAAAAAAAACTTAGTTTATTTGATTGTACACTGCCTTTAATTTAACTCTCGCTTTATTAGCTTTTAAATGACCAATACGGAGAGGCATAAAATAACTTTAAAACAAATTCAATACTTTTAAACTAACTTTTCTTTTTCTTTTTTCCAAACAGTTTGAATCGTAAAAACTGAACAACTGCATACTTTTGTCAGCTTGTTTACAAAACTTGAGTTTGTTTTTTACAAAACCGCTTGAGTGCCCTTTAAGAAAAACTCTGAACCAACACTGACTTATTTGAACGGGTCTTAACATTTATCACAGTTGCGTGCTTGACAATCCGCCAGTTAAGACATTTCCGGTCACTAAATTCTGACATTAGCGTCTAAATTGGAGCCTTTTAGTAGCGGGGCAGACTGACTTTGCACATGTTCCTCAAACAGGAGTACAAAGAAGCATTATTCATGGCTTACAGTACTCTGGCGGCCACTGCTTTCTATGAACACAGCTCTTTCTTCCTCTTGTCTCAGTGTGTGAGCAGGAACTCGTCCTCGGGGTTCAGCTTGTCCTCCAGTCCCCCCAAGAGCCCCGAGCCCAGTGTGGAGGAGGAAATAGAGGACGAGGCAAGACACACACAAACACACTAACTAGTTTTAGTTTCCCAAATGTAGTCAAAGCCATCTCGTAATGGTGTAAACGTCTCTGGGATGCATTTGTTCATCTGGCAGGTGCACAAAAATGTGTCCTTTGCTTTTTAGAAAGCCACTGGCTTTGTTTGCTTATATATTTTTTGTTGTTGAGCATTTAACCGTTGCTCTAAGGAAACAACATTACATTCTTCTTAATATAATAGCTTAAACTAGTCGCAACAGGTTGCAGTCGGAGTTGACTTTCAAGTGGTATTAGTACTGCAAAACCTTTAGTGTGCTCACATAAAAATCATTAGTATTTCAATTTAAAAAGAACTAAAAGTATGTTTCAGTGCTATTGAAGGGCAGTCACTTAGTTAATTTGTCTATGTTAAAAATGTCTAATTAGACTTTAACATTTTATATCTTTCAAAACATATCCTAAAATTGGGTTGTTTTCTTTTTACCAGCATTTTATAGCATATTTATGTCTTCTGGATTGCAATAAACCAATTAATCAACTTGATTATGAATAGGAAATAGTTACATTTTAACTAAATTTAACTAGACAGCCCAGTGGACATGTGGTTGGCGTATTAGCCTCACTGTTCTGGGGTCGAGGGTTCGATCTGAGGTCAGTCCTCATTGTGTGGAGTTTGGATATTCTCCCCCAGGCTTGGATGGGTTTTCTCTGGGTACTCCAGCACCAGTCGAACCGGGGGAGTATGTGTGTGTGTGTATTGGCACCATTAGCCCTGAGAGCATGTGACCATGTGTCGATAGTTCAATGTATGTGTGAGAAAACATTAACAACAGGGTGTGTCTAGAAAGTGTAGCTAGAAAGGTGTGTCCACTTCCCACACCTTTTTGGCATGGGTGGGTACATTTCATGGAATGTCAACTTGCAGCATCACGTTTATGACGGGCGTGGTCACAACTGATGTTTTTTTTTTTTTTACTGTATTAACTCACTTACACTTTTCCTTGGAAGTAGCTCCCCTCTTCAAATGATGCCATTTCCCAGTACAACTTGACACTGCAGGTGAAAGTCAAATACAATCACGCAGACAGGACGGACACACAAGGAAAGATAGCCAAGCACCAAAAGTACTAAAGTGTTTTCAAATCCTACCTATTAAAATATATCAGGTTAATTTCTCACAGTGTGTTTTCATCCAGAACAGTGAGATAAGATGACTTTTCAGTGACTCATCTGATAGCTGAGTAAATAGTTTGAAAAGCTGGCTGAATATGCCACTTTATCTTCAAGCAATTATTGTAATGCGGCGTGTTCAAGTCGACAGTGCTTGACCGGTTTTTGGGATGCCTTTGCTTGACTTTCTGCGTCAGGTATGACTGGCATGCGGTGACACACCCATGTGATCCCACAGACACACACATACACACACGAGTTTTAACCTGAACTCATTGGCCGCCATTGAAGGATGCCCAGTTTGCTTGGTTTTCAGCAACAACAAAAAAACATTACTGGTTTAAACAAATTGGACATTGGATTAGTGATAAACTCATTTCAATTCACAGAAAAATGTTTGTCACCATCATGCCAATGATTTGTGATGTGACATCAAGGCCTTGTGGAATCTAGCAGAGCTACTATAATACTAGCCGAGTATTTACAAAGTGATGACATCAACACTACAGACAGAGTATTGGTGAAAAAGTTAGTCCTCAGTCGGTCAACCAATCAGTATTACTAATTACTGGAGTATTACTAATTACTGTCATTTAAATGTAATTGCATTACAAAAGAATATTTACTTCATTCATTTTCTGCATCACTTGTTCCTACAACGGTTGCGGAGGGTGCTGGAGCCTATTCCAGCCAATGGGCAACAGGCAAGGGGAGAACATGCAAACTCCACACAGGAAGCTCAATGTACTAACCAATCAGTCACCGGGCCTCCTTGTCATTTAATACAATGACAAAACATAACATATGCATATAAGTAGCCATACTTAAATATTAGTGGAAAAAACACATTCTGTAATAGAAATGTTGACCTTTACTCTCTTGTCTGTATTACTTATAGTTTTTTTAAATACTTTTATCCATTTGGTTTGCTTTGAAAAAATGTGAAACTGCCCATCCAATTTGAACAACAACAACAAAAGAGGAGATAAAACTTTGGCTTCATTCTCATAACAATCACATTTGCAGTGTATTGTTGTTAAAGTATTGTCAGGCGTCTGCTCACAAAAGAGAGAGTGACAGGTGAATGTTTACAGAGTACAATTGCGTCGACTTGTGTGGCCGATAACAGGTTATGCAACATTAAGTTGGACTACGCATTTAAAGATAAGGAGTAGGCGGCAGTAGGTGTTTTCAGGCTTGTGTTTCCTGAGAAATAATGGTCGACTCCCTTGCTATCTGTAAATATGTAAATAAAGTTTGCCCTGATTAGATTTTTACAGTAAGGCTTACTTTTTGAGCTGCATCTTATTAATATTCAGATCCTTCCTAGGTTCCAAGAATGAAACCTTTAAAAATATAGGATAAAAAGACATTTAATGGAGCCACTATGCTTTCAGGAGGAGGAAGATGAAGAAACGGTGATAGTGGACGAAGAGGAGATTATCAATGTCATACAGCAGAAGCCGACGCCAACTATCGTGATCCCTCGCACGGAGGTGAAAAGCGACTTTTGCGAGGCCACTAAGATGGACACGCGCTACTTTGCCCAGCTGCTAGCTGACGTCTACAGGAAGAACTGCGACATCCACTCGTGTATCTCCGAGCACGTGAGCAAGATCAAAGGACAGTAAGTCCAAGTGCAAAAAAGTTAGCTGGAATTTTCTATATATAAATACACAATTTCATAATTTTTGGCAGATATATTGGCCCACCTTAAAAAAAAACATAACTAAGACGTCGCCATGGTTTGACAGCCTGATTTAACACTATAATAGCACCAGAAATGTCATAAAATTCAAGATAATGACTGATTCATCCTCCTTTTTGTTTTACAGGAGAGTGGATCTCACTGACCAGGTAAGACCACACCCTCCTACTTCAAATGCACAGTAATTTTATCGCCATTAACACAAAAACATAATAATTTCTCTATGTTCAGGTGGAAGATGTTGAGTCTATGCTTCCTAGAGGAGCCACTGAGCTGACCAAACAGCAAATCCGCTATCTACTGCAGGTCAGTTATTCAGAATCTGACACTAAATAAGCGTTTCTAACAAATGGTCAATGGTTATGTGTACGCGTAGACTCGTCTGACTGCAGATAAGAGCATGCGTCTGTTGCTCTCTACCTTCAGCAGCCTGCGAGAGGAACTCCTCCACATGTCCGAAGATTTGCGGGTAAAACTAGTAGCAATAACAATGCACACACTGGGTGTAATAGGAATTACTACCTTGAAATTATGTCTTGCGTTCCAGCGTCTGGAGAACGATAAAGAGTCATTGGAGCGAGATCTGGCCTTCAAAGCGGATCAGGCTCGCCAGTACGACAGCCTCCTGGAAGAGTTGCGTGAAAACAACAGACATCTTCAGGTAAGAAAAATATCCTCTTCCACATTTCCAGTGTTTTATCTAATTCCATAAGGAGGATAAATGGACATTGTTTTTTGTTCTCCCTTTGTATTTAAAATACTGTGCGTTTCATTGCTACAGGTTTAATTTGTTACATTTTGAATTACTTTGAGGAGTTATTTCAAGGAGTTACTGCTTTTTTTTGGTGAAGTTAGCCATAAAATTTGCTCTAGAAATGAAAATTCCATGCAAAGTGGTCTTTAAAAAGTCTTAAAAAGCATTCAATTCCACTTGATGAAATGGAAAGGAACCATGCAAAAGAGGCATTTGAGAACTACTTACTATTCCATTGGATGTAAACCAGTCCCGAATTGAAAGAGCAGTCTCCAGACTTCCTATTTTGTGCATCCAGGTGTCCCTGAAGGAAACCACCGCCTCACAGCGTTCCCTGGAGAGCCAGCTCATGAGCGCCCGTAACACCGATTCGAGCCGTGACTTCCGAATGCGAGAACTAGAGGCACGCATCAGAAGTCTGGAGAAAGAGAACGAGCTGCTCCGGCAAAAAGTAGTGACCCCCCCCCACTTGTTTTCAGTCAGCCTTTCTCACTTTTTCTGTCATTAACAGCCTTTCTGAATCCTACTTTACAGCAATTAGGGCAGTCTAATAGCAGCAGCACTCTGCACATCCATACTGAAGAACTGTCACGTCAGTTCAGTGAGCAACTGGGATCCATGAAACAGGAGAAAGACCAAGAGATTCAGAGGCTGCGGGTGAATATGTATTTTACATTTTTTAGATCATTTTTCAAGTCGAATTTGCTGTCTTTTCATAAAAAAAAAATGTTCCCTACCCCTTGTCTTAAACTCTCCTATTTTAAGCAGTAAAACGGGAATAGTATATAATTCATTGTTTATTTGACTTTTAATTGCTAGTGTTTTGTAATTTTGGGATCAAATCATTGATTGTAATCAGAATGCTTACCTAGTGTGCGTGTGCTTCTCTTTCTAGACTCAGATTACGAGACTCCAGACGGAGATCACCACTGAAAGGTCATCATCTGCTTCGGAGAAGAGCCTTCAGTTGAAGATCTCTGAGCTACTCGCCACACTGGAGAAGCGGCAGATCATCATCAACCGACAGGAGGAGGTCGTTAAAACAAAAACAAACGTACATATTCTGTTTGAATGTGGGCTACTTCAATTCAAATCTTGACTTTTTCCTTTAGGAGATCCGGAAGTTGATGATGGTCAAAAACGACAGCTCGAAAACCACCAAAACTATTATCACCAAAAGGTATAAATCAAACTATTGGTCCCATTCTAAAGCTCAACTATATGATTTTTTTATTGTTTAATGTCGCTGTAGGTATGGAAACCAATACCCTTTACTCGGCCTGCTGGGCGATGACTACCAGACGTACAGTTCAACCATCAATGAAGACAAAACCATCGTCATTGAAAGGGTACGTAACCGCCCCTGCTGATTTAAAAGTGTTATTTATTGCAGGCAATTTAATAGAGACTGCTTCTCTTGTTATAGGATTAATACAAAAAGAAGAACAAGTGGATCGAAACATTAAGTCCATTCCATCAAGCCTATTGTGGTGTTTCAATGTGGGAATGCATCTGATGGTTTATTTTTATACTAATACAATTTTCTGAAGATATTGTTTTTCTTCCATTGATCAATGTCTAGCTTTGTTGACACTCATTGTAGAAGTTTCCTCGCAGTCACACATGGATTTGTTGCTGTAAATATTTAAATATATATATTTGTGAGACGGTTTAAGAACAGGGGAACTTTATTCTTTACATCCGATGCTAATCTCGTTTATTTGAGGGTGTCGTGAAGGGTTATGTGTGGAAAAAAAGGTGCTTGTGGTAAAATGTACAATGTCAATTTTTAGTTCTGGGATGTGTGTGCTGTTTTTTTTTTTTTTTGTCCACTGGGAAATAATCTGTAGCCTGGCTAGTTTGGGACACTAATTAATTTGCGATAAAATCTGCTTTCCACAAAGACTTTTTCGACTTTGACTACTCATTACCGATTTGTCGGATGTTTCCAAAACACTTTTGCTCTTTCTGTCTGAAATAAAAAAAACATTAACTTTATTATTGTGTTTTTTTAGTATGTATATTTCATTCTTTTTGAGCCTTTCCCAGTTAAAACAGATTAAAATAATGGCAGGTAGTATAGAAATGACACCAATTGTCATGTAGCGACATCATATTTTTTTTTTTTTTGTCTACCATTATCTTGGGACATGCGACAAGCACCCCATTTTTTAGGGTCTGGGGGGTGGCCTTCTTGAATCACAAAACCAACTACATCTTAAAAAATACATATAATCCCACATTATTTCTTAGTACACCCCAATACAACTGATGTAATTTTACTCCCATAGTGGTACTGATACTAGTATAAGTGCAACACTAATGGCAACCTATGATTTCTTAATTTGTTCAACCCTCCCTCTAGCATACAGGCATGTAGTAATAACACCAGAAGATGGCGCAATTTACATTTCATGTGGAATGAGGTCATTGCAGCTCTTTTTTTTTGGTAATGCTGGCTTGCCTGGTCGAATACTCATCATAAAAGTCAATGTTCTCCTAAAGCCATCAATGTTGGTATCCAAAATGAAGAAGAGAAAACGCATTTTTAAAGTATGACAGGGGATGCTGTACTACTGTGTTGCAATCCGTCCCCACCCTTGTCTCACTTACACATTTCTGGATCCAATCGATTATGCAGGCTGTTTGACGTTATGTAGGCCTCGTGAATTAATTATGAGGAGTGACAGTGAAAGGGGCAGGGTGAAGAAGAAGAATCCAAAAAATAAAAATAAAAAACACAAACAAAATTCAGCTGTGAGATTGCACAAAATGGTCAAATGTAAAGTTCGGTAGAAGAGCTGAGGTTGGGGTAATAAAATGTTAACCACAGTTTAGCCAATTCATGTTCCAAAGCTTTTACTTTGCCATAATTGATATATTGGATAAGGTCTTAGTTGTATGTATAAGTGTAATATTATACATAATTGCCAAAAATGTCTCTTTTGGTGCAAAACATTGGAAAATCATCATTTGATTTTGGTTATATTTTGTTTGGTATCATGTACAAATCTGAAAGTAGACATGTGGCAATTAATTTTAAGCAAATATATCATTAAAATGAAAAATAAATTAAAAATTCTCTTAACTTCAAATTCCCTCCACAGTAAATATTTTGCATTTTTCTGAAGACCGTCAATGGATAAGTATTTAATCCTTAAAAATGATCTACCACTTTAGCCAAAATATACACAAACAATAAAAACTTACCATATCATTCAACATACTCACGTGGGCCGTGTACAATTCCTTGTGTGGGTGTCCGATGCATCCATGTAAACCCAATCTCCCTGTGAAGGGCCTGGAGGGAATTTTCGAGCAATGGAGTCAGGAAGAGCAACAGCATTGTCCACATCACAAATGTCGTTAGCTATAATCAATGCTGCTTGCATTATTTGGAGCACTCCCCACTATTGTACCCTACACATACTACTACCCCGATAATCAGATCAATAGGCCAAATTGACTTTGGAAGGGTAAAGTACATGCATATCCTCACAAGGGTCACGGGGAGGGGGGTGCTAGAGCCTATTCCAGTTAACTAGGGACACCAGGCGGGTAACCAGTCATGCAAAAAGTGTTCAACCAGCCTAACCATGCATGTTTTTGGGATGTGGAAGGAAATCGGGTAGAACTGTTAGGTTCGAAAACACTAACCAACTGGCCTACATGCTTGGGTTACAGTTTGTAAAAATACAATTTGTTTAAAGTTTTAACCTAAAATCATACTGATATTGAACAAAAACCAAAAAATAGAGAGTGCTCGAGGTAATGAAAATACAAAAGTCTTGTCTAAAATCAACTTCAATGGACTGCTGACACCCCTGTGGGTATGTGGGGCACTGGTTTTTTTCTGGGGTAACAGAGTCAATAGGCCTGGCAGGCATCTGAAGGGGGAGGGGGCAAAATGATGGCAATACATAAGCTTATTGGATGTTTACGTAATGAGAGTTTGAACCGTCGCACTAGTTTGAAGCCAGAAAAACACCATCAAGGTCCACCTTCCATCCAGATGAAATGAATTTGGCTAAAATGACTCACCATATACAAAAAAAATGAAAGTCAATGTTTTGTACGGGTGCAGCAAAGGGTAAATATAGTCCTTAAATACTGCAGACCAAAGTACATTTAGCATTTTGTAAACTGATATATCAGTGACCACAATTACAACACATTCTGTGAGCTGGATTAGTTGTGAATAAGTTAAACTAATGTTAATTTTTGTTTATGGCTACCACTATGTCCTTCAAAGTGTTGAATGTATTTTGATTTATATTCCTTTATAAAATGACTATTGAACTTTGTTCTATTTTGGCATCATCCCTGTGTGATGGCATCATTAATACATTGTTCAATGTAAAAATAAAAATATTTTTTGTTCTCAAGTAACTATAAAAGTCACAAGTTTCCATGGTGACTTTGTTGTGTTGTACCTTTGGATAAGGTACATCATCATCACACAGACTCAAGGAGCCCTTCCACAGAGTCGTCTGTTTTCTGGGAAAAAGACGGAAAACTTTTTCCTCAAAGGAAAGTCAAAGCAGTCTGTGGAGCTTTAAGGTACCCTCTCATTTGTGCATGCAAGTCATGCAGTGTTTTTGATGGCTCATTTTCATGATAATGTTAAAAAAACAACAATTCTATGACCACTTAGCTCTCACACAGTACTATTTATTATCCAACAGCAGCAGTTCCAGTGGTGTTACACCAAAGAACCCTTGGACTAGTTAATTCATTGGGCTGATAAACTAATATTTGTGGATCTGCTTTAAGGAATGTTCCACCTTGATGCATCCCCGAGAATGACTCCCCAGCAAGTCCTGGAGCATCAGTTCCTCAACATGACTCATCTGTGGGCTCACTTTACCCTCAGCCCCCAGTAAGGCCCTTAAAAACCCAGTTTACCGGTGTCTCCCTGCCTGCTAACGTCAACTTTTTTTCTCGCAACGTCTCTGCAGCTGTGGCCCGAATAAGACCCAGCCACGGAAAAAGAAAATGGAAGATGGCATGGCAGACCCTGAACAGCCTCTTTCAAAAAAGATGAAGACTGTAGATGCATCATGTCAACCCAGGTAGGCTTAGCTACAGTCATCATCATTAACATTTAACACACTTTTATCTATCCCTTTTAAAAAAACAATGTCATGTTCGATTATCTCTATGTGAGGTGTGCGGAGGACTCTGTGCAACCTGTTTCAACCCACCACAGGAAAAATGTCAACTGTGTAGCTAAAGAAGGACAGACAGACGGCCCAAGCACTGGAACAAGAATGCGACGGGGTTCTAATTCTCAACTACTCAATCCCCCTAAACTGAATATACGGCAACAGTAACTTCTCCGAATTTCCCTTCTAAATAGAATCAAGTGTATGGTTTAGTTTAGTTTAATGACATTAGGATCATATAAAAAGTAACTGAAACATCATCAAAATTCCTCTAAATTGAACCCCAAACTTTTTGTTGCACGCCTAATTGTAAAGTCCACATTTGATTTGATTTAAAAGGAATTTTAGCCAGTTTCTCAAATAAAATCAATCTAGACTCTAGTCTATACTTTCATTAATTCTGTCACAGAAACAACCAAAAGTAGATTTTTTTAAAATTAATTTGAAAATAAAAGATGATCATGCATTTAAGTTGATTTTTTTCCACTTTGTCTATCCATCTTTTCACTTAACTAACTCTTTTAAGGATAAAAAATGTGCAAATTTGGAAATGATTTATAAAATAAAGGGCAATTTTGCTTGCCTTGTCACTGTGTCTGAATTTTTACACCCGTCATGCTTCCCACTAAGCGAAGGAAGAGCTTGACAGCCACTGATGTACTGATGCTCATTATTAAAACTTTTATTCTCAGTCAGGAAATGGATTTGAGCCCCGGTGGCTAGAGCTCCTCTCAGACACAGGAAATGGCCGCTTGGCCAACAGCCAATCTGGCTATCTCAAGGGGGGGGAGGCGGGAGGGGGTTCATCCGGAAGAGCAAATCAAGCCAGTCCCGGTGGCTTAATGGATCGGTGTGTCGACTCATCTGCGAAACCACATATCAGTGGCAATTAGAGGCCATGTGGGTGTGACCGCTTAACTTTCAGTGTCATTGACAATGATAGACGTTCAGTAATGTTGCTCTTTTCATCTTTCTACTGTGAAACTATGAGATGCCACTGACTGGAATTCATTTTAGGCCCTGATTACATGACGACAATCCAAAGAAAGAACAATAAGGTGCACTGCTGGCTTTTAGATGCACATTATGATGCAGAAACTACGGTAGCAAATGTTTCTAAATGACCTGCTCTGCATTCGTACACATTATGCAATGTAAATGTAATACAAGTACTTAAATTTCATAATATTCTAATTGTTTTCAGCGATATTATGACTTCAATCATATAATAACATATGCCTTTATTCAACTGATATTAAGACTTTAATCTTATATTTGGATTTTATTCTTGCTGTCCTATTTAAAGTGGTCAAGATGATTTCCACCCAATAAAAAAGTTAGTTGCACTTTGTATTAACTGATTTGGACTCAGTACTTGAACTGGTTGAGTTCAATTCCTTTTGTCATTTGCTTCTTTAATGCACGTGCCTTTAATTCAATGATGAGAGTGGGTGGGGGTTTCAGAGGGAGGAGTATATGTGTGCACGAGAGAGCAAGAGAGCGAGAGAGTGAGAGAGAGAGAGTGAGAGCGCAGCCCTAAGAGCCATTCATCTCTGGACGCTACGAGAGGGCAGGGAAAGGAGTTCTTTGGAACAATTTGTGCCTTCCATCTTTTGACTTTTATGCACTTTCTTACCATTTAAGCCACTCCTGTCCATGAAACAGACACTTCTTCCTCATCTCTGAGTTTCCAGCTCTTCAGCATCCTGAGAAGGCATAGCCTCTGCCTCATTTTGAGAAGAAGAAAAGCGGTGGTGGTGGTGGTGGGGGTGGAGGTGACCTCAGGAGGACGCACAGGGATCCCAGCTCCGGGAAAAGGAGGAAGAGGGCTACATCCTGCGATAGAAAGCATCTATGAAGCCTTTCTTCTCCTCTATGCACATGCATATGAACATTTAGGGTCTGTTTTGACATAAACTCTGAAAAGGATTGTGAAGTAAGTCACTCTACTTACCACAGACGTGTAGGGTAAATATCACTACATTAGTTTCCGTGAGGATAAACTGCATTAAAAGGACGTTAGGAGAGGAGCTGCCTGAGTGCAAAATGGATCTCAATCAAATCAGAGGTAAGTGCTTCCTTTCAGAAATGTTAAAAGTTTGTGGTTAAGATCCAAAAATCAAGTATGTACATCATTTCGTGAAGACAAAAGTTTGCTATAGCAGTCACAAGTGAACTTTATGTATTGAGGCATACATTCATTCCAAAAGTTTGCCCAAAAAAGTCACAAAGTCATATTTGGAAAGTATTCCTGACTGTTTCATAAATGAATATGACATTTTTTGTCTTTAATTATACAAGTGAGAGTTATATTACCCAAAAATGTCCTAAAATCGAATTACAGTTAGTAGGACTCAATGTGAATGTTCATGTTTCAGTACCATAGACAGCGATAGATATCAAATATCTGTTAATAAAGTACAGTAAAGTAAAAGTGGTTAAAGTACACTCAGTAAATGCAAACATATTTCTCTCTCAAACATCTTTTTTTCTTATAAGGGACCTGTCTAGTATAGTGAAACCGATCAAAAACATTCATGAGGCTTTGAATAAAAAGAAAAATCACAGTTTTTGCCTCTTTTTTTTTCTTTTCTTTTGCTCACATAACCCTAAAAATCATGTCCCCTCCCATAACGTTTGTGTGAGTAAACGTGACTGGGACGTGCTTGCAGGGTTTGCCATCGATTGTCCTCAAGGTCGGATGCAGAATGTCGATACCCATCTCCGCTGTGGTGGGCCTGTGAGGAGGGTGGGCCGATGGATGATGGGAGTGATGGAGTGACGTTGTGGGGAAAGAAAGTGGATGTGAATGATAGAGCGGGGAAGTGCTTGGAGGAATAACCAACCAAGGCTCAGAGGGGGAGCTGTGAGATGGAAATGGGGGTGAGGAGGGAGGCAGGGAGGGAGGGAGGGGGTTTTCGGATGATGAAATGGATGAATGGATGATGGCGGAAAGGAGGGAGGGAATGAATGGTGTTTGTTTGTTTTTTTTTGCCACTGCAGAAGCACTAATGCTCCAACTAATGTACTGTATCACCACAGTGCAGCGGAAATGTACGATTTGCACTAAAAGAAAACTTTACAAGGTTAGAGTTGCCTTAAATTGCTATACAAAAGTATTGGAAGATAGCCCTTAACCCTTTTTGAGTAGTCATTTCATCATTGACAACGTTAGCCATGCAGTGCATTGTATTCAGTTCATTTTAATTGAGCTGTTTTGGAACATATCATTAATTTATACATGTTTTGCAATATTTATACATGTTTTGCTTCAGGATTTTATTTTGGAACTGCTTATGACAGAAATGACTACCAAAATACATAATTGCAACTGAAACTAGTGTCCAAGGATGAATCTAATTCTAGTATCTACAACAAAACCAATTTAGGAAGCAAACCTATAAATTGCAAATGTTAATATATGATAAAAATAGTCTTTTGTTGATTCGTACTTTTCTTTCAATTTATCATGGCCCTCGTGGGACCTTGTCCAAACTCCAAAAAATAGTCCCTCACTCCTATGGGAGTGCTTGCTCTGCGACCTTCCCTCAGACATCCTTTCATCATATTTAGATTTCAGAATCATTCACAGCGTCGTGATCCCTCGGTCATTGGCTGACCCTTCCCTTCCTGTGACCGCCCTCGCTCCCCTCCCCTCCCTCCCGGTCGGTCGGTCGGTCTTCAGTGTCTATTTCAGTCTTTCCGTCACGGTCAGATTCAGAACATCCGGTATCTCATCAAGTTTATTGTCATCCAATCCTGCTGCTACTGCTTCTCCCAGGAGACCATCACAGAAGGAAAGCCTCTGGGTCTTAGAGCCTAGTGTATACAGAAGGCCAAAAATACTCATTGAAAAAGTGGAAGTTACCTCTATCAAGTGCTGTTTTACCACTTCTTTTTTTACACTTCAACTAGTAGTTTCTTCTTGGAGATAATATGCACGTGCCCCCCTTCACCCATTTACTTTCAGTATCTTTTCAAAATAGCTAGGTCGTTTGCATGAGGTCATCATGGAGAGAGCTTGTTCAGTCCATTAAAAATCCCCATCGACCGTCCACATTCAACGGAAGTCAAAGCAAATAACGCCCATTTCGACCTTGAGTGAGTGCATTTTGAATACTTTATTTTCCCCTCAGAAGGAAAAAAGATCCTGCAATGAATGACATTTGATTGTGTTCTGAAAATGACTCGTGAATCTTCCAAAACAGTCGCACAGTGCATACTTTGCTACATGCAAGTGTGGTAGTCCTCACGTCCCGTCACATTGATACTCCCTCAGTGCCGGAATTGGCCCTTTGCTCAGGTTACCAGATTGCTGGCCTTTGGTTAGGATTTCCTGTATTTCACTTTTTTTTTTAACTGTTAATGACAAAAAGTCCACTGTTATGTTTCCAGATTGACATTAACTCACTGGTTGTTGAAACAAGATGATTTGATCTGCCTGAAAATAGGATTTAGTTGACATTTGATGGTAATTTGTTTTGTTAATTTGATTGGATGAGTTACCAAAAACTATTCATTTTTTTTTGGGTGCAATCCTCAAGCTGTCGTCTGAGGCGAGTATGTATTGTCTTTAATAAGAGACTTCTGCCTTCCTTTTCCCGGATCTGCTTATCCATTCATCTGGAGCTTTTATTCAATTGAGTCTACTTTGCTGCCCCATGCATTTCCTGGACTTGTCTTTTTTTCCTTTCCCAAACATCTATCTGACATCTTTCCAGCTGAATTATACAGATACATGGATTGGCCTTAAAACTATCACAAGAAATGACCTTAATTTATGACCGATATTCTCATATTTGTTTAGGCCAAATGTCTTACATTGATTTGTTGAATTCATGTGCAAATCTTGGCCCTTTACATCAGTCTGTACTGTAAAAAAAATCCTTCATTGTAGTGTAAAGTGATTAACCAACTCTCTCAATTGCCTGCAGGTCTGTCTGATGTGCCTTGAGGCTAGGCCTGCCCGGTGCTTCCCACCCTGATACCACCCGTGGTGGCAGTCACATTTGGACGGCTCCCATTCTCTTAGGATGGAGCCGGACACCGTGGACCTCCAACAGGTCCCGGTGCTGTCGCTAGAGCAGATCCGCGCCATCCGGGCCCGCAACGATTACGTAGATCGTCCGGTGGCGCTGGAACTGAAGTCCCAGTCTGGATTTTTCTACAGCCACGATGAGCGCCACCCACATGGAATATACTCGCAGTACCCTCAGCCACCCCACCTTGCCGCCTTACCCCGCAGTCAAAGTCAGCAGCACGCCCACACTTCTCGCATCAGCCGCTCCAGTACGGTGAGTTCCTCCATGTCCCGGACCAGCGGCGGTTCGGACCAGAGGCTGCTGACGGGCCCGACACCCTCCCACTCCGGTCTGGCCTCGGTTGTGCGCGCTCAACCCAAAGGAGAGCTCAAACCCGACACTTCTCTGAGCAAAATCCTAGCCGAAGACGAACTGGGCCGGCACCAATTCATCTGCGAGCGCTGCGCTCGTTGCAAGTGCCACGATTGTTGCGCCCCACGCCGTCTGCCATCTTGTTGGGCATGCGGTCAGCGTTGCCTGTGCTCGGCCCAAAGCGCGGTGGAGTACGGCACCTGCTTGTGTTGCGTCAAGGGTATCTTCTACCACTGCTCGGCTCAGGACGACGACAACAACGACTGCGCCGATCGTCCGTGCTCCTGCGACCCGGCTCATGCCCTGGCCCGCTGGGGCACCATGAGCGTCCTAGCTCTTTGCCTGCCCTGCCTATGCTGCTATCCCCCCGCCCGGTTGTGCCTGGCACTGTGCCGCCGCGCCCACGATCGGGCCACTCGACCCGGCTGCAGGTGCAGCAACACCAACACCGTGTGCCGCAAGATCTCCGCCTCCAATGCCAGCCCAGGTCATCCCTCTGTTAGCAAAGCTGTGGAAAAGTCAGTATGACAGTCCTGGATTGGTGACATCTTGATGCCTGCCTTATTAATGTCCACCTACCTTGTATGCATCCACCTGTTCTCCAGCTCAGGAGGCACCAAAAAGCTTTACTGTGCCTGTTCGCCTTGGAAACTACAAGCTCGACCTGAAAAACTTCATTGAACTCGCCTTCCTTCTTCTGCCTAATCGGGATGTCTAAAAATATTGATGTATTATTGGACGCCTACAGACTCTTTGGGGTCGAAATCCAGAATATGGACTGTGCGTAAGGAACTCAAAAGGTTCTATCACTGGGATGCAAGGTTAACAAACAATTACGCGAACATATTCGGCAGAGCTAAACCACTTTGACGCACTTGAAAAAAAAGGAACCGCACACTGTCAGAACGGAGTTTCAATGCCATCAAATGTATGCTGCATTGCGTAAAACATGCAGGCCATTGAGAGAAATCGGATTTAGGTTCAATCTCAGGAAACTTCCGACGTTTCTGGAGGATCAAAATGTGTTTTCTGGGACTTTTCATTCAGTCCTTGACCAAGATACATGCCATTTATCTAAAAAAACAAAAATCTCATAGAAAGGCCTTCTACCTAAATCCGTACTCACACAAAGTAGACCTTGGGGCTATTCATTTTCACCATCTCTGGAACATTTTGACACTTAAGAAAGAAGGACAAGACTGTGCAAAATGAAGCTGTTTCGTGGTATGGGAGACGAAAGAATGAATGAATGAATGAATGAATGAACTGTGCAAAAGTTGGAGGTCATCAATTGGGTAAACTAATTCCGTGACTAAAAACATTGAAATGCTTGGAATAAACTCAGTTTAAAGAGTCAGTGGTGACTTATTGTGCAACTTAAAACTTCCAGACTAGAACCTGCATTTCTAACAAGATCCGCCACCAAAAACCAGAGCGCCAGCCCTTCTCACAAATTCACTAAAAACAAAACCATGCCTCAGACTTTTGCACAGTATCCTACAACATTTAGCAAATGGGTTATTCAACAGCAGGGTGGACTAGATGGACATTAGTCCATTGTGTCTTTGTATGCATGTGTGTTGATGTACTGTATGTATGAAGAAGATGAGGACGCATGAGAAGAAGGGAGCTGTCTTTGTCTTTTTTTTTTTTTTAGCCTCGCTGCTACATCTATGCGCTGGTCCGCTCGGGTTTCTCAGTGTGTCGCCATGTTTCCTGGTAAGACCGCCGCCCAAACCATGGTTCCAACCATCTCCTCCTGTTCACCAGTTTATCCTACTATCCCTGCCTCTCCTGTGGGCTAAAAGCCTCCCACCCGAGAGTTGATCAGACGGGCAATTATCTCTGTGATGGCTCTTAATGGGCCAGACGAGAATGCAGGATGGAGTTGCGGTGTTTTGGCGGACAGAAGAGAAGAAAGACGTGTGTGTGTGTGTGTTCTCAAGTGAACATACGAGTGTGTGTTTTGGGGGGTGCATGAAAACAACACCCGAAGCATTAAAACCTTCCTTTGCGATTATATTTTTATACGCAGATACTAGCGAACGGCGTTGAAATGATTTTTTTTTTATTGTGCTTCCATGAACAGTGAAGAATTAAGGGTGGAACATAAAAAAAAAAGAATTTAAAAAAATGATGCACAAGGATTTGGTAGGATAGAAAATATTTGAAGCCTTTCATGCACAAATTTGGATTTTTATTTTTGATGTATTTTACAGAGTATACATTTAAGTCATTGGCTGCCACAGTTCAAATGGATTGGATGTCCATTGAGGTCAATGGCACTGAAACGTGAGCAATTACAGCCAGTCTTTCTAGTTTAAATAAATTGGACCTCCGATGTGTATTGCTGGTTTAAATTTTATTCATTTATTCATTCAGTTTTTACACCCTCACACTCATACTTAGGGGCAATTTAGAGTGTATTTTTGTTTGAATTTCATTAAATTGTATTAATTTATAAACAAATAACCATTTTAAAAGCCATCAGAAAAATGCAATCATATAAATATAATAGCCAATGTTTACTTTCTCGTGTATTCTTGTTTATTTTCTTATAAATGGCCTAAAAATAGTCAGTTGTAGTGTTAGGAATTTATCATCATAATATTCCAATTCTTTAAATGTCATCCACTATACTGTCATTGACAAAAAAAGAGGTCCAATCCATTTGAACTGGGAATCCGGCAGAGATCATTCACTGTGAACAAGCAGTAAATGAGTTCAGCATGGTGTATTTTTTTGGCTGTCAAATCCTATGAAATCCTTGCAAGAATAAAACAGACCATAAGGAAAATGAAATATGCAAAGATGTCAGTCACGGGAACTATTTTGAACTGTTGTGTTGGAGAAAATGACTTTTATTTGAATGAAAACTTCAATATATTCATGGATGTGCGCATAGAGGTACGTGTTATATTTTAATATTTATTTGTTTCATATTGTATGACGCACATGGATGGAAAGTATTTTTTGGCATGGGGGGGAGGCAGCGTGTTTGGTTGACGTTCTTTCCATCAGTTTTCAGTCTTTCAAGGGCTACTTTATAATGTGTATTGAGATTATGGAAGGTTATCATTTTGTTTTTGTTTTTTTGGGATGGTTTGCATGAGGAGCCAGATCAAATGCGCTTCCGGGAGAGGCCGCATATTGGCCCATTCACCTTAGGTTGCCCACCCCTGCTTCACACAGTATGTATAACCACGACATAAGCTTTTGGTACACAATTGACATCTTGTTTGTTTGTTGTAGAGCAATTTAAGAAGAATATATGGAGCAAATATATGTAAAAGTCTATCTTCAATCCAATATTATATTGTTTTTTTTTATTAGTATGCTATATAAACAGTACACACATATTTCTTTGCCCAGATTGTGTCATTGGTTATTTATTTCAAAGTTATGCCCCACCATGGAGTGAGTACAGGATGAGATTATGAGTGTGCTTGTTGTTTGTATGTTCTGGTTGTTGATTTTTTTTTTTTGGCTATTTGGTGTGCCTGCTGATGACCTCTAATAAAAAAGAGCTTTCCAAACACCAATCAACATCTGTGTGTGTTTTTTACATTGGTAAAATGACGAGATTAGTATCTATTGAGTAAATAGAATAAAAGACAAAATACATTGGAATACTGTATATTGTGATTCAACATAGGAGAACATTAAACAGCCAGAGAAGCTGTAAATTAGGAGTAAATGAAAGATTCAATGACACTTTTCATAGAGTAGACTTGCAAAATGCTAAAGACAACAGAAACGTTTTATAGTTAATAAAAATAAATATTAAAAAAAGTGTGTATTGAACCCCTTGGAACCATTGTGAGGATAAACAGTTCATAATATGAATACATATTGTATTAAGTGATGAGTAAAAGTTAAAAGTTACCATAAATATCTGTCAACTAGGGCTGGCTCTAGAAGTGACTGTGCAGTTCCCTTCCCTCGGCTACAATCTTACGTATTTACATATATTTTTTCCTTACCATGAATATCAATATGTTGATTAATATTAAATCGCAGTAAGACTATAAAAACACTTCATTTAAAAATACTTCCTGACATAGTCTGGCTCTATTTATCGCTAATCAAGTATTTAAATCAGGCAATACATTGACGACAATTAACTTTTGACTCAAGATAAGAGCTGTTTTTTTAGTTAGTGACAGCGATCCGATAGCTCGACACTTGAACGAGTGATCATTGAAGAATGTGTGAGGATGGCGCACAAAGACACTCTTCCTGACAACAGACAATCAGCCTTTGACCCTCTCTATCTAAGCAAGGGGACTCCCCTATCCTCTTGTACCCCCTGGGAGTCCCCTTCCCCAGCCTGGGACAAAGCAACCTGTCTGTCAAAGGCCCATACAACTGTCAATCAATCATGAAGAAACCAAGAATGTTTACTATGATTTTTTTGTTGTTTACAGCTGTCAACATAGGGTAGGCAAAATGAGCCAGGGGTCAAAGTTCAGGGTGGAGAAGGGAAAATTACTCAGAAGATCGGAATCTGCTAGTATCGTAAAATGTGGTAAAAGAAAAGGAAAAACAAATAATCTGGATTTAAAATTTGATGACATTAAAAATTGAAACGGGGGAAAATGACAACTTTCACTTTAATTTTTACATTTTACCTAAATTGTGGATTTAAAAAAAAAAAAATTTGGATAAAAATATGTCAAAATGAATTGAAGCATTCAAAGACAGTCTTCCCAGGTTTTGGGGGCTTTTACAGCTCATGTCCTGTTGATTTTGAGTCACTGGCTATTATTATTCATTTGGGGACATTCCTGTCCCAAGGAAGTGACCCAGAAATTCCCCCAAATCAAGAGGAAGGGACATAAACAAAAAAAAATGACCAAAAGTCAACAGGAAATGACCTGAGGTCTACAAAATTAATTCAATGGATGCTACATAAACGTCATATCTGTTTTGGGAGGGATGCTAGTAAAACAACAAATATATCTATTAGTAATCAACTACTTTTCAACTCACAGCAGAAGGTTAAAAAGAGCTTATTTTTCTGGTTATTAGCTCGTTGTTTTTATTTAAATAATGTAGTAGGATTTCCTAACTAATGTATCAACAATTGTTGCATCTCCTAATCGAAATAGAATCATTATGGTGAGCCTTTTATTGCAAGTTTCAAATCTTTGGTTCAAAGCACTCTCTTTTCGATCATTTTTGCAAAATACAAGTTTCACAAAGGGTTGAAGGGATGGCGAGCGGGCTTAGGGGGGGGTGCAGGATGGGAATGTTATCAGCAGGGGTCAAGAGGTCAGGCAAGTTTCAACTCTCTTCCTGTTCCTGCTGCTGGGATGACAACAACAACAACAACAACTCCCCCGTGGAATTCAAACTCATCCCCTCCCAAGCGTTCCTCCTTCATTTTTTTTGGACTAAATCACAAGACGATCCTTTCGGAGTGAAAGTCAAACGTGGAATGTCAGTTAGAAGTTGTTGGCCTCTGTTCAAGCATGCAGCTTCTGCGTTCAAGGACGCATCCGATAAAGCATCTGCATGCAATATTTTCCCACCCTGTTTAAAAAGATGGGGAAAGCACAGATTTGGAAAAAATAGTTTCATTTAGTTTTTCATAGACAAACTTTGCTGCAATGGTTAAGCAGTTTCTCAGATTTTGCTTGCAACCCTTAACCACAAATGCTTATATGGTACATATACATTTTTACCACATTAAATCCTTTGTGCGTAAATCTGAAGTACATTGCTTTGGTGTTTCTCCAAAACAAATCACTATTATACACATCCCTGCCATAGATTTGATTGCCAAAGTCTCAAACCTTGACAGAATAGTGAGCAAAATCTAGATGGGGAAGAGCTTTTGCAAATGGACAATTCTTGTTAACCCAGTTGAAAAGCACTATCAATGTGAGTGATTCTTCAAATGTGGCAATTCACTGTAGTCGTTTTTTTTTTTTTTTATCTCATGGAATAACGTAAATCATTTGCGGCTGAACCCCAAAGATGATCGGTCGGTCGAACGAACGAACGAACGAACGGACGGACGGACGGATGCTCCAAGAAGCAGCACTTAACCTCCCAGCAGTGCCATCAGCGGTAGTGAGCCATTATGGCTCAGGAAATATGCTGAATTATTCAATGGCTTCCTCTCATTGCATCCTCTCACACAGGATGCACAATAGAAATGAATGACTGGCACTCTCTGGCCACGTATACAACTTGCAAACTTGACCTACATACATTACATGCTATGGACAACATGGGAAACATCTTTTTTAAGCCTCAAGGGTTTCAAATGGACTCCATGTACACGACCACCTGAACCCCTCAATCAAAATAATAGTTAAACATTTTTTTTTGTCATATATATGTGTATATATATTTAAATTGGGGCAGTCCGGTGTCTGTGTGTCGGCCTGTTTTCCCTTGGGTGCTTTCAATTTACTGATTCTATCTAAAAGGAAACAGGAAACCGGTTGTTAAAGGGCACCTTTTGTATAAGACACATCTTTTTTTCCCACACCACTCCCAAGTGAAAAGTAGGAAGCCCCCCCCCCCCCCCCCCAATGGATCACGGTGGCAATCTCGGGGTACAACAAGGTGAGAAAAAAAAGACAATTTGAAAGAAACTTACACCTCAAATTCAAATTGCACTCATTTGCTGACACATGTGTTGGATCATTGTTATGTGTTGTGGAAAAAAAACTGTTTTTCTCTAAAGGTCATAAGTGACATCTGCTTATTTTCTTTGGAAAAAATTGGGTCTTTCTATTGGCCGGCACTTTGGATCAACCCATCTCCGAATGCCTCAGCCACATTTAGTAAACATCACAAAATTTTCATTAATGCAAAACCGCTAAGTATATATATTTACAAAGTAATAAGGCTTCAAAATGGCAGTGTCCACTTTGTGTCCTACATATTACATCTATTCAACTATTTGTTTTTATTCATACTTACATTAGATTGAAGTGTGTTTTTCACAACACATTTTTATTTTTATTCATGTATTGTTGACTATATAGCATAATCTTTCCTTTTTAAGTTACATTATAAAAGAAATTATATTGTTTGATTGTACATTGTTGATACTTCATTTCAACATTATGTAGTTTTTATAGATGTAGTACTACTTGTGAACACATAATGTCAGTATAGGCACACTGTTTGTAAGACCAAAAACTGGAGGTGGTCAAAGTAAAAAAAATGTTTTTTTTAATTGTCAGGAAAAAATAAAACTCTAAAAAAGCAGGGAAAGTGAAAAAATACAGTATACTTTTTATGTATACTAACTATTTATACTTGGTGGTTTTCCACCAAATTCTCCAATATACATCATCATAGAAGTGAAGTAAACACAGGCCAAATTTTTCCTGAAGTATTTTGTAAAATTAATTCCTGTCAAATCATTAACCAAACTACAGTACTACCCTAACTAACTACACCCATGAATGATACTTTCCCCTCAAGTCCTAATCAACCATTTCTGTTTTATCTCAAGATATTTTCTAATGATAGAATAAAATTTACATGAGAAAAGTGGTTAGTAATTGTCTTAAATAGGTACACTATCAAATGGATGGAGGTAGAATCTCTACCAAAAATGCCTTACAACTAGTATAACATTTTGACTCAGCTGCACTCAGACCTGCTGAGCACACAACACAAAGTTCATGCAAGGGTCACTGCAAACCGTATTAAAACCTTACCAACCCCAAGTGAGACACAGACAAACGGGAATGATCAATAAAGAGCGCTAAGGGAGGTTATCTGTCACTCACCAGTGTGAGCTGAATATCCCCAAAGCTTATGATCCCTTCTGTGATTCCATCACTTACTTGGCCGTTATTATCTCCGCCAGGGAGTATTCAAAACTATACATTTTTCCACAAAGTTTGTTGATCCAAGCACTGGTTGATATACAAACAAAAACCACATTGGAGTAGGGAGCATGACTGGGATGTTAGGGCTCGGAATGAGGAGGGAGGGGGTGGATTTGATCTTCAATCCTTCTCCAGCAGGAGCCTTGTTCAAAGGGGGCCCTGTGAACGGTTTGATATTTATATTTGTGTTTGATTTTTTTTAAGGGGTGTTGCTCACCCTCCAAATAAAAGCACCCACGGATCAAATGGTGAAAATGTGTTGAAAGATGGCTGACACCTTGAGTCAGAAACATATGTTATCACTGCAAACATCAAAAAAGCACTCAAGTAGATGATATATATATATCTATTTGAGGAAAGTCCCACTTGATTTAGTGTTCACTTCATAAACGGTTGTATTAAACAGTATGTTTTTTTTTTGTGTGCATGTGCTCTTTTCTTTGGAATTGCTTAAAATAAGTCCAATTTAGCTCCACCAAAAGTGGAAAAAAATGGGGGTAAGGGGTGTTTGTCTGTAGTGAATGTTCCCTTCTTTTTTGTTGTCCTGCATTTTCCAGCAGATGTAAAAAAAAAGTGATTGAAATCCCAGCAGGCCTCATTACTCCAGTCCCCTTGAGAGCTTTAAGGTCTTCAAGTAGCGATTGAAACATGATTTGTATTAAAGGCGGCCAGACGGCATCCTCAAATCCTTTTTAATGCCTAAAAAATGACCCCCCCCTTTCCCCAGAATTGTTGAATGAAAAGCTATAACATTCAAAATAAGGTGAGAGTAATACCCCACTGTCTCTCTCTCCTTTGATTCATTAAAAGCAGTGTGTGACGCCCAGGAGGGTCTTTGCACTCGTTAATGTAAATGCTTTAGCCTGACAAACATACATGACATTATCTCTGAATCTCAAAATCCTGATCAGTTTTTTGATCATAAAATGTGATTAAATATGTCAATATCTCAATTCAAATTAATGTTGCATCAGTATAATTCTTAGGGTGGGTCTGCCGGATAGAGATTTCGACACCCGACCCTCGAAATGATTCTAAAATGAGAAGCAGAGCCTTCCAGCTCATTTTGGCGTCCTCCTCACGTTCTCTTCCCGCTTCCCCAGTTCGTCCAGGTGAGAAAACAAGCTTTTGAAGGAGGCATCTATCGATCGGTCTCCTACATCATTGTGAGCCTACCTCCAACCTTCAGCAAGTATCGATCGCGCTTAGACTAGCAGAGGAGTCGAACGTAGGGTCCGAAGAGGACTCTGGGAGAATGATTGACAATTGTCGCTAGTAGCAGTACTCAAAAAGTTAATGAGGCACTGGTGCTCCACTACTATTCCACTTCATAATGCAGCTCTAACTTGACCGACGTGGGCCAGACCATTTTAGATATAATATTTCGATTTTTTTTTTAATATCAACATTAAAGCCCAGAATATTCATTTTTTATTGATATAAAACAATGTTGATTTGAGGTTTTTTTTTTAAATATATTTTTAGATTTTCCAAAATGAATTAAAAACACAGAAAAAAATGATTATAGAAAATACAAGTATTGATTTGAAAGGGGCAAAATCAGGAAATTTAATACATCTAATCTCTTCATTGTCATTTAAATCCTAAAAATAAAAGTCGGATTTATTTTTCCCGGGCCAAATGATGCGGTGGGCCGGATTTGCCCCCCAGGCCTCCACTTTGACACCTATTCCATTAAATTCCATAACACCTGCAAGCCACTTTTGTGTATAAATGATGCACGTTGAAGCAGGATTATACACAGACCCCAAAACTGTTTGGTTGCCAGTTTTGAACATCTCTGGCCATAAGCGGCGATGAGAGAATGCCTTAATTTCTTCAGACTTAGTCTTGAAGCTCTGACCCATTTGGCAGTAGCACCTCCACTCTCTGGTGGAAACCAGATTTTAAAAAACAGCCTTATAAACACTGCTAATAAACATAAGAGATGCTGTAACAGTCAAAAATCCAGTCAGTGCCTGCCACTTTTCCCCGGATGCCACAACATCTGAAGTGACAGTAAGCGGGAAGCAAACATTTCCTCTTGTCTTTGTTGTCCACCATCGAGGGTAGACAGCACCCGAAAAAAACAACCCACCCCCTTTTTTCTGGAGATCTCTTGGGGAAGTTGGGAGCGAGAGAGTGTGTGTTGATGGCGCCTTGATCAAGCCTTAATCCAGGGAGGAAGCGTACCCCCCCACCCCACCCCTCAAGTTATCCCCCCCCCCCCTGCCTCCATCTCGTCCCACTTTGGCCCGATCTACGCCAACTGCGTCTGTGCATGCTAAATAGCCGTGATGTCAGAGATGAGGAGACACAGCGGGGGTGACAGACGCGGGACGAAGGAGGTTCGAGATCACGAACGCAGAAGGGGGGGGGGGGGCAGTCATTTTTTTGTGTGCCTTCATCGCTTCTTCTGAATCATTTACACTTTCATTTTTTTTTTTTTTTTTGGGACCAGAATTGCCTTGCTCAAACGTCACCCGGCTTTTTTTTTTTGCAAATTAACCCAGCTTTCAAAGACCAGGCGTCATTGAATTTATAAACACAATGACAAAAATGTTGTGACCCACTTCTATTCTCTGTGAGAATGCATCCAAACAGACAAAAGTCAAATATATTAGGGTTGGAGAAGCTTTGGTTAGCACCTGATCCGATTTGCAATACAAGCCTCGCAATAACAATGATCTCACATTGATATGACAATTATGGATAAATGGGTCTGAATATCAATCCCCTGATATTCTATGATGGAATCGGCAGTGTTTAATTCCCATGCAAAATACAGCGCCCCCTACAATTTAGCCTGTTAAACTTCTTCCCGGTGACAGGCGGGAGCAGGTGGGAGGGTCAAGAATCTTTCAGATCAGGTACACATAATGGGCCTCTTTAATATTCATAGTTTCTGCGGGAATGGTGAAGGTTAAATTTGACTTACTTTTCAACTCTCATTATTAATACATGACGCCAATAAGAATATTCAAAGCGGACGGGTGACCAAAGGTTGATGAGAAGCGTACCTTTCCCGTGACATTTAAAACGCATTACCATTTTAGCATGCAGCCCCACCTTCCTTAAACGCACCAGAATATATCTGCTATAATCATCTGCCAATGTAACGTGATACTGGTTCACCGTCATTGACAGGAAAAGACTTTCATAAATTTGACAGGAATGATCATGTTTCCGTGCCATTGACTACATAAGACGTTGGTTCATTTGACCCCCCCCCCTTTTTTTTTTAATGGGATTACATCCCAAACTCTGTCAATGTCAGCAAATGACAAAAACAACAATTTTAGTACGAATGTTCAACTGTCATCTACATGGATAAACATTTTCTTTACTAACCTACAAAATCCTATTGTGCAAATACCAAATTGTGCATCATTTTTCCAAAGTCCAAAATAATCTTTGCATATTTTTGGCCCTAATAGTGTAATTTATTATTACTTTGATGCACTGCAATCAAATCATTTGCTACTCTTTTAAAAAAAAAAGTGAAGCAGTGTTACTTTTAACACTACAGACTTTTAACCTCTCATAGGGCAAGTAACTATTGTTGGTTATTCAACAAAACATGAACCTTTATAAATTATATTTGAACTTGTCAACATAAATACTCAATATGGAGTAATGTACTCACAATATCAGGTGAAGCTGTGGCAATCAAACTTGACTCAACACAAAACAATGTGTTTTCTAAAGAAAGTAAGGACTCCACTGCCTCAGTATTTAAAATCCCAGGCAGTCAAGGGAGTCAAAGTCGAGAATCAAGAGTGGTACGGGAAATAAAAGGGTTTAAATAAGGATAGGAAGTGAATCTTGATTGGAGGAGTGATGATGGGGAAATAGTCACAGGTGTTTTGGCTTGGGCAGGGCTTTGCCACAGGGGTGGAGCCTCAGCCCCATATACCTGCAAATGAAAACAAACAACACACTACTACATAGTGTGTGTCCAGGTTGACAGCCATAAGAATTATCTAATTGAATTTATTTACACTAGTTGGACTGCCAATGAATGCTGATGTTTCTGTGACATTGATGTTATTGAACGTTATTGAGGTTATTGGATGTCATCAATGTTAATGTCAAAGAAATTGTTGATTTGTTTCCTACCTTGGAAACATATTCCAACTGTATGTGTGTTTCCCCTGAGGGTATTCATATGACACATTTGCTTCAGGTGAACAAACGTGCGACAAAAAGTGGCCGTCGGGAGCCATCAGCGTCAGCTGTGGGCTTGACATTCGCCGACGTGTTTGACGCCCGAGGCGGTCACCGCGGCAACAAGTCGATGGGATGACAGGGCCGGGGAAGACAGGTGACAGCGGGCAATAAAACAGCCAGCACACGACTACAAGAGCATACCATGTTTGATTAAATGGATGAAATTGAGAGGATGAAGTTCTTGATCATACTATTTGCAAAGTATGAATGCTTTTAGAAGAACTTAACACTGTTAATCAACCCACAATTGCTTTATCTGCACTTTCAATCATGTATTTTTGTATTATTTATACATGAACAAGGTTGTAAATAAAATAAGGTAAATAGATATTCTAAGGCTTTTAGATTTAGAGCTTTAAGGCCCATTAAATAGTTTCTATTGCCCGTAAATGATTAATATCTTTGAACATGGTCCACACAGGAAGATTGAATCCAGCCTATATTGTTGTACTTCTCATCTTGAATACATTGTTTTTTCCTTTGTTGGACATGAATAACATTGATTTAATCTGGAAACTTTGTTCCATTAGTATAAATATACATAATAATGTTTAATTTGCTATATATAGTTATACCTCTAGATGATTTTATTGGTTGTAGCCATTAACTCATTCACTTCCATTGACTGTGTGGAGTTTGCAGGTTCTTCTGGGCCCGCGTGGGTTTCCTCCGGGTACTCTAGTTTCCTCCCACATTCCAAAAACATGCATGGTTGGCTGATAGGACACTCTAAATTGCCCTTAGGTCTGGGTATGAGTGTGCATAGTTGTCCATCTCCTTGTACCCTGAAATCGTCTGGCCACCGATTCAGGGTGTATACCCCACCTGTGGCCTGGAGTTAGCCCAGGAATAGGCTCCAACACCCCCCCTGTGACCCTAAAGTGGTTCCGAAAATGAGATGAGATGAGAGACGTAGTACTTTGAACCAGTTCAGTCCATTTAAGAAGTTCAGTCTGGTGCACCAGAAAAACAACTCACTATAGACTAAATGAGTTCCCAGACTGTCACTAAACACTTGATAGGCCCTCCTGTCTCCGCCTCCCCCTTCTCGCCCGAATCCCCTTCTGGCCTGTTTGTCACTTAAATGGACACCCTCGGACTGACAGGCCGACGTGGTCCTCTCTATCAAACCAAAACGAGCGGGCGATAAATTTTTCATCCCGTCTCATCAGTGACGGACGGTCCCTTCCGAAAATTCCTCCTCCTCCTCCTCCTCCTGGCGCGTTCCCCGCGGGCAACCCCTGCACACTACGGAAACCCGAGGTTTTCATCCTAAACGGCGGTAAATGGCCCGCCGCACAAATAATGCATAAACAGCTGTTTTGCCCAAGTAAGTTATCCTCTTAAAAGATTCAGAACCCTCTCCCGCTTGCTTCGCTCTCTCTTTTTGCCGTCCGACAGACTCTCACTCGGTTAATTCATCAATTTCTTATGATAGCAACAGTTTGGCTCGACGTTAACGTTTAAGTACCAATTAGGGGGGGGGGGGTACACCTCTCCATGTTTTTTCAAAGCGGCGTTTGGGCACGCCCGTCAAATCCTTTACCGGCAGGACTTGCGATTAACTTTTTAAGTACTGTCAATTATTTATCCTGGATAATCGTGGATCAAAAAAGCAAGAAAAACACACATCAATCAGGGAGGGAGGACCTCTTGCAAATCCAAACAAATTGGGGACTTTTATGACTTTTACGTTCATTTTTAATATGTCGCGTTGGGGGTCGGGGAGTGGGGACATCTGGGGAAACCTCGGGTGGGCTTTGAAATTTGAAGACACCACAGCCAACCTCCTGGCATTGTGATTAAGTAGGATAGATCCTGTGTGAAAGACTGTAAACTTGAAGTGTTGCCACTGGGCTTGGCGGAGACGTCTTCGGGCAGACATTTTGTGTCTCTGGAGTGGCTCAGATCTTCCTGCCAAACGTCTGCAAAGATGGAACAACTAGAAGCTTCTTTGTAGGGAGAATCCAAGTCCCACTCAGGGAACTGATTTTTTTTTTTTGTCAATTCCTCCAGTCTCTTGTCGGAGTGCATGAGGTTGGTGACCAAAGCCTTTCAAAAGAGTTTACTTTTTTTTTATTCTGGGTAACTATGGAGGAGGATTTTGGCCACATGGGGAAAGAAAGTGGCCAAGATTCTGACTCGAAAATCAGATGTCATGATATAACTTCAGAAAGTAAGAATTTTTAGAATACTTCTAAGTTAAAATCTAGTCATAATTCTATATACATGAAGTCAGAATTTGGACTTTAAAATATGACATCTAACTAGTTATATTCTCATAAAAAAACAAAACATTTGTCTTTTTAAATGTTTTTTACTCATTTGTTTTTCATTTGAAAAAGACAGTAAGTACTTTTAACATTACTTTATACATATACATGTTAAAAAATAAGTAGATGTTTATTAAAAAAACCTAAAACTATTTTAAAAATAGAGTGAATATTCTACATATATGTCTATATTGTTTTTCAAATTTTAACATGATGTCAAAACATGATTTAGTTTCGCTGGTTGCACAAAGTGACGGACTTTTTCTGGCCTCTAGGCCATCAATTTGACAACTTTATACATTTACCCATTTTGTGGTACTAAAATGATTGAACTAGAAGCCAAAAGGAGCCTGGAGGCCCACGAGGAAGTTTAACGCGACCTCCAACCTTCAGGGGACAAACGCTTTCCCTTTCCCGGGACGCTACGCTTTTTAAGCGTGAATATTTCATGATACTTTTAGCGCATGTACTGTATGTGTTCAAGGCTAACTCGCCGCTATACATTTTTACCCTCCATAATCCCTTCGTTTTCGACCCGTTCTCGTCTGCTCTTTACTTTTTTACTCTGTGTTTTCTTTTGCGGGTTTCATAATTGCCTGAAATATTCATAAAGCTGATCTCATGCTGGGAAGGGGGAGACGGGGAGTGCGTGTTTTTGTTTGTTTTATCCTCATCTTCCTTCTTCATCTTCTTTTTCTTCTTGGCAATGTTCTATTTTCCGCCAGTTGAAGCGCGACCAATCAAAAAGCACTTCCTTCACAAGAAGTCCGAGACTTTGAAACATAGGCGTCCTGAGATTTGCCTTCATTTTTCCAACACAAGACATTTGGTTGCATCAAGGCAATTAACTCTTTGGCGTCACCCTCAATTATCCCGTTCAACTAACGCTTCTTCCCAGATAATAACAGTCGGTAATTGATTTTTTTTTCATCCAATAGCCTTTTTTTCTCTCATTTTTCATTTCCAACATCTTCCCCCCTCATTAGGCGAATCAACATAGCGCGCCTGTGTAAAATCATTTGTCAAACACTGCCTTTAATTGGACGGGTGGTGCAAATGGCGGGCGTTTGTTGCTCCTCTTTTGTTGCCAGTGGGGTTCCTGAGGTGGGTGGTAGTGGAAGGTGGTGGAGGGGTTAAATGAATCATTCATTAGGGTCCACAGAGGAAGAAGAGAAGAGACAGAGAAGGAAGATGTTCAAAGGAGAAATGCTGTTGAGGGTTTTTTTTTATTTATTTCTTTTCCTCGCCGGCCCGTTCGAGAAGCAGGAGGTCGGTCGCCTCAGGGGAGCCTGGCCCATCTCCAGCCCAAAGATGGGCGGCAACGGCGGCTTCTGTACGGAGCCCCCTCCCATATATATATATATATATATATCGCTCCCCACCCGAGTGCCCCCAAGCTGCCGGGGTCGGCCTCTAATGAAGCCCCCGGCTGGGGTGAGAAATGCTGCAAAGAGTGTCAAGAAGTGAAGCTATTTCAATCTGGTTGGAAAGGACGCGGCAGAATGTGATGGTGATGCAAGCCAAACCATGGACTTCATCTTGTTTCAGTACCATTGGCGTGGATAAAAAAAACAATATTTGCGCATTCACAAGCTCTAAAATATATGATATTGTTGTCAATGGCAGTTAAAAAGTCAAAGTGTATTTTTACTTTAATTCCCTTCGGAAATATACGTCGGTGGCGGCATTTAATGTTTCAAAACTTGCGGTATTATGGCGTTTATGTTAGCTTGTGCTGACGTCTGCGGGGACTTGAGGGCTAATATGAGAGCTCCCGGGTTCTAATTAAGCTAACAGAAATACTTTGGGAGTTTTCCTAATGAGTCTAATTATGGACGCGGCCAGCGGGTGGGCTGCTGATTTTGGTAGCACTTGCTGGTTTGAATGAAGAAGCTGTTGAAGAATTCTTTCTTTTTTAATGAGTTTTATTTGATTTGTGATTGGAGTTCTTCTTGAAATTGATTGAATCTATTGCCACACCAGTAGGCAAAATGGGAGGGAAGTAAGTGGGCCTAAAGTGGCAACAAAGTTATGTTGCATTGTCAATAATGCAGTTATTTTTGGTGTATGTTGCCATGCCAAGCGCCCCAAAGAGTCATGACTCTAAATCAGGGTTCAAAATGCCACATTTAGTTTATTTCTATCATTCTTCCATGCTCACTCATTCACTTTTCCTCACAAAAAAACTCTACATTACAATCAACATGACCCTAGTGAGGATAAAGCGGTTCATAACATGAAATGAGATGAGATATTTTAAATGTATTGCTTGTTTTAGAGCGTCATATCAATAGTCCTGATTTTGAAAATGCCATAAAAGTACCCCACTTTGTCATGTCCAGCTGTAGTTAAATTCCATCACTTGGGCAAAATGATTCTAATCATGTGTCAAAAGGTTCTGTAATAAGGTGGGCCTGAAAGTTTTTTTTTTTTCCGGCCTCCCACCAAACTTTATTTACATCGATCCGACCGCTGTACAACCCTCAACCCCTTTCCTTCTCAGTCCAACCCGCTCCATGTCGAAATAAGAAGCGTGCGTGTTTAGTAGAGTGCACTGAGTGGACACAGGGCCGAGCGCGAGCAGAAAAACAAGGGGCCCCTCCATCCATAATTCAGAGACAAGCAGAGAGTGTACAGTGTGTGTGTGTGTGTGTGTGTGTGTGTGTGTGTGTTGCTTGGTGGGGGAGAGGCATAGCATTAATGGACTTATCTGCCTCAGACTAAAAAAAAGGAACCAAAAAAATAAAATACAGGTTTTACCTATGCCTTTTGTTTTTAGGATTGTCTACTTAGTGACAAGAAAATATAAATTGTCTTGTACAAACAACTTCTCAAAGATCAACAGTTATAGTTAAAGAGGAAAAAGATAGTTTAGTATTTCTTTGACCAGTTTAATTACAATTAATGTGGCATGTTTTTCTATTTTCAAACAGGAAAATAATGTTTTTTTTTAATGAATGAACAGTACAGTAGGTATGATACAAATTTAACGTTGGTTTTTAATATTGTTATTCTTGTTAGCTGATGATGATTAATATGCATTCATTTTCCGTACTGTTTATCCTTACATGGGTTGGGGAGTGATTATTATTATAATTATTATAGGCAAGAAACTGTGCAAAATCAATGATTTTTATTGGCTGGGATATGCTCCAGCACCCCCTGCAAGACGATAAGCGATTGAGAAAATGAATGATTGATAATACAAATGAAAGTACATTTAAAAAGCATATGTAGTAAATGATAAGAAATAAACATACATATTCAAAAATCTCATACAGTTAAAATAATAATAATAATAATAACGGACTATGATATACATCCAAGAAGTGAGTTTCTCCCAACGGGATGCACAAAGTGGAGGGGGCCCATAATGTGCAATGACCACTCAAGTATGTCACTGAGTGTTTTGTTGCTTTTTCTATACACGCGTGCACTTAAATGACACGTCTTAGGGGACCCACAGTACTTCATAGTATAGCCCAACCCCAAAGCACCACCTGCAATATTTCCCTCAATCACATTTGGGTACTAAAAATAGAAATGACATTCAAATTCATTCATTATTAAGGAATAATCTCAAAGTGAGTTTGGATTAATTGCACCTTAAATCCAAATGAGGCCTATAGTCTACCACTCAGCTCAATAAAAGTATTTATTTCTATGATAGGACACACACACACACACAAAGGCGTCCATGTAGCGCTTGGTCGCAGACGCTGAGGGAGTGGCGGCCTCCTCATTGATTCTCGCTCACTGACTGTCCCATAGGCCTTGTCCTTTAAAAACACGACTCAAGTTGTGTGTGAGTGAGTGTGTGTGTGTGTGTGTGTGTGTGTGTGTGTGTGTGTGTGTGTGTGTGTGGCTGAGCTACTTCCTTACATCATTTGCATGGCTGAACTCGGAGCACTAACACAGCCATGATTTCTCTTACCCTGGGAGACTGCATGTGTGTGTGTTTGTGCTTGAGCTCATCTTTGCTTGCAGATTTGGGGTCACGATGAAGTGTTTTGTTTGTTTTTTTCTCGTATTCTTGCCCAGCTATTTGTCCTTTCTATTTCTTCATTCCATTCCTCATGAGGGCCACAACCATCACATGACCCATCTATAGAAACAAGCCCGCCTTGCTGGTGAAATAGGAATTTGATTTACCCATATTTATATTTTACTCAAATTAGGTTGTACTTATAGCATTGGCTAGAAGAAGCTAAATTGTCAGCATTCTTGTATTTTTCTTAAAGGAATAATACCTGAAGTGTGTGCATTCTTTAGTCATTTCACCTCTGTTAAAGTACAAAAAGCCTGAATTCTTTGGACATAATATTGTCATGTTATTGCTAATCAATTAGTCCCAATGAGAATATGCATGTAGAAAAAAAATTGGATTAAAAATTGCGTTAGAACTACTATTGGTACGTTCGGGCCTCAGCTCTCTCATCAAACAATTTCCCAATGAGAACATGCGTCTTTCAGATTTTTCTGCCTATAATAGAAATGTTTACTAAACATTCAATTCCATGAGTCAAACTAGAGAATAAACTACAAAAAAATATATAAAAGTCCTGCTTTAAACTTTTCAAACTTTTCTTGCACTCACAGAACACTGAAAATATAACATTATAAAAAAAAAGCTGTGCAAAGACATTGCAGCAGCACACCGTGCTATAAAGACAATATACGTCCTATTCGATAAGTGTTAAATGATGTAGCCTAACACGTCGTCAAGCCTACTCGAGCGGCATTGCACCAAACGTGGGTTCTGCGGCCTGTCGGTCGTTTTCGCCGACACAACCTTTTGCCTCAAGTGCTGAAACGCTCCCTGAAGAATCTCCATTTGTCTTTTTGCTTCTGTTACGACCACTCTCCTCCACCTCTAACCCCAGGAGGATGTTTCACGCTGGAACGCGTTGCTTTTTTTTTGGTGTGCTTTCTTTCTTGCTTTTTTACGTGCCATTGGCTTAGCCATGTTACAGTTCTGTCTGCTGTGTCTTGCATCATTTAGCAATAGACTCCCATGGCGTGAGGATGGCAAACAGGTAAAAGTAGAAGAAGAAGACACAGGGGATATACTAAGGAGGATGTGTACATGGGATAAAATCAAGTTGCAAAAAGAAGACTTTTATATCAATGCAATGTTCTCAAAGCAAAAAAATGAGCATATTTAGAGAACAAAATTCACATCTTTTGTTAACTCGTCATAAATACATGACAGTTAGACGTATGGATATTAAAAACTTGTGGTCATTAGATTGTTTTCCAACTTTCTAGCTGGTGCTACTGAAGTGTTCATTTTATAGTAAACGCTTAGGTCAGAATCCCTTTTTATCCTCTGCCGTGTACTCGTGTGACTCATGTAAAGTTGATGATGTCACTTTTGCAAAAAGCGCCCTGAGTTACACATGGGGTTTCTTTTAAATTCCTGATTGCCGCTTGTATATTTGATGTGCCCCCCCTTACACCTCCACAGACACTGCCCTGAGGAGTGTACACCATCTCAAATCTCAAGTCTTCAACCATTTATTCTTGTGGGATATGTTTAAGGGTGTGTTCACACTTTAAATTTGATATAGACACTGATATGTCACCAGGAGAGAACGGTTTAAATGTCCTGTACTGAATCTGTCATGCCAAAATGCACCAAAGTTTAAATGTTAAGTAGTTGGTAGTCTAGTTGGAAATAAGCAACCCAGCAGGGCTCTATGCTCATTATAGTGTTAACATTTAAAAGCATGCACATTACACTATTCTCATTGATGATAGTTTTTTAAATGTATTTTTTTTTTAAACCGACAGCATGCCTTGATCAGAAATCTTTTGAAACTGATTAGGGAGCCAGCTTGGATTCTTCCTGCAGAATTAAAATGGGTAATAATGAAAGAAGCATGTAGCAAGAAAAGTATAAAATAGGTAAAAAAAATAAGTCAGATGAACAAAATAAGATGGTGGTGGAGGTCATTGAAGCACTCACAGTGCTCATAACCAGGTTAATGGGAAGGCAGGGGTGGGAGCCTAGATGGATTTGATGGGAAAAAAAGAGGGGAGGGTTGTTTTTGAGTGAAGCTTTTGCGTAAAGTAAAAGGGGGAAAAGGATGGATGGTCCAAATGGGATGCTCAAGGAAGATTTTTTTTTTTCTCGGCCTTCCTATTTTCTTCTTCCCCACTTCCTCCTCCCTTGCCTGTTTTAATCTGACTAAATAGGATAACCTGCTCTTCATAAAAAATGGATGTCACTTCATTTGACGGGACCTACCGGCTGGGCTCCCCCCCAAGAGGCGTGTGGGGGGGGGATCTCCGCTGCCAAAAATCACTGGCCGTAATTAATTACCCACCCGCTTGGCCGCCACCCCTGCCGATAACCCCGTCACTCGGCGTCTCGGCCCTCCCTTTCGCCGCCCCCGTGAATTTCGAAGTGGTGAGATTGAGAGGTGTAAGCAGAAAAACAGAATGGATGGTTGAGGGTTGGGTATCTGCTTGCTTAGGCACTGCGATCTTTTTAGCCAATCACGTGGGGGAGTTTGTCAAGCAGGAGATTGCAGTCTGAAATATTAATGTTGAACCCGCTTACGTGCCCCCCCATCTCCAACCACCATCATCCTCCTCACTCCTGGAAGGGACACTTGCCTGTCAATATTTCATGAGGCGGGCCCAGACACGGGCAGGTTCTGCTGCCCGCCCCTCGCACCCCCATCTGCCCCCTTAACACTACACGCATCAGCCACCCTTATGCCTTTAATGCAGCCAGCGGTTGTGGAGGAAGAAGCAAAGTTGGGTAGGCGTGGGAAAGGGGCTGCGGGGTTGGCGCTGAAGTACGGGTGTGCTACGTCCTATTGGACGTGGACAAAACTCAAGAAGGAGATGAACACTGTGAACTCACAGCATTTCATGTGGGGTTATGAGGGTGAACAGGGTGGGAGAGGAGTCATAAGTTCTAAGTCTTCAGAACCCCGTAGGAGGTAGGAGAGAGAGTCGAGGTTGTCGGGGCGTCCGGGGTGCTGGCTCTGAGCCAGTTTAGCTGCTCTTCAAGTCCGACGTGCATCTGAATGCCAGTGCATAAATGTAGTTGACGCTGCAAAAAATTCAAACTCTCACAACTGCAGACTTTATGTTGCTCCAGATCGAAGGTTCAAAACCTCACAGGGCCTCAGTGGGATGATGCACAAACTATATGTATACCCCCGGGGTGTCTAAACTTATCCCAAGTCCCCCTATGCAACCCAAAATCTTGAACTTTGCCAACATAAATACTCAATATGACAAGGAGTAACGTACTCACATTACCAGGTGAAGCTGGGACAATCAAACTTTACTTGGCACTAAACCATGTGCTCTCTAAGGAAAGAAAGGACTCTACTGCCTCAGCAGTTACAGTCATAGGAAGCCAAGGGAGGTTTAAATAAGGGCAGGAAGTGAATCTTGATTGGAGGAGGAATGATGGGGAAGTACTCATCGCTGTGTTGGTCACAGGGGTGGAGCCTCAGCTCCAGGTACCTGCAAATGAAAAGAAACAACACACTACTACATAGTGTCTGTCCAGTAGGGTAGAAGTAGGAGAAGAAGATTTGGTTGAATTACAATGCGGGGCCTTACCAACTCAATCTTGTTTGCAAAACAAAAACAACCAATATACTTTGACGTACATGGCAAAGAAATGACTTGCAAAAGAAACGTGGTCATGTCTATTCCGAGAGATCATTATAACACCCTGTGGATTGAATCTCTCTACTGGATAGTGTGTGAATGAGTGTGCTTAAGGTGAGAGACACTAAGGCCTACTGAAAGCCCTTTAGAATCCTAGTCTCTTGAACTTTGACCTCCCCCATAGCTCTTGTGTGTCCTCACCCCTCAATAATTGATGTGAGGAATAAGCAACAACTCTTGCTCATGCACACACTGTATGTCGCTCATCCACTCCTCACACATACTCACCGGTTTATTGATTCTGTTAAGAGAGTCGATGTGGACACGCAAGGCGAGTGGTGAGTAAACATATCTTTTCGCGCCTTTGACAGTCTTCTCTCAACATTTTGTTAGTATGATCCGACCCACCGCCCGCAAGATGCCTACCGGCTGTATAACTTTGCCCCGACTCTATATGTCTATCTCTGTGGTTTTTTTGGGGGGAGGGGGTTAAACTTTTGGCTCAGGTGTTTCAACAGGTTTAGACTGATTGGGAAGGTTGTCTCTTCTTTTTTTTTCCCAACCAGGACATTGAAGATGGCGGAAATGTCACAATTTTATGACAGACCATGTGTGAAATTGAACCTTTCCTCCTTCATGGAAGCACTGGTTTGAATTAAATCAAGTTTTAACATTTATAGGATGAGTGACTACTATTGGTACATAATTTGGAAAAACCTGAATCGGTGGCCAGCCAATCATAGGGCACAAGGAGATGCCGGGATAGGTTCAAGCACCACCCGTGACCTTAGTTAGAATACGTGGTTCAGAAAGTGAATGGATGAATAGAAATACCACACATCATCTCCCATTGACAACAATAGACACCCAATTTATTTAAAATAGGAGAATTGACTGTGAATGCTCACATTTACGTACCATTCACAGGGAAAGATGCTCAATCCATAGTTCAAATGGATCGTAGGTAAATGCTAGCAAATGAGTCAAGGGCCATCCCTATACTAGTTTCCAAATGTTTTATATCCCTAAAACAAACGTTGTAAATTTATCATGGTGGCTGCAAACGACCCCCCACCACCATCAGCAACCCCAACAGACAGGGAGCTCTAATTGTATGCTTAGGGGAGTCCCTCAGACGGATGGGAAATGAATGAAATATTTACCGTCAGTCGGTGACACACACACACACACACAGCATGAATTTAACATGGCAGCCGCCGAGACAAAAGACACGGCCGCCAGGAGCCAACTTTCAACAGGCCGGCCCCTGAGTGTGTGTGTTTTGGGGGGGTCATGGGGGTGTACAATAAGGCTGAGGCTCGGCCGGAAGGCTGTGCCGGTGAGTTGCGTGGCAGGCAAGTGCATGCCAGATCTTGGCACGCATGCTTTTATTTCCTATATGTGTGTGTGTGTGTGTTTTGCCTTAAATTACGGGGGCTGTTTGTTGAGTGGTCCAGTGGAGCGTACAGTGACAGATGATGTAAATTATTAATTGCTTTCCTGTAGCTGAGTGTGGTGGGCCTTGTCCTCTTTCTCTCTCTTCCGTCTTTCTCTCCGAGTTACACTCTTTGTCTCTGTTTCGAGTTTTGGTGTGTTTCTCTATGTGTGTATGATTCTTGAAAGTGTGGGTGCTTCACCCCCTCCCAAAAAAAAACCCCTAAAAATTACCGTAAAAACCAAACCATTCTCGGTCATCTAATGAAATATTGATATTTTTACGGTGAGGTCATTTCTTTTTCTTTTCTGGCTTGTCGCATACCGTCAGCAGGTATGTTGTTGTCACACCTTCCATTTTCATATATAAGACCACGCAACTTTTCCGAAAAGGGACGGGGGGCGCGTAAATGCGTGCGAGCCGGCGAGGGGGCCATTTGCAGGTGGGGGAAATGGACACGGCGCGGCACTCAAGAGGGCGGCGCCCCGGCTTTCCGTGTGCATTGAGCGGAAACGACACCGAGCTGGCAGATGAAGGGGGCCAAAGAAGCGCTAGCTTTTTACGCCGATGAAAGCTAAAGTGAGAGTCGAGACATATGACTGAAATGAAGACATCTTCTTCAGTCGTGCTCATTTTTATGGCAGCATTGTTGAAATTTTTAGACAAAAAGAGGACATTTTCCTGTCATTTTTCTTTTATATCTTCCATAAAAAGTTGAAACTCATGATTCTTTTTATTTTTGTTTTCTTAGTATTTGAGAGTAGGTGTGGAATGATATGCTTATAAATGTACACAGGCTAGTGTCCATTGATTCTTGGATGAACATCGATCACATGCACAATTAATTGTTCTCTCAAGCGTGGAGATCATCATACAACTTAGGGGGGGGGGGGGGAGCGATCAATACTGAGAACCTTTGTTGACAAACCATGCTACACCTGAAAGATAATACCATGTGTCTGTGGGAAACATCGCTATACAACCTGAAGGCCAAATCGGATTTTTTTTTTTTTTTGGATTCGAAAACCTAAGGGAAATATTTAACCCTAGGATTTCTTACCCTAAAATTGATTAATGAGACTAGGAAGAAAAATTCAATTGACATTATGAAATCATACGAGGCTCATTTTTCAAAGAAAAAACTGGATGCACATCGGCCTCACAGTTCTGGGGTCAAGGGTTTGATCCCAGATGAGTCCAATTTATGTGGATTTTCTTCTATATCCCAAAAACATGCAGGTTAAGCCTGAATGTCCATCTCCTCCTGCCCTGTGATTGGCTGGCCACCAATTCATGGTTTCCCCTGCCCGTTGCCCATAGTTAGTTGGCTCCGGCACCCCCCCCCAACCCTTTTTTTCAGTAGAAAAAAATGTGATTCTCACCCAAATAGAATCTATTGATTATACTTTTTGGGGAAATTCATTAAAGAATAAATTCATATGTTTCTCACAAACCTTTAGGGGTATTTCAAATTCAGAATCCAAATAATAGAAAAATGAATAAATACAAAATGAAAATAAATGACATTCACAAAAGTAGAGCAGAGTGTGAATATCAAATCCAACTTATGTCACCTTTTTCCACCTTAGATAATGGGCTATGTGTGTCAGGTTTTGGCGCACGCTCCTCACCTCTTGTCACTCGTCATTCTTCTGGGTTGCAGCAGCCGCCTACTTGAAAAGCGCCGTTGCTCCTCTGTGGGAATTTTAAAGGCTCGTCAATTAGGCGCCCTTCGGTTCCCCCCTACTCTGCATGCGTAGTATACTCGGGGGGGTCTTGATCCCACGCTCACCTTGCGCTTCATATGCAAACGAGAAGCAGAAAAGACGGACAATGAGGCGAGAAATGAGCATGGTTCCGAATATATCTGCATGTGTGAGAGTTGAACGCTTCCAACTTAAAAAATGGGCGTTGCAGAAATTTGGACACAAATGATGTCACAAAGAAGAAAGTGTATAATTGATTTGATATTTTCTAATTGCTTGTGTACAGGAGATTCTGATCAATGAGAAATGATGTAAAAGAATACAACTTGGTCATAAGATTATGATGGGATGCAATATTAGCGGTACCCAGCACCAGTAGACATGATGTGCCTTAACAAGGCCATACATATTGCATTCTCTTGACATGTGTTTTCGGGGAATATCTGTTTTATGCATTAACGGCGATCCCGCCGAGCTTTTGGCGCAACGTTGAGACCGCTGAAGACGCCGAATAAAGCGATCAAAAGAGACAAATACATTTCCATTCTCGGATCTTTTTGACGTTCAGCCCTGTGGCGGAAAAAGTCGCAGTGAGGGCTGCCCCGGGGGCACCGCAAGGACTTGCTAATGGCATAGGAGGGCGCTTAAACAAGACCTCATCTACATTAGAAAAAGAATAGTGCTAATAAGTCGTCAATTGAATTGAAATGAATGCTATTATTGTCATCATGAGTATATATCGGACTAGAACACAACCCATTTTTCACATTAAGTGTTGATCATTTAACGTGCTTATATATCATCTTCATTTTCTGAACTGCTTATCCTCATAAGGGTGGCTGGAGTTTATGCCAGTTGACTTTAATGCTCACACTATACAATATAGGTTTTTCTTTCTTATTTTTCTTTTTACAAAGTCATCTTGAATCTAGAAATAGTTCACAAAAACCTTACATTTTTTTGGATGGTTGTCTAGAACCTCCATCCATGTTTGTGCGAGTTTGGGAGGGGTAGAGGGGATGGGGGGGGGAAAGTGTGCCCCCAACGGGACGCATTAACAAGCCCATCAAGTTAAATGCAGCCCCCTGTACTAGCTAATGTAGCAGCAGCGTAGGAGACAGCCACATTTATTATTGATCACATGGAACTTTGCCAGTAGATGCTGGAAGCTGGGGGGGGGGGGGGGCACTTGCGTGGGTTGGGGGAACAAACTTGGAAGGGGGGTGGCTAAAGTATTATTTTGTGCCTTGAGTTTATAGCAAATCATTTTGAATTCTTCTTTTGTAATATTTCATTGCATGCATGCAATGAAATATTGCTTAAGAGCTTTAAAATCAGGTGTATAAAAACTCATTTTTGTCTTGATAAGCATTTTAATAACAAATGTAACATTTTTACATACTATATATTTCAATTAATATATAGATAATCTACTCTTTGTATCTCTCTCTTATGTATAGTGATTCTGTATCCATTTAACCTTAATTATTGTTCATTTTTTATCATGAGACATCAAATAAAATATATATATTTTTGTAAAAATTCACTCATTTGGTTATTTTGAACTTATTAAGTATAAAATTGTTACATTGCAGTTGTAATTGTTGGTCAAAACAATAGAAATGCTCATTTTTCTGTTGAATTTTTACACCTGAAGAACAAACATTTGGCCTTATTTGACGCTCATGTGACGACCTCACAAAGGATGACAATTCCGACTGCCAATACTTTTTTCTCCCCCCCCCCTTCCCCTCTCCCCCCCATTTCCCACTTGCACTTTCTCCCTCTCCACACTTGTCGCCCCGATTATGCAGATGCACATTTGCGGCAGGCCCTAAAAAGCAGATTAGGGCTCGGCAGCCTCTCCGAACGGGACGTGGCTATTCCGCTGAGGCTGAGAGTATACACTGGGATTAGCATCTTCTCCCATTTGGACCCCGCCTGTTACGAAAATGCCCCTAGATGGAAAGCGCAAGACGGCGGGTCCACTTAGCGCATGCAGCCATATGTGTGTGTGTGTGCGTAACCATGAGAGATGGACTTAATGGGAAGGTAAGGCAGTCGTTGGTCGCTCTACGCCAGACCCAGAATGGTACTATATACGCCATATGCGCAGTTCTCCGCCTGCCACATTAAATAGACTCCACTTTAAGATGATTTGATATATTGTAGAGCAGAAGGGAGTGACGTGTGAATAGTTGCACTCATGCTTGTTAAGGTTGGTGACTTGTGAGGGGAGTTGGACCCAAATCTAGGGAAGCACAGTAGACTCAGGGAAACTGTGTGCACTAGTGTTCAATGATTTTTGAACTAAGAACAGAAAAAAAATGATTAAAAAATTACAATTATTGATTTAAAAGGGGGAAAATAAGGACATTTAATAAAATCTAAACTCTTCATATTAATTTCATCCTAAAACAGAAAGTCTGCACTCATGATTTACTTTCCATGGGCCACACAAAATGATACGGTGGGCCAGATTTTAGCCCCTGGGCGGCCACTTTGACACTTGTGGCTTAAGGCAACCAACACTTATTTCGAATTTTAACTAAAAGCTGTATACATATGTAGGAATATTGTAGCAGAGATATGTGCCCTTCTATGTGGCCCCACTGGTTTAACAAAATGTATAATTTGTTCACGAATGCTTTCCGTGTGGGTTTTAAAAGTCCTCATGCTAACTGATATTGAACATTGTGTTAATGAGGTGTACAGCAAGACTCCTGTGGACCACCAAGCTGACCCTAATTAAACTCTATTAACCCTTAGACACTTCCACAACCCCTTCGCTCAATCTAATAATCTCTGTCGCCACGTGCATCGAATAAAATCAAATCTACCCTGACTTTTCATTTAATTAAGTGCTGAAGGTGAAAAAGGTGGTTTGCGGGGAATCTTCAATTCTCCGCCATATGAAAGAAGGCAAAAAAAAACTGTGCCGGGGTCGCGCTCCCTGCTAATTTGCCGACACGGTGGTTCGTAAAACTGTCTTATTGAAGTGATAGCGGCAGCCATGAAGGGGGGGCGTCTACGAAAGTAACCCTGTCCGGCAAATCCTGTCGCCAATTAGTCAATATCAATAATTGAAGTGAATTGTCTGCACAAGGGGCAGTCCGGTAGATTGCCCCCTCCACCCTACCCACCCCACCCCGTACTGCCAGTCGGAATTGTTATGACAAGTCAAGCCTACATAATGATATTAGCTATTAATAATTCACCTGCCGGCACCTAGAGCACAGGTGGCGGGCGGGGGCCGCTCTCCAACCAATTACGGCAGGTCAGGAAAAGGAAATTGAAAAGCGTTGAGGTGGGAGCCGGACTCTCCTTGATTACTGGCATCAAGCTTTTTCACATTTCCATTTTTTTTTTTACAATGTCTTCCGAGAGGCCTTATTCTATTTGTGAACTATTCATCATGAAATATAGACTGCATTTGTGCATACCTGATGGCCGTCACTATCTCTTGTCCCAAATGTGATGCTTTTATTCTCTTCGGAAGGTCTTGAAGGCCGCGTATAGCAGCTGCAACAGCAGGTCTCCTGTCACTGCCAGCAGATGTTGGAATGACAAGACCGCCCCGAATGCTTTCTTCTCCGTGGAGGTTAAAAAAAAAAAAAAACAACAACAAAAAAATCTTGCCTTTCTTTGTTGCTCACATTGTAAATTACAAAACACACTAAAAGTAGTCTATTGTTGACTTTTGAGCTGGCTATTTGACTTATCAAGGCAAAAATAAAAGACACAGCTGGAAGTCGTCACGCCGCCAGAGCCCCGCCCAGCACCACTTTGTCACAACATTAAAAAAAATGTGGACTTCCTTATTCACTTTGTGTTTCTCTCCCTCCGATGCCTCCCTACCAAAGTGTTGCGTCTTAACACAACACTTAATAATACATCTTTCCATCAGAGGAGTAAATTGTATTCTCTCTCATACATGGCTCAGATCCTCTGATTGACATTTGACCTTTGTCATCTGGAGGGGGTAATCAATAAATTAGTGACAAACCCGTCAGATCCACGCCTTCTCGTCACTGTGCATTATTTATCCGGGTGGACTGCCGCGGGCGGGCGGTGATTACTGAGCTAAAGAGCGTCTTGTGACTTTTTATTTTTGGATTGATGTGTTGGAATGAAGTGATGATGTGAAGGCACAGAAAATGTATTAATTCATTCAGTTATTCATTAATTTTTCCACTAGCTACCCAATAGGGGTGGTACCTAATCTTGTGACCTAAAATGACACTCTAAAATAAGAAATATCTGAAAAATGTACAATTAGTTCCTTTTTTTGTCCACTCTAATTTGAGGTTTTTGCCTGCGTAATTGTTTTTTAAAATTATTTTGTAATGAAATACCAATGAGTACACACTCAAATACTTTCCAAATAAAAAAAGCAGTTTTTGGGGTCAAAAATTGCAAAACAATTATAATCCATATCCATCAATTACAAAGTATTTAATTAATCACATCATTTTTTTAAATCAAATCACACCCTAACCATGATTTAATCATAATTTACATACATGGATATCACATTTTGGTGTAATACAGGCCGCATTTGTATAGCAAATATTATACATATTCTTATATACATAATATAGGAGCCCTGTCCACCTTGTTGCATATGTTACCTTTATTCCAAAAGAAAGAATAATAATAGATTTTAAATAGTCAGATGCCTTATAAAGGCCAAACCTATTTACTCAAATTTGACTCCTGGGATCAGTTTCAGTGCCGGCTGGTTTCACTGTTTTTACAGGACAGTTATAAATTTCCTTTACAGTTAATAAAGGTTTGATGATGCCAACTCTGGTGTCTTTACTCGCCTGGCAAAGTGATGCAAAAAATAGGCTTAAAGAGCCTGGGGGGCGTACAAAGTATAAATAATGTAACCTGAAGTAGTAAAGAGAGAAAGAGAGAGAGAGAAAGAGAGAGAGAAAGAGACACACTGGCCGTTGTGCCACATTCCGTCACCTCGCCAAAGTGGCAATGGTAGCGTTACCTCATGATCAAACTCGTCATCATCAGCTTCCCCTTTAGTACTGCGTCATGTTTCCATATTTGTGTATGTCTGAGGCTTATGCCAGGCCATTAAAAAAGAATAAGAGCTTATGACATATTCAAAGAGGGCATGTCTGGAGTATAAAGTCAAGGAGGGGAAGCTATGATTCATTAATGGCGCCATGAATAGATAACCGCTGTTGTATGATATCACATTCACCATTGAATTCACGGCCGGCGACTCCTCTTCAAATAATCTGCGTGAATGTGTGTAGCACGGATTTATCTTTAAACAATTCATAAGTGCGCTGAGCTATTACACTTGTCTTCTTTTTCCGTCTCCGTGTTCACGTTTGCATAATAAAGATAGCATTCATGTCAGATGTAAACAAACTTTGACATTCACCCTTCAAATCTGTTGTTTTCTCTGTCTTTCATCATACTGGATGAGTATATTGTCCTATATTGTCATGAGGGCTGGACTAGCAGGTTTTTAGTTTGAACTAACTAATGTCCTTCTAATTTGAGGCATTTTTGGCTGTGCTTTTAAGCACAAAACTAGTTAGTATCACTTTTTGGAGGAAACTGTGGTATTGCAGTAAAGATTTTAAATTCATTCAAAACCCAACATGGCTGTAACTGGTCATTGTTCTACACAAGAGGTCTTTTTTTATATGCTATTATTTAGAAGTCTCAATTTTCAATTTCAATGCATAGAAAGCTATACAATTTTACAGTATTTTTAAGTACTGAATATGAAAAATCTATTGATCAGGTTTGCTGTTTTTCCATATTCAAATCCTATTGGGTTAACCTAAATATCTTCCTCCTTTAGTTCTACAGTATATCAATTCTAGACTAAAAAATCTATCTGGCATTCAAATATTTCTAACCCTAGCATCATAATTTTTTTTCTCCATTTAATTCTTTCATCCTGTAACTGAAAATAACCACATCTGGCACAAAGAAAGCTGTTGTGGTTGAGAAAAGTTGCATAAGCTTTGTTATGAAATCAACACAGAAGGGAAACCGACTTCAAGCTTATCTCACTGATACAAAGCAATGTCTTCACGCGGCATGTGTTTAAATGGGGAAAAAAAGCATGTGCTGACACATGAAGAAGCCCTTCATCTCTCCATGAGTAACACATATGGGTGTTGTTGTTGTTATTATTGCTCTGCCGCGTGCGTTGTGGACTCCGGCCAGTGTAGCGATTCTTCACTGACCGGCTTAATTGCTATGTGGACCCTCTTCTCGCCAGGCTGCTTTGGGTTTTGAAACGGAAAAAAAAAGAATGTTTGTAGCTGGCTGTTGGGCTTTTATCTATATTTTAAGCCACACACAAGGTGTAGAGTCAGCCCGGAGCTTGTTCCGAGGGCCCACAATTACATTATTCATGTGAAGGAGCTTTTGCAGCAATGGGCTAAATAAAAGATCTGCCAGAGGTGGATTGAGGGACAAGGAGGAGTCCTCTGTAGTGTACCTATGTGTAGAAACATAGCTCAGGTATGTATGGCTTCCACCATCTTCCCCCTTGAGATCATTGGTGACGTAAAACATGTCATAGACTTTTAATGGGCTACGGTTGCTGAGAATTGTGGTCCCGAGTGCGCCGCCGTTGCGTGATCTGGCTCCTTCACAACTCCTGTTATATCATCATCACCCGCGCCACCGAGGTAGCGGGATGATATTTTAGTGTCTTTATATCGGTATGGACTGTTATGTAAGTAAGACCTTTGGTTTATATTTACTTTTGTTATTTCTCTGATGCGTATAACTTAATAACTCAATTTCTACCATAAGACATTTCTTTTGTTTCATTATTTAGTTTTTCCTATTAATCAGTGTATAGGGATGTTGCGCATATTTAGGATTATACATGATATAATATCAGGCTTAATTAAATCAATTCTAAAAGATTGGACTTGTTGAAAAAAAATATGGTTCTTAAAATGTATTGGTTCAATTTTAGGCGGCCTTTGTGCAGTTTGTATGTTCTCCCCGGGCCTGTGTGGGCTTTCTCTGGGTTACTTACCTGTCTTTGCTTCATTAAAACCACCGCTGTACTACTCACCCTGCTACCAAATACGTCTAATATGATTTGATTTCAATTCAATGGAGTTGGAATAAGGAACTGCGCAACAGAAAGTGGTTCGCCACGTGGCTGAGAGTCGGCGTGCGACCGGCACAACGCATCGCACGAAGTGGGGCCTCGGAGGTCGATCCAACTAAAAGCCTCACATTTCGGCCTTCTATAAAAGAAAGAACAAGAGCTCCGTTAGCTAGCGGGTGTACCACCCAAGAGAGGGCCCCGCCTCCAGGCGTTTTTTCCCCAAGAAAAGTAATACAGGAGGGATGTAATAGTAAGTGGGAGAACATGCAAGAAGGTGGGGGTGTGAGGGCTTTTGGAGTCCCCCCTCCCAGGACCCCACAATCATCCTTTCATACCTCCTTCCTCACCACACGCATCCCTCACATGCCAATGTGCCTAATATGGTAACAAAGCTCTTTAGGCACATGGGCTTCTTTCTCACCCTCCTGCCTATTAATGATTGAACAGGCTCCACAGGGGCATACACACGTTTTTATTGGGGTGGAGATGTTTGTGTGTTTTAGAACCTTTAAATTTGTACCAATCTTAACATCTCTCCGGGGTTGGCAACTTTATGGTTAGGAGGCACATTTTACATTGAAAATGGACAAATGAGTGAAGTTATTTCATTAATAATAATATTTAGCTCTTTTTTTCATACTTATTTCACTCATTGGCAATGCTGGATGTCCAATTTTAACTGTGAAAAGCAAATCAAGCCCATCAATGGCATCAAAAAATATTTCAAATAAGGTGGACACAATTTTAACCAAAGGTAACTTCCTCAAATTTACATACACACATTAGTGTAATTAATTAATCAATCAATGTTTAATCTTTTCATCCAAATGTCTGGTGTATACTACTTAAGACAAGCACTTAAACCAACCTTTCATTAATTTTTAAAGATACGAATGATTACATATGAAAATATATTTAACAGCTACTGTATTTACAGTGACTGAAGTATATATTGTTTTTGTTTATTTCAAAGGCAAGATGATTTCAAGGCTCTATTACCTCACTCCTTGACCAAAAAAAAGAGCCCACCAGTGGGTGCTCACTTCCCAAACAACAAAACTACATAATTGCCAAGTGTAATGCATGAACAGATCCACCCATGCACTCCTCTTGCAGCAGCTCTCGATACCACTCCCTGGTCCTTAACGGTGAAGCCCACGGGCCACGGCGTACTGTGACTGATATGCATCCTGACACATTGAAACAGGGTGGTGGTGACGCTAGTGAGCAAACGGGGCCGGGGCGGGGTAAAATGGGGCGTGAGGTGCTGATGCTGCCCTTGGCAACCAAGAGAAACATGCTAATAGCAAGGTGCATTAGTGCACTCACAGACAGCAGCGCTAATCGGAAAGGACATTCACTTCCGACTCATGATACTTGGACATGAGGCATTCTAAGACTGGCTGGGTGGGCTACACGTGACCCCCTATAGAGAGTTACCTTACATCTAGACTGAGAAAATTACACCAATATTCATGAATCAGTATAACATAGGAAATAGACTGAATTATTGCTTCCCTAAATCATTGTTTTTACTCGTCAGTCAGCACCATGGACAGAGGTTACATGCTACACAAACTCAAGAGACTTTACTAGAAAAGTTGTCAAAGGTGCTATTGTGTAATGTGTGTTTTCTGCAAACAATAAAGCAGTAGGTTAAGTTTGTCCCATCACAGCAATTCATGTCACAGATGTGACCTCTGTCCATGGTGCTGAATAAACACATGGCCTTCGTGTTGTAGTAACACTGGTCAGTTAGTTATGTAGTCCATTGAAGAATTTGCCAGTATTGAATTGACAAAATTCCACAAAAAAAGCTTAGACAAGTCAGTGGATGTTCATCAAATCATCTTTTCCGCACCCACCAAATTGAGAATTGGTCTGCAATATATGCTGTTTCCCAAGTGAATTAAAATACAGTTTGAAAAATGTAAACTCAGCAAAAACTCTGCTCATTAAAAATTAGGTTACAAGAATATCCTTCCAGAGTCCCTATTCATACTGCTGGACAGCAAGTTTGAAGCAATCAATTTTCCTCCACTCAGAAGAAAATGTTGCATAAATTTGACCATCTTGTGTTGCACAGCAAATACTTCATCGGGTTAAATTCTCGGATGGCTATGAGCAAATCATCTTTCACAGTACGTTTTTTTTTTTAAAAGAAAGATTGGAAACTACAGCTAAAAGTAATTTGAGTTAAAGTTAAAGGATTTATGGTTGCAGCAAAAATACTTCTTACTGTTACCGCAAAATTCCACAAAAACTTTGGAGGCCATTGGAGAAAAAGTACTCAATATCAATAGGATGAGACCTGAAAAAAAGTCCCGAAATCTATAGGAGGTCTAAAATCGGCAGGAAATAGTCCTAAATGTACAGGAATTAACCCTAAAATACTCCCAAAACGTCCATAAAATCACCCAAATTCAACAAATGAAATCTTTGACCAACAATAACAACAAATGACATCTAATTAATTTAAACTGGGAGGCTGTGGCTGTGAATGCTCATCCCATAATACCGATGACTAATTAAAAGGCGACCAAATCAAATGACGATATACATATACGTATCAATTTTTTTTTTTTTTGCATCAAATCCTTCGATACGCCAGTGAATCAAAGAGCCGTCATTCCATTTCATCTGTCAACCGCTGGGATGTTATTAAGCGTGATCAAAGGCCTCCGATTGAAACCTTTTTGCCGTGCATGTGGAAACCGTCTTGCTCGCCGTTCGGGCAACGCTTTGGGAAATTAAAATAAAGAATTAATCATTAAAAAAAAAAGGAGGGCGTGCATTCTCCCAGCGTGGCTTATTAAAGTTTAATGGTAAATTTCAGTGGCCATAACAGGTTGTACTCTGGAATGGCTTTGCAAAGACCAGCATTTCCATTGCCGTAAACCTCGTCCAATACTGACTGTCTAATCAAAGCATCTGACTTTATTTGGAATCAATATCAACCCCCTGCTGTTTGATTCAAAATGGCCGCCGAGTACTTCAGATCAGTCAGTTCTGCTTGGCTCATTAAGCTCATTCCCGGCGTTAATGTCATCAGAGCCGCTCGATTCATTATTTATGACCGGGAAGGAATACAAAGGAGTAAAAAAAAACAAAAAAAAAGGAGTTTGGGATCTTAACGCCGCAGATCAATGACGGCCTGCTATGCATCTGTCTGCTTTTACGCCTCTCAAAACAAATCCCTCCAATTTCAAAAACATTGAATTAGAATCCTTTTTACTGGGGATGCGATAGATGTAGTTTGTGTAGTTTTTTTTTCTACAAACACCAAGGCGTTAGTAGTTGGTATAACTTCCCTATTGGTCGTATTTCAAACTAATTTACTGCCAGTGGTTTCTTTGACATGGGATAAAAATGCATCCTATCCATGAGCAATACAGCCTACCTTATACTTATGACATTAGATGGTTCCAGAGGTGGTTTTGTAACTTGAATTTTTCATAAGTACAAGCATATTTGACATTGAATACGCATAATTCATTCCACCAACTTTAATACAATGCCCTAAAAACCTTGAAAAATTTGACCAGAATGCCAATTTAGTATTAGATATGTATGTTTGTGTTTGCATGAATGTATGTATGGATAAAAAAAATAAGAGAAAGATAATAAAATGAATAAAAAATGCAAGTACATTTTCTAATTGAGTAGATATGCAAGTGGCAGCTGAGTAAAAATATGTACACACTGGTCATTTAACAACTTATCATATTCATCTTCTACACCGTGCATCCTCTGAAGGATTGCGGGGGTGCCAGAGCCTATTCCTATTGACTTCAGTCTACACTTTAGACTGCTTGCCAGTCAAATGTTGGGCAATTAGAGAGCTAAATGACCTTTCACTCTGCCAGCAGTGGGAATCAAGCCCGCGCCTGCCCGCAGCAAAGCCAGGCGTGTGAACCACTACACCACCAGGCGACTTAATAGCAGCGAAACCTGAAACTCTGTGTCATTTGGATCAACAGATTATGTTACAGGGTCAGCGGGCGTCCCAGCGTAAGGTCAGGACATCAAGTCGGGTTCCCGCTGAGTCCCACAGCCAGTTGTCTTGCAGAGGATTAAAGCCCCAACATGGGGTTTTTAGTAAAAGGGCGTAATGTCCAATTCCCCCACCCACCGCCAGGACCGATCTGGCAATCATATCAGCCAGATGAAATGCACAGCAGAATGCTTGGCAAACCCTGTGAAAAAGTAAACAGCGCCGTTCCCCGTGTGCGTTCCCCTCCAATTGTTATTCATAGAAGGGATAAATATTTAATTCCTTCTAAGGATACCTTTTGTTAACAGAATTACCCGACAGGCCTCGCCGCCCGTAAAAATCCCTCAATGAATTCAAATTCCGCTCCTTCTCCCGACAGCGTCGGCGGGGAATGGTTGTCGAGTCCTCAAACCGTAAAAATGTCACTCATTTCGTTCATTTCACACTCCAGAAAACAGCCTAACATTTCAGATTCATATTAAATCTGATGGATTTCACATTAATCAATAGTAGGCCAAGGCAATATGTATTATTATTTCAATCATCATTGTTTCTACCCTTTTTTAAATGTGATCATTAACATGTTACAGTTTATTTTCTTGTGTCCAATGTCCATACGTCCCATATTTTGTCCATTTTCTTCATACTTAGTTCCTTGCTTTTTTTCCAGCCTATTATATCATTGTTTCTATCAACCCGTGTTTCTTTATAAATTTGTCAGATCACTTTTGCATTTGTAGATCTTTCCTTCATATATTTATAATCTTTTATCCCCTAATATTAAAATGTGATGTCATTGAACTTTTGATGAAGTTTTCTTCTTTCTCATATTACTTGTAGTACTTACATTCACTTCAATATACTCTTTGTCATTTCTCTTCTACTTATTCAGACGACTTGCAAATGCAAAGCATAGCTCGTTAAGTGTAATTCAATAAAAGTCCTTATATTGATAGATAGAAATACACAAAGGCTAACAACGTGAGTGCAATTGGCAGTGACTGGGAAGACTGGTTAAGCAAATTGCTATTTTACTGGAAACCCAGTGCCTGGCTGCAATGCATTATTCATCAGTGAGACAAGAAAGTAGCACTTCACGCCCATACAGTGGAGTATATGGGCCAGAACAAGAAAGCAAGCGGGTCCGCATGGAACCAATCCCCAAACACAAACCCATAGCAAGCCTTCAACACACTTGCACCAATTATTGGTTCTCTGTCAGTTTTGAAAGGTACTGTTGGGACTATTGCTTCTTTTTCAGTAGCTTGTTTATTTCTTCATTTTTTTTCAGGCCTGTTTAGCATTCTGTGCCCCCCCACCCCACCCCAACTTATGTTGTGTGTATAATATTCTGTTTACAGTAACACACAATCACACAAATAGTAGTAAATTGCAAAGGTATGGCTGGTTGATGAATTAGTCATGAGCAATGAGTGTATTTTTATCATCTTGTTGATGTTTTTATTGACTACATAGTTGAAAATGTCAACTAGCTATCAACTGTGGAGTTCCTCAGGTGTTAGTATAGGCACCCCTATAGTTTTGATAAAATTTCCAATGATGAATCAGTCTTTTCAAAACAAAAATCCACTTGTAAGTCAACCATCTGCCGTGCAGCAGTTGTCAGAATGAAGACATTTTAAGAGAAACTTGCCACATCGATCGCAAATTCATATTTCATCTTTTATCCGAAGAGATCCAAAGTTTATTTCCACAACTCTGCAATCATTTAACCCGGTCCCGTCAATAGTTTTTTTTTTTTAATTTCATTAAAATTGTACCGCTGCTAAATGGGGAAGTTTAGCCGGTGTCTGTCGGTGGTGGTGGTGGTGTGGGGGGGTGAACGTACGCTTTGGCGCCGCCGTGTTCTTTGGAATGTATTTATTTTTGCGGGGCATCTTGTCAGTTTTTGCGCATGTATAATGAATAAGACATGATTAGAGGAGCCCGATGCACTGCAGCTTGCTTTGAACAGACTTCTCTGAATTAAGTGCAACTTTGTATTTGCGTCTCCGGTTTCTCCAAACATGTCTTTTTGGCAGGAGTGTAAGAAAAAAAAAAGGCCAATTTAAAAATAGAACCGACTTTAGCTTGCTTTAATTCACACTAAACACCAAATAATGTATAATAATGAGTATTGTGTAGGTTGATTTGATATATTTATATCTACAGCTTTGCGCAGCCCAGTGAAGCGACACACAGCTCTGGGATCCGAGTTCAAATCCAGGTTACGTCCACTGTTGTGGAGTTTGGACCAACCTGGATTTGAACTCAAGGCCTCAGAGCTGTGAGGGTGATGTGCTAACCACTGGCTCCACCGGGCCACCCTCCTTCGTTGTCTATTAAATGCTTTTATTAACTTGGGTTCTCACAGTCAGGAGGTTGGCCACCCGCTAATAAATAATCAAGTTCAACATCTCAGCATGGCCCTAAAGTCATGACACAAGATGAATTATGCTGGTGTGCGTATGAATATTTCAATAATTGCTGTTTGCTACATAATTGATTCGAAATGATCAAGTGCCATTTAATCATTACAATGAAATGTTTTTCTTTCTTATTCACATTGTTGCTGTTGTTTTTTGTTTTGTTTTTTGAAAAATTCAACCTTAATATAAATTCACAACATGTCACTTCTTTTCCTGTTTTACTCTTCAGCAGACAAAAGACGGCTTTTCCAAGATCTGGGATTCCGGCCCTGTAAATATTGATATGGCTGCACGATATTGTTCCATAATTCATCACGTTGTATTCATTCTGTAATTTATGCCCCCCTCTCTTCTCTCCAAGACAAATAATACTGCTTGGTTTTTATTTTTTTTATATAAAACGGGCACCTGAATGCCTCGTCATCATTCATATTTGTCTGGATTGCTTGTTATCGTCTTCTCGCAAGCCCGTCCATTAAGCCTCATAAGTCGCCTGTTTGCTCAAGGCCAAACCCCCTGTGCTCATTAAGCCTGATTAGTTATACAATGTTCCTGATTACCCGCACCATGTTTTAATTAGCGCCTCCAATGCGTAATGAATGTTTTCAAGAACTCACACACACACGGTTGCGCTTGCCGTGTTAGGGTATGTGGCCACTTCAAGCCTGCTCAGGAGTAACAAAATGACAAGAAAGACATACTTTTTGTGGGAATTGTCCTTATTTTACATCTTTGCCCAGGCCTACACCGTTGTTAACCATATTGTACATTTTCATTTTTAAAAATGTGATAAATATTAAGTCAACACTTCTATTGTGTGTCATTCAATGAAACTGTGTTTAAGTGTAAGCGTGTGTGTGGTGTGTGTGTGTGGTCACTGGTGCCTCAATGATTTAACGTATTAGCGGAGGTCAGTCCCCCCTCAAGACATTGTCTTTCATAAAAGAACAGATTAGACTTCAACTGCCTCGATCCTAATCCCTACTGTGTGTCTTTATGTGTGTACATGTGAGGAAAAAGCGTGAGTGTGAGACATAGTAGCGTAACAGAGGCCTGCTATTCTCCATTCCGTGCCCCACCACCACCACCCCCACTCTCATTACCCGTCCCCCCCCCAAACACCCGACGTTGCACTCAAGACTCGGAGCGTCATTAAAGTTTCATGGCCGCAGCGCTCGGCCAAGGTCTATTTATGAAAATGTGCTTCCTCGCTTCATGGGAAAAAAAAAAAAAACAAGGCGGCAGAACTAATGTGAAAGGAGAGCTGAATGAAGTGCATCCATGACGTTTAAATGCACGCATGGAAAAACACAACGCATATTTGTTGCCACAAAAATTCTGATGTGATGGAATGAAAACATTTGCAAGCCGCTGCAATATTATTGAAAATACTTCTACTTATTTTTTTTAGATTTTGGAGGAATTGTTCACGCTCATAAATGGGAGTGATCAATAAGCTTAGGATGCATGTTGTTGGGGTGTGTAGTACATGCACAAAATCCACCCAAGCCCTGGGAGAATATGCAAACTCCACACAGTAAAAAGCAACCTGGAATTGAACTCTCGACCTCAAACCTGTGCAGCCAATGCACTAATTACTCATCCACCGGTCCACCTAATTAAGTTAATATGAATTGAAATAAAATGCATATATAAAATCCAAATGAATAACCATTTCAAACAACTGATCAACTCTATAAGTAACAGACCTAATGAAACATTAAATTGTTTATGTATGGATTTATTCAATTTGGGCCCTCCTAAAGTACTCCATATGTGGTAAATCATCATAAATTGAAATGATAACAATATTGACAATGTCCCATCAGTGAATGATCATGACTAAATCCCTGTTTGATAGACCTATAGGACTTTGACTGTGTTCAGCATTGGCAGACATAATTCTAAATAATGACTTAATGGTTATTTTTGAAGATACAGTTTCTTTTTTTGTGAGCAATTCAAATGCAAATAAGAAAAAGGGTTTTGCGTGTGAGAGAATGACGTAAGACGTGCACACTTTATTTCAGCTTCTGTCATGTACACACATCAGGAGACGCATTATTCAAAAGAACACTTTGACAAATGAATCAAATAAATAATTTCAAATGGAAAAACAAAAGGAGTATAAATAATGCAATAAATAAGTGACATATCTACAAAGTGCACTCCTGCATGAAGGGGCGTCCAAATAATAATAATAATAATAATAATACATAGAAGCAGTGCGAGTTTCGAACAAATGAACTTGATTGTCAAAGCATCATCGTTGTTGTGGTGACAACTTTTTACAGTGACTTTTCTCGTGTGAATACATCAAGAGTAAATTAATCCAGAAAACAAGAACAAACATTTTTTCCAATCAATATGTGCATTCAAATCAACATGACCACCACTAGTGTGTGTGCGTGAGTTTGAATGTGTATTAATGAGGTAGACACACACACCCTGCACGACATGACTGTTTCCTCTTATTGCAATGCAGAAATTTCCCAACGAAAAAAACATGCATGTGGCTTCTTTATTTCTTTCTCACTGTCTATCTCTCTTTCTCTCTCTCTCTTTTTTTTTACATAATCAAAAATATTCAAGGAAAACAACTCCATAAATTGGTGCAGCCTATTCACACAATCTGTACAATGATAAATATAAAAAAGGAGTTATTTGTCTTTTTTTTGTACAATAATTTCCTCACAAATGAAGAAGTCCTTCATGATGGAGTTTTATCCAAATCTTCTCCATGTTGCTCTTTCAAAAACATCTTAACAAAACATTTCAGCACCTATGAACTCTATGACTGTACGCATATTCATGTTTGTATGTGTGACATTGTTTTTCTGTGTATCGGTATACGTTTATGTATCAGGTCGGTGTTGTAGGCACAATAATTATTCAAAAATATGTCAAAACATTTTTGAAAATAATTGCCCTGTTTACTGTTATACAATTTTTGTATATCTATGTGTGTGTGTGTGTGTGTGTGTGTGTGTGTGTGTGTGTTGCATGTATATACACTCACTGTACTTAAGTAGAAGTGCAGATACATGTTTTAATGCAAACTATCATGTGACAAATTCTGGTAATATAAAATTAAATCATTACCTTATTCATTTAGAAATGATTTGTATGTTTTTGTGGTCATAAATCTTAAATAAGTACATTAATGGGGAAGCTTGTCTCTTTTTTCATTGCCAAGTGGTCTAAAAATAAGTGAAAAAGTTAAGTGCACATGTCTGAAAGTTTACTTAAGTACAGCATTAAGCATTTGTATTTTGTTCCATCCCAAAGTGGTGAAATGCCTCGTTCTGGGACAAACATACGTGTGTGGTCCTTTCCCTAAAATGCATTTTTTTTGTTCTTTTTGTTTTTTTATTAGTGTTTTTTTTTTTTTTTTTTTACTTTTAATGTAGGGAGTAAAAGTGGTCAGGAAAAAAAACTAAGAACAAATACCTGAAGAATCTACTGAAGTACAGTAATGAAGAATTTTCGTTTCTTTGCACCACTTGTCATGAATTGGTTGATGAAATCTCTCGTCCAACTCGCAGTTCCAGAGGCACGAACGTAGCAGCCAGTCCATGATTTGAACAAGAAAACGGTGTTTTTTTGTCTTTTTCTTTCTTAGTGCGTGGCCGAAAACTTCATACGCTTTTGTTTCTGCCTCTGGTTGCAGAACCAAACTCGCACCACGTTCTTTTTCAAGTCCAGCTTCTCGGCAATCGCAGCGATCTTCTCCGACGAAGGCCGTGGCTGGACGGCAAAATAGGCCTCCAGCGAGCGCTTCTCCGGGGCTGCGATTGACGTGCGTTTACGCTTCTTGTCTCCGCCGTTGAAGATCTCCGGCTTGGACATCTTCTCGCGTTGCGCCCGCTCAGCCTCCTCCAGCCAGGCTTCGAGGATGGGCTTGAGCGCCACCATGTTGTTGTGTGACAGCGTCAGGGATTCGAACCGGCAGATGGTGCTTTGGCTCAGACAGCCCACGCCGGGGATCTTGAGGTTGGCTAGCGCCGAGCCCACGTCCGCCTGTGTCACGCCGAGCTTGATGCGCCGCTGCTTGAAGCGCTCCGCGAACGACTCCAGCTCCCGGGGATCGGGCTCCGCGTCGCCGCCCGCCGGGCATCCCCCTCCGCCTCCGCCGGCGCCCACCACTCCTGCCGCGCCCCCCAAGGAGGCGTGCGAGGCCAGCCCGTGCGCGTGCATGTTCATGGTCTGCGGGTGGTGGTGGTGATGATGGTGGTGGTGCTGCATGTGGTTGATGGCGCTCATGTGCGACGCCGAGGAGCACACGTCCGAGCCGGTCATGCCACCGAGGGACATGCCTGGTGTCAGGTGCTCCAGCAGGTCACCCTCCAAACCCTGCGATGGCTGGTGGTGGTGTGCCGGGTGATGATGCGAGCTCAGCACCGACGGGTGGTGAAGATGCCCCGACGACGACGTGGGTGTGCACGTCATGCTGGTCATGCTGGTCATGGTGTGGTACGTTGCGTCCGGCTTGAACGGGTGGCTCTTTTGGGCCACGATGTCTACGGCAGCCAGGGCCTCGGCACGCTGCAGGAGCGTCTCGTCGAAGCCGGCGAAAATGTTGCCCTGCAGCTGCGGGAAACAAGCGGGGAGAAGTGCCGTCAAAATTGCCTTCTGGGACCAATAAATATATTTGCCTGCCTTTTCTCACATAGGATTTGGAAAGACCTGAAATGGTGCTTTTCACTTTGCAAAATCATTCGTATGGAATATTTGGCGTCGATATTTTAAAAAAAAAATCATTATATATGTTATTTAAATAAAAAAACAGCATTCATATGGAATTGAATTATTGATTTTCTATCCATGTATTTACCAAGTGGCTGGGATTTTCTAAATAATAACAAATATTAAACGGCAAGCCTTTTTAACCATACGCGTAATGTCTACAAACTGTCTGGGGAATTTGAAAAAAACAAAAAACAAAAACAAAGCCAGTATGTATTTTTAGGAAATAAGTCAAGTTATTATTATGTCAATACTTTGAAAAGATTTGCTGTTTAAATGCATTTGCATTGTGTCTGGGGCCCAGACATGTTGAAAGTTTCACACTAATTTGGTAATATTCATTATGTATTCTTATATGTGAACTTTATTTTCCAGACACTAGTATATTTTGATGTAGTTGAATTGTATATGATTAAAATGCACTCTTTAGTCTTTTTTATGAGCAACAATATTTAACCATGGTCCTTTCCCCCTGCACCCAAACCAAGTCAAAATTTTGAAATACATTTAAAAGTGAGATACGTAAAGCATCCAGACAGCAACATTAACATATCAAAATGAATCTGCAATGACTAAAAAATCACTATTCTTTATGTGTCTTGCGTGTTGTGCAAACATATCCCGGCATCGTGGATTGACATTCATCTAAAATTAATATTTACAATGCTGCTCCCTTCACACACACTTCCTTTTGAATAATTTGTGCGTATACAATGCAAAGAGCCAGACGTGAGAATAAATATGTGCATATCAATAATATGATGAATGGACACACTTTCCCTCAGCTAATTAACTAAAACAATATAGTTGGGTTGATCATTCACTGCCACCGTCAATGCCACCGTCAATGGCACGGTAGAATTTTAAGCAAGTTTGCATATGTTTTTTGCTGGTTTTCTCACCGATGGCGTGGGCAAGCAGGCCCGGCGGATGGCTTCGGAGCTGGAATGCAGCGGTGTGTACTTGGGTTCGTGCAGGATGGGATGCATGCTGAACGGCTGTTTGCTGTTCATCGACATCATGATGACGACGGAGGCTGTGGAAAGCAGCAGTTTCTAATCCTCTTGTTCAACAAATTCAAATGACCAAAAATTAACCATAAAAATAAACAAGTCAAGTGTTGTTGTTTTATCTCTTTTTTGTGGTTATCTTTCAACCCTTACCCCCCAAAAAATGTCGTACAAGCCGTTCACTCCTGGTGCTGAACGGCAAAGAGTAAGCTGGGCCTCGTTCCCATCATTTTTATAAGGAGTAGCCTGGAAACAAGTCACGCCCAGTTATCAGTGTCTTTGCCAATCAGATCGAGCTATTTGGAGACAAACCACGCCTATTCGCGTGTTTTTTGGTTGTTGAGAGAGACACAGACAGCCAGTCAATGTACTAAATATTGTAGATTGATTAAAAATGATCCAAAAACTTCACTGAACACAAATTCCAAAACATATAACATTAGAAAGGTATATTTTTAACCTGTCATGTTTGTATAAATTGTAAAGTAGTAAAGTACTTTAAAAAAACAAATGAAAAGAATGTGTTTTTTTTGCTTATAAATACTTAATAAAAAAGAATGTATATAATAAATAGACAAATGTAAACATTACAGGGTGGAGGGAAGCAATTGATTATGGTCTCTTGACGGATTTGAATAATTTATCATTTAGCTGCTAATTCAAATGCATTAGAAGCCTTCAGAAAACTCCCTTTTAATTCTGTACTCATTTGATGTTTTTACAGACAAAAGTACTTCAAAAATAAAGAATTAAATTCCAAAATTCCAAAAAATGACACATTTATACGGATAAATATTTATGTATGTATACGTATATCTATATATATGTATGTATTTATATGTATATCTATATATATGTATGTATGGATGTATATATATGTATATATGTATGTATGTATGTACATTTATATATATAATGAATCAAATAGTCAAATACACTTGGCAAATTGTAATGGCCTGATTTAATGTAAGGGATTTAATCCATGGATACCATCCGATTAATCACTGGATCCCACAATTAATAAACAATGTGACCACACACACACACACACACACACACACACACACACACACAGACACACACACACACACACACACACACACACACAGACAGAGTTATTTATTCAGCTCAAGATTATTAATTGATGTGAGGCGTGCAGGAATTTCCTCCTGCCTGCTTGTGTGAACCACATTCACTTTCATGGCAATTAATGCATTAATTAATCATGCTTCGTTTACTTTGCATGTGTCGTCGTGGAACGGAGAAGAGCCCAAAAAATGGAAGGTTCCATAAAAACATTTTCCTTCATTTTAGGTACTTTGTTCTTATTCTTGTTTGTAATTTTTATTTATTGCAGTTATTTTTTTATATCCACTGTATTACAGTATGTTCATGGCTGAGTTAATTATTTAAAAATATCTTGATTAAACAAGACACTAAACAAAATCAACATGGACGCTGCATAACAAATATTTTATTATTAATTGTTAACTGACTGGCTGCCTTAGACAGCAATAGCAATGAAATTCATTCCACTTTATATGGTTTGGACGTCTTCTCTTGATAAACCCATTCAAATTCACTGATAAAAAGAGCCACACGCTTAGATGTCTATCATCCTCAAAGGCAGTTACTTTTACAATGAAGGTCAAAGGGTCTAAAATGAAAACATAATAGCCTCAATTTTTGCAATGTTTTGTTTTTTTGTGTGTGAACTGGTTTGGCAAAAAAGAGCAGCGTGCAGTGTAACCTGAGCGAGATGCCCATTGTCCCCGATGTGTGCATCCCCATCTCCGGAGACTTCCCGGGACCCGCTTATCAAAAATGCATCAACCGCCATCCTCTGGGACCGAGCGGGTGGGGGGGGGGGGTGCAGAACACTCCTGTGGGAAGGTGACACCAGTGTGGAGTCCAGCTGTGAGTGCCCGCTGCCAGGTAAGAAGAGTCCCTCTGACCTCATTTTTATCAACTTCATTAAAAAAGTTAGTTCATTGCCTCGGATTGACAATGATCAATGCTCAATTCATCTAAACTGGAGGGGGACTGGGTTTGAATCCTCATGTTTCAGTAAACTAATTCAATGGCTACCGTTAAAAATGGTAGAAAACCAATCCATTTTGATTAGGAGAGCATGATCACTAGCAAAAATTAATCAGTGGAAGCCAATGAAGTAAAAAAATGGGCAAACTTGGCCAATAATCACAAACATTCAACCACTACTACTTAAACAAATACTGACATTATACCAGCAATGGACGTCCAATAGACTTTACATAGGAGGGTTTCGAAGTACGTAATCATTACAAAACTACAAAATGCAACTACAAAATGTGTCAAATATTTCTTGCACTTTTTCTTATTTGAGGCAGACTCTGAAAAACGATCTTTACAAAATCTTTAAACAGTTTAATAAAAGATAAATGATATTCAGTTGTAAGTTGCCACATAGCTGAAAACAAAGCCAGTAGTTACACGTGCTGATTTGACCCCTATGGAGCTTTTTGGTCATACAAAAGCTGCGTTTTCTGCCACATTTAGCAAATGGAAGCTGGCTGGCCGCACTACATACGCCGCCATTTCTCTTTTGCGCGTTTCTCCTTTTTCCCGCTTCAACCTTGAATTATTCATGCCGGGTAAAATCCGACGTTGTAAACTTTGCGACAGTTCACCAAACTGGCCTTTGAGGAGGTGGGGCGCAACGACGGGGGTTGCAAAGGGCCTCGCCAAAGGCTAGGCGGTGTCTAACCACACACTTTTAATGTAATTGCCTGTAGGGGTCCTTGTGAATATTTCATTGTCTGCCAGTACAAATTAAAGACGCTTGCGCTTTTCTCAGGAGGAGAGATCCTCTTTCTTTGCACTTTACCTGCAAATTTGTAGAACGGGACGGGAAACAGAGACCATGTTCATTCCGCTTCAAGTGATGACAAGCACATTTTTCAACTGGGATAACACTCATTCAATGTCAATGAGTTAATGTATGGAAATGATCATCTTTATTGGTCAAAAACAACAAAGGTATCGCTACTGCAATTTTAAACAATTTGATAAATTGCCAATCATCAATTGCCTTTTTCTCACCAGGCACTTTGTCGATTTGTACTTTTTCCTATTGACACCGACAGCAACATTAACACTATATCCTGCACTTTTGTATAAAGTCAAATCCAAGTTTTTTTTTACTGATCAGTAGAAGTTGTCATTTCTTGTGGTTTCGTCTGATTAAACTATCCAATATCATCTTTTCTCTTGAAAAGAATCTGTAGTCATTTTTCCAGAGCTTTGTCGGAGGGCTTATTCAACATTTTCATCAGTCTTTACTTCCTTTTTTTGCTTAGTCGTCATAGCCTCCACTTCTTGGTGTGCGGTTGCCGGGCAGTTACCGCGGAAACATACTGCATTATTAATGGCGAGTCCCGTAGCGAGGCCGGGCGGCGTGCTAATGTGCTGCTGATTGTCAGCACACTTGGAAATTTATTTTGTCATCTTCAAGTACAATACTATGAATGTTTTTTTTTCATTTGCTAATTCTCTAATGGTGTTAGGTGTCCAGTTAATATACAGTATTCAAGCCAAGTCAGGTTTTAATGTTTTTAGCGCATTTTATTGTGATTCATTGAACAAAAAAAATCAACATATAGTTTTGATGTTGGAAAACTTTTGACGGCAGCCATGGTGACTCAAGTCCAGTCAGCCAATCAGCCTGTACTTCCCTCGTCTTTGCACCTATGGAAAGGAAAGGCAGAAAATAGGGTCAATGTCCCAACTATAGCATGGCATTTAAGTATAGTTAAGATTTGGTAAATCTAAAGCTTTTTTGGACTATTTAATGTGTGCATTGGACAAGTTTGCAAATTTGAAAACATCTTGAAAGCTTGATAAATTATTTTAATACATAATGTAATCATTATAATGATCAATTAAGCTGTCAGTTATTTTTCATCATGTGTTCATTATTACATATAGATCGAAAGCATAGAAAATACACCAATAAATAACCCCAGAAACTACTGTATTATGTTGAAAGATAATCACTTTGACTTTTTGGCATTTTTTCATGCATCTTTAACAAAGCTGAGACACAGTTGTTTACCCGATTCCACACCATTTGTATTTCTTGCCAGTCAGGTCTGATGCAGGCCTGCATTATTTTCCATCATATTGCTTCACTGGTGAGTAACAGTAGCTTCCATTAAGGATCAATGGATGATAATTAGTCAGCGTGACTTGAGCATCACTCACCTGTTGTGCCCCGGGGGCGTTGCCGCCTCCTCCTGCCCGTCACGCAGCTGTCATGTCAGCCCTCTCCGTCCACCTTCAATGGGCTCCATTGTGCGATGGCAGACCACCCCCCCCCCCCCCCCCTCCCCAAACGGCGCAGAACAGTAGCCTTTGACCACACGAGCCGTTCCTCCTCCGACCGCTAATCCGGTCCGTGTTGGAAAACAGCGTATGAAATAATCAAGTGCGGGCTGGGATGGCCTGGGGGGGTCAAGAGACAGAAAAGGTAGAAGAAGAAAGCCACGTTGAGTCGGTCGGCTGAGCAGCCCGCTCTGTGAGAGTGAGCTACATTGGGGCTGGGCCGTGGAGTTTATAAGCGTCCTCGCTCCCCCTCGGCCTGGGGGACGGGATGAATAAATAATACAATGGATATTCCCGTCATCATTATTTCATTGTCGGCGTAATGAGAAGACCACAGGTGAGGCGGCGCCCTCATCCCTGCTGCACTTCAGCTGATTTGTGTATTACAAAGTATTGCTGCACATTTCTAGGGCCAGAAGCATGACTACAATAATAGCAACTACTCTACCTACTACAACTATGTTAATATTTACTATATGACAACCATTATACTGACACAAGTATAAAACTAATAAAAAAAGTTAGAAAAAACACAACAAGTTGCACTTTTTACAGAGTTTGTCTGAGCCTGCGACTTATATGTTGTTGTTCAGAGAGGAAACTAAAGAAGACTTTCATAGATTTGGTTGTGACTAAGATTGAAATAAACGTTGGTAAACAAGTTGCTATGTTTTCTTTTTGTCTATACAGTATTTATGTGAAAAACGGTTAATGTTGTGGTCTCTGACAAAGTAGAATTTGCTACTGAAATGCGAATAATTGGGCATTTTTTTTACTCCTCCCTAATTTCCCTTGCTTAGACCTTTTTATTGTGCTTTGAAGCAATGGCATGACATCATTTTCTTGAATCGTCTCGTGGAAGCCATGATTGTGGGCATCTAGTCACGTATTCCACATGCTCGGACACATGGTCACGCGGGTGAATTTGGTGTCCCAGTTGCGTCTCATGTCCCTCAAGGGCCGCAATTCTCAGAGGGGCAATGTTTACCCCCCCTCCACAGGACCCCATGAGACAGGGACCACTTCTATACTCGCATAGGTCCTTCCGTCTTCTAATCCTGTTAGTGCGAGACTGACGAGGAGTTAAGGCCGCGGGCAGGAGGAGGCATTGTATGGGGGGGTGACACAAAGACCACCCTTGGCTCCCACCAGCTGGATATCTATAGCTATTATTTTTGGCAAAAATACAAAATTACAATCCCTTTTTTTCCCCTTTTTTCCTCCGGATGGAAATAAGAAATTGTACGCGGGTGGCCGTCATTCCGTCAATCTAGCGTCTCTCTGGTCGTAATTTGAAAATAGCTCGTCCCTCCGGCGGCAAACATCAGAGACGCCGGTTCGCTGAAAAAATGAATTTGTGATGCGGGACATGTCTTTGCTTGTTTACGCTTTTTGTTTGACAGCGTGCTATTGTTGTAGTACAGCACGTAGGATTTTGTTTGGATGCTAATGAGCCGTGGTGGCTTTCTGGGGATGGGAGGGGGGGGGGGGGGGGGCGCAACGGGCGTTTGATGCCTAGTCCTTAGTGGGTCCTACCTCTGTGAGCTACTGTAGACTTCTCCCACCCAAGTCAACAATTTACAGCTGTGACAAATGCTACATTAACCAATACAATGCTGTTACTCAATGATATTTTTGCAGATCTATCGAACCAAAAATCTCACTTCTGATGTTTATTCATTTTATTATTAAGGGTTAGGGTGTGTGACTCTTTTTTTGATCATCACACGTAGAATTGTGTTAAATATCGACCGTATTGCATCCAATTTTATTGAAGTTAAATTGGTCAATATAATGAAAAATGCGATACTAGTATACAACAACTATTTTTTAATGTAGTACGTTTTACAAAGGGGATTGAAAAAGCTTCTCAATTCAAAAAAAATATATAATTTGACGGTTGTCATTTGCCACAGTGAATTATTAAAAATCTGTCTTTTTGGACAAATGTCATTGTAATAAGGCATTCAGTCAAATGGGAGAACTCTTGCAGAAATCTATTTGCAGCACATAACATATCTGTCTTGGAAGGTAACACGGATACCTGGTGGCCTCCGATAAATACTTGATGTCCTGCCTATCTGTGTAACACTTTTCCTGGCAGAGGTCACGCAACTTTGTCAGGGGCGGTGGCGTTATCGATTGACGGCGGCGGCGGCGGCGGCGAGAGGTGCAACAATCATCATAAATAATTCTCCTGAAGAGGAAATGCATTTTTTATGTTTTTACTTGACCTTAATTTAAGTCGTACAAGCGTGATGTCTTATTTACGAGCTCTGCAACAGATGGGGAAAACCATTTAGGACACTTAATACACTCCACTACTACACTACAACTGTCTGTCTCTGTGTGTGGGGGGGCGGTAGGGGTGCGATATATGTCTGTGAAGGAGTTTTATATCATAGTTTGACCGTGTCTGTGAGAATATTAGTTGGAGGATTCCAAAATTGACACCTTGATGCCAGAATTGAATACATTGACGCATTGGCTGTCTGTCATTGACAGCCTTAAAACATCAATCCATTAAAAATTAGGACTAAACTTGGGTTTCCATAAAATACAATGGAATGGATTTATTTCTATTGCAGTCAATGGCGGTGAAATATGATGACTAATCTTAGTTGAAATGGATTTAATGGCAGTGAATGAGTTAAGATTTCAAACTCTATTTGTTGTGTTTATTTATTTGGTTGTCCCCTAGTCCTCTATAATCACTAGTCTTGGATTCAAAACGGCTGGCAAAGAAAAATCCCTCAGTATATGCAGAGGTGCCTGGGGGGGCTTTGCAGAAAAGGGGGTGGTGGGAGTCGCACTCTTGTGAACTGTCGTTCAAATCAAAGGGTGGAGGTCTTGTCTGAAGATATCCGTCAAACATCTGAAGGGCTTCTGCAAAAACATCATAGCTTGCAATGGGAGATTTTACAGCTTTTATTAAATATGATAGGCATCTCATCCTTTCTGACACATTGGGAATTTACACGTCAATCACCGTCAATTGTAACCAATTAGGTGGGAAATTTCAACCTAAAATGCAATGAATGATAACAAATAATACAAATCTACCTTTATTTCAAGCAAAAATTGAGCTGCAGTTCATTAGGAAGTAGAAATATGAATATTTCTTCATTGGTTTTGACCCGCGGGCACCATTAAAAGCCTTTGATGGACTTCCACTCGCTACACTACTACTACTAATGATAATAATGTGTTAGCAGTCCTGGTGGTAGTGTGATGGTTGTACGGCGGCGGGGTGGCGGATGGTCTCGCGGGGGGTTGTTTGCGGCTCCGCTGAGGATAATGGGAGCGATGGGAGCATATGGCCGGGCCGGGCTGCCTGCTGGTGCACCAGCTGTGGAACTGGTGGCTGAGATCACACAACCACTAAAGAGGCCATCATCACCATCATCATCATCGTCATCGTCATTATTGTCCCTCCCACCGAGTCTCCATTGTTTTTTGTATTTTTTTTTTTCTCACGGGAGGGGTGACTCCATGCTAAAGCTACCCAATTTGCTATATGGAAAGTAAAGTGGTTTTTAATTCTATAAAATAGTTGTTTATACAGGTATGTGTTTTTAATGATTCCCCCTAAAAAATAGCATTTTTTATGCATTTTTCTGTATTTTAAAACTAAGATAAATCATTCGGATATATGAAAAAAAATCATTTGGTCCAAAATCATCAAACAAGCTACTGTAAAAAAATGCATTCATTTATAAATATTTATCTCATTGACAACCAAACAAAACTTCAACCAGAAAAGCCTTCCAAAAAACTAAGATTTGTATCTTAAAATGCATATTAGCATATTAAATAGTCTTTTTCTGTATTATTATTTGTTACCAGTTTGTTTTTACCGACTGAATCAATTTCAATGCACTGGCCCTCACACACACACACACACTACTTCCCACTTTTCTGACTTTGGCCTCAAGGCTTTTCTCAAAGTCTTAAAAGCGCTATTAATCCACACACACCAGCCCGCCCCGTGCTACATTATACCCGCATCCCCCCCCTCGGTCTGTGTAGCCCCCCCACACCGGTCAGTGTCGGCTGCGGTTTCATTTCCAGTCTCACTGCTGTCACAAATTCTACAGTTCACAAACTTCCACCATCACATTGATTAAAACATTTGTCAAACAATGCAAAAAAACCTTTGCAATCATGCATGTGACCATAAATAACAGCTCAATTATCTCTGAAATGTATCTTATTTTCCTAAAATTATGAGATCAAGGGTTCGATTACAGGTTCAAACCTTCTTTTGTGGAGTTTGCATTTGCTTGAATAGACTCCAGCACCCCTCGTAAGCAATGCACGAATAAGCGGTATGGAAAATTAACAAATATATTTCAGATTCAATCCCTTATAAGTCTGGATTCAGGACCACTTAAATCTCTTCTGCAACATAGCCATGTCATCATATCTTCTCTGAAATTATATCAACAATTTTATTCCAGCTAAATATCACTCCACCGTATTGTTGCCATAATTCCATTCAAGTCTCACTTATGAAGTCACTAACACGCACACAAACACACAAACATTTGTCAAGCGTCCCCTGATAGTCCGTTTTCTCTTGGGCAACTTCTCAACTCTTTATAGAAACTCACTCACAGTGTGTGAGACTCCCAATGCTAATAAATATTTCAAAGGCGGAAAGTTTACTAAACAAAGGTGTGTGTGTGTGTGTGTGTGTGTGTGTGTGTGTGTGTGTGTGTGTGTGTGTGTGAGGTGTCAGATTTGCCTTGCATTCTTCTCTTCTTCCTCGCCGAAACATGACCTTGTTGTTGTGCCACGTGCAGAAAACAAACAATACAACAACAACAAAAAAACACAATGACCGGCACAGCGTCCTAATCAACGTCAACTTAAAAATGATGCATGTTTTTTGAATGTGCGGGGAAACCGGAGTACTCGGAGAAAACCCACACAGGCCAGGAAAGGACATGCAAACTCCACACAGGAGCATCATTCCGGGTTTGAACCCAGAGACTCAGAACTGTGAGGCCGATATAATAACCACTCATGCTTGATGTGACTAAACTTCTCCCAGTTTAATTTAATTGAATGCTTAATTCAATTGCAGTTTTTGGGGTAAACATGCAGTAAAAAAAGCAAGTCAACTGTAAAAAAAAAAATAACTTTGAGGCATACCTGTGTTTTGTTGAGCTCATTTTCAAGGTTTTTCCCACTTTTCATTGGACCAGTAAATAGACGAGTCAAGCGTCTGCGCGCTTCATAAATCTTTAAGTGAGCTTTGTTTTACCCCGCGAATGTAATTAATACATAATTAATATTGAAAGATCGACTCGTTTATCAAATTTAATTTAGGCTCTGTGACAGAAGCAAAACAAACAAATGGAAGAAGAAGCCTCACTTGTTTTGGGGAAGAAGAAGAAAGAAAGAAAAGCAAGGAGGGGGAGCCTAATTAGCACTAATGATGCACAAATGAGGCAGCATCCTAATTTGCCAGCTAAGTCCCTCAGGTGTGCCAAGATGTCTACCTGCTTGTTTTTTTAACGGCTAATGGAGACGTAACTGTGAGTCAAAGGACTGCTGATACATTTTCAAGCATTAAGATTCGGACACAACAAAAACCTTCAGAATAAAGTCATATTTTGATACTTTAACCGCTCGCTTTTTAGGAAGAGCATCTTTTCTTGTCTTTCTCTCTCTCTGTGTCTGGTTGTCGCGCCCCCCCCCCCCCGGGGAGAGCGCTGTTAAGTAGGACCACTTTATGCTGTCAATACATTCAATACCGCACTCGCAATGGGAAAATGAGGAGATGGGATGGCCGAGCTGTAGAATGATTGACTGAGAAGGACATGAGGAAATAGGGAAGTCACTGACTGAGTTTGGAAAAAGGAGACATTTTATATTCACTGATGTTAAAATTGTTGGATCTTAAACATTAAACTCTTACAGGTAGACGTCCGAACTATATTTACATATTTTTCAATACTTAAGATACTATAATTTAGTCATCTATATTTTATTAATCCAAATATGAATCACCTAATTTTAGAAGCTAAGTCCCAATTTGATGCTGATAAAAAAAACATATATTTAGATTGAAACAAATACACATTTTAAAAACCCAATTATTTATACATTGGATGGCTGGATTGCTGAGCACGGACATGTTATTGGGGACATCCCTGTTATAGACTACAAAATTGATCAAATATCCACTTTTTTTTTAACCAAAATGTATTTAATTTTCATAGATATTTGCATACATCCAAAGACAGACTTGCACAAACGAGAGTGCTGTCTAATGGCTTAATTTCATTCCTCTGCTACGGTGAAGACAATTAGTCCAGAATGGAGTTGTTAATTTTTAATGAGCAAGAAATCTAAAAAAAAAAGGCATGATGAGATGAAAGAAGCAAAAAACTAGAAACCCTCCCAAAAAATAACCATTTCCAATGTTGAGATTAGATTTTACCTCATGACATAATTTCCCCCCAATTTCTGTAAAAAAAAAGCACCAACGAGAAATTGAATTTTTTTTGCCAACTTAGAGTGGCGACCAATCAATACTTTCCTTCATCCAGCAAGCTTTCCATTACAACTACCCATCATCTTATAATCAATCAATCCTCCTTTACGTCATCTACACTATTAATAATTCATGGTTTTGATTGGTTGATGAGGATCAATTGACCAATTAACAATCCTCTCTATCCTTTACCCCCCCCCCAGTTTCTGGTGTTTCACATGTCGGGTGGGGTTTGTGATTGGCAGGCACCGACCGCTCGCCTCCTCGGGGCACAAAGGAACGGCTGTCAATCATCCATCCGGCATGCTCTCTAATTGTGACCGGCCGGCCGTGCGGGTCAGACGTTGCGGCTGTAAATAAGAGCAACACCAACACCCCTTTCATACACACAACTAACCCTCTTGAGGGGGGTCTGCTCCTTTCTCTCATCTTGTTGAAAAGTTCAATTTCTTCAATCTTAAACTTTGGGCATGTCTTCTGAGAAAAAAGTTGGAATGGAGTCCAAAGTTGAAATCCTTTCAAATTAACAATGCTACACTGTAACCAAGTGTAAATACATTGAATATTTTTTCAGGTTTCAACATTACTGGAGTTTTTATTTTTACTCCCTCTATTTTCAAGCAAATATCTTCATCAGAATATGTTACTTTTCTGTGTAAAAAAGCTAAAGTTCAAACATTTTGACATGTATTTTTTTCCAATCCGAATATTCATTACCATCCATTTATTCATTTATTTGCAAAAATTTATTTTTTATTATTTGTTTTGGGGAGCAAACAGTTTTCATAGATAAAATGAACACTGCTATAATGATGAACATGTCCGCCAAAATTCATGTCAATTGTTGCCACTTGGTGAGCATCCCTTGTGAGAATAAATGTCCGAAATAATGAATGACGGAATAGTGCAACTGGTGTCATAGTTTAGATTTTTTGTAGTTTCACTATTGATGATATTTATGCAAAATGGCTTCGGAGTGCCCATGAGTAGAAAGGATACTTTAGTCTACTTTTCCAGGGGTTCTTCTTATGCCCTGCTACGGGTCACCGCACATCATTCTTTCTTAACAATAAAAGCCTGTAACTCTTCTACCAGTGTTGTAGGGCGCCTTTGTTTACAGTGGTGGTGAATGGAAATCTAAATGGATGGATATTTTTGGGGAGATGGGCGCCAACAGAGAAGCGCTTGTCAGGTTAAGCCTTACCTGCAGCCATGAGGACACTAAGGCAGCATATGGCGTATGGAAAGAACTCAATGCTCTCCTCCCGTTTCCTAAAACGCAGCTGTTGTTGCTCTTGAACGCCACACAGCAGACAAACTTGCACAGGTGAACATAAATGGCAGCATTTATCTTAAGAGAACCCTTTCTCTGTGTACCTTGAACCTTGGACATGGACTTAAAATGTGAAAAGTTATCACCAAATTGAGCCAAGGAATATTTCAAAAGAGAAAATAAATACCAAAGTCCATAAAAAAACAGATCTTATCCATATAGCCCCTTAAAAAGAAAAGTCAACAAAACTTTATGTCTGACTATTTCACTTGCTTTTGCAAGTTTTGATGGTTTTGAATCAAATTGAATTGAATAAAGTTGAACAATATCAAATCCTTTATGGTTCATGTTGCCTTTTTTTTTCATTCTGTAACTTTTACTGACGATTTACTGGAACAGGTCAAATAAATCAATTAAAAAGACTGTGTAGCATTTGGGCAGTCCAGTGAATGAGTGGTTAGGGCGTTGGCCTCTCAGCTCTGAGATCGAGGGTTCGATGGAGTTTGAATGTTCTCCCTGGGGTCGAAAACGGATAAGTGGTCCGGAAAATGAATGAATGAATGAATATTTAGAATTTCAGATGTTAATAGTTGAGAAAAACAAAACAATATCATTTTTAAGATCCAAGGCTACTTTTAAAAGTTGATTTTACTTTTTTAAAGTAAAAAAAATGTATTTGTTTGCTGCCAAGGACGACTACAGACGGGTAGATGAATGAATGATCACGGACACCCACCCATTTTTAATGGATTGGACTTCGATCGCCGCCAATAGCATTGAAACATGATCATGATGATGTTAGGCAACTGGATGAGAGAAATGAAGTGCATAGGCATAATGCACTTTATTGATAAGCGTGCATGTGGAAACAACAAATTAGCATCCTGCCGTCTGCCTGAGATTTCATCCATACATCACCTTGCACTCACTCATGGTGGCATTAATGCGTTTTGTTGATATCAGCGACTCTCAGGCTATAAAGAGGATGTCGATCAATGTATACGTGCATACAAACGCAAGAGCAAGAAAGAGTATCCAGTATACTCGATAAACTTACAGACCTGCATGCGCTCCATAAACATTGATGCCAAATCTTCAAAAATGTTCAATTCTGTCTTCAGTCTTTTAGATAAATTCTTTTCCCGAATAAATATTGATATTTCATTGATAAAGTCGGCAAATCAAATCTAAGATTTGTGCATTTTAAGTCTTTATAGGGCAAGTATTGTACTGATGGATTGATTTATTATTGAGGAAGCGTTAAATAAATATACAAATTTAAAATATTTACATTCAACTTTATTTGAGGCAGTACCTGGAATACATTTCTGTTCCTTCTATCTTTAAATATGATTTATAATGATCTAAAATATTTTTAAATGTTGATATAGTTGCCTATTTGAGTAAAAAAATGTTACTTTAAAATGAATGTTTTCTCATTGTCATACATTTGAATAATTTAACAGGCGACGACTCCAAAAAAATGTCATTCTGCCACCTTCCAATCATAAGTTTGTCAATATTTGCCATATGACAAACAGAAGTCATTGGAATGGACATATAAAAAGGACATAATTGGATGATGAAGTGAACTTATTCTCACTCGTTCAAGCAGCTGACGAGTGAAAGGCCAGAACGCTCTAATTGTAGTATCATATTTAACGATCACTTCCCGAATGCTTGCCTATGTGCAACGAGGCGGGGGCTAAGAAAGAGCGACACCCACATATGGCGACATATCTCAAACCCCTCCCTTTCTCCCCCCCGTTTTAAGAGTCCAGAAGTTGTGGGGTGGCTAGAAAAAAATACTAATTACCATTTTCTGACAATTGCCAATATTATTTGTTTGGCCTAATGGCCAAAATTAGCTGGGAAAGTTCTGGCACCCCTGCAAACCTAGTGAGGATAAGCTTCATGTAAAATGAATGAATGAATAATTTTTTTGGGGACAATTTTCACAATGATCATATATCATTTTACCATGAGTTGTCATCCCTGAAGCAACAAAGCAAAAAAAAACAGCAAGCGGAAATGAGTTACATAACAGCACCCATAAAACAATAAAAAGACCCCATTATTCTTCCTCGTCTCCCCCCAGGGTGCTCCGCTTGACCCCCAATGCCCCCCCATACCCAATACCCAACCCTGACCCTCTCCTGACCCAATTACCCTCACACTCCATCCTCACAAAGCCACAACAATGCTAAATAAATACTAAATATTCCTAAAAAAAAACCCACAAAAGTCAGCAAATGCCAATACAATAGCATTATTTGGCATAGTGTGTATGCATATGTCTAGAAAATACCTCTTGAATGGGAGCATGTGTAATGAACAAGAGACATTCATTATACATCAAACACACACACACATCATTTATTCATCTGTCTGTAAACATGACTGCGATTTACTATGTGTGTGTGTGTGTGGTCAAATGGGGTGCTATGGATTGACTTGAAGGACTTCATACAGGTAGTGCAATTTGACTCCTGCCATTGACAACAATAGACGTCAAATGGAATGCATGTTTATGCATTGTCAAAGGATTTAACAATGACTACTAATGAGTTAAATGGATGTTCTTTAGGGGTCCAAATAACAGATAAAAGTAATAATTTCTGCATGAAATGTTCACTTTTGTTTATACACAATGATTCTTCATGCAATCAAGCATTTGCCGGTGCTTAAGCAAGTGTACCGTCCTTCACACAATGATAAATCACCAGAGTCCCTTACATGGCAGCGGCCATGATGGATGGTTTTAAACGGCACGGGTGGCTAATTGTCCAAGCGGTGGCCCGACCCGCTCGTGTCAACACCCATGAAAATCACATCAGATAGTACCCGATAGGGATCGGACAATATAATACATTGATATATCATGACTTTGTTTTATCTATTATTTTAAAACAACCTGCAAAATAGACTCTATAGTATCAACCAATGGTTGCCATTGACTGAACTAAACATTTGAACATTTGTTTCCTTCCCAGTCAATGGCGCTCAAGCATGTGTATTCATTCATGAGCTAGAATACTGCAATAATATGGCGTGGCTTTAGTATGTATGTACTGATATGTTGCAGTGAAATCTTCTCATAGTCTGTGAAGAAACACAGGCCGGCCGGGCGGGACCTTGTCACGACGTCCAACTAGCCAGGTCGATACATGCGAACAACGCATGTCGTCAAGTCAAGATGGATGGCGGGCCTCCTTATTCATGTTCAGAGGCTACTCCGTATTACCCGGATCACAGAGCACACGCTCCCAGTGGGTCACGCACATGAATGCATTTACATCCACATGCCATGGCACGACAACTAATCAATAGACAGCACTTTTCTTTCTCCTTCAATTGTACATTTTTCATTTCCACTTTGTAATCACTCCACATAATAAAGGAATGCAGGTCAGGTGATTGTTTTTATAAGTTGCAAAGGAAAGTGATCATATATGTTATCATGAGTATGTTCTATAAGTCGTGTCAATCATTCTTATTGTTTGATGCCATTGGTGTGTGCGCCATCCATCATTGATGCTATGTTGTTGTGTCGGGGCCATGTGATTGACACCTCTTTGCGCCAACAGCACCTCCGTCCACTGGCCCCCGGGCTCTGACACCCTTCGGCCTTATGATTCCCCAAATCCCCAACAGCCACACTTATGAACTCTGAACTTTGAATGCTTCATACAGTTGTAAATAAAAGCAGTGCCACTTGAAAATTTTATCCTTTTTTTTTTGACCCGGACTGAAATGCACTAATGACTGACACATAGGTAGCATTGTAGTGCATCAAATTTTAAGGATTGGTCAGTCACTCATACCAACACCTACAGCTTCCATAATGGCCATAGAAAGTGAACTCTATGGCATACGTTGCAGTATTTCATTGAAATATTTATACGGTATACCTCTTGTTTCATAACTTGGACTGAAATTATCATATTTAGGAGCAATAATTTACCTATCAAAGTGATTTGTTACCTGAGAAATTTGTCATTTCAAACATTCTTCAGTCGAAGTACCCTTGTATTTGTGTTGAATAGTTTTATTGCATTAGTGTCTTGATCTGATAAGGTAAAAATACAATTTTTAAGTGGGATCTGAGTGGCTTAGAGCTAAAAGCAGGCTACATGTTCTAGTTTTGTAGAGCGGAGGGCCTCAGAGGTGTAGTAAAAGTCAACTGGTCGGTGGTCCTGGGGAAGCAGACTAATGCTCTAATGGCGCTCTAATGGCGCACGGGTGAGCGGCAGGGCTTGGTAGGCAATTAAAACGGAAAGAGAGAGAAAAAGAACGACTTGCAGTCTGCACTAAAGAACAAACACAATCTTGGACATCTGACACTTGTGTATAATAGGATGAGAAAAGATGCAATGTGATCAAATACAATCAGATTGGTTGTAATGCATGACCTTCAAATGTTTCCACAAAATGTTATTACATCTTTTTTTGATAGACAATAAGTCTCTCAAAATCCAGATTTAGCATCTCACAACTGTTTTTGTTGGTGCTGTATTTTAAATACAGCAAAATGTTTAAATATTAAATGGAGAAAGAGAAAAGCAACCAGGCTTCCTGCATAGTACATCCTTTGGCGCATCTTGCTGGTGAACTGAAGTCTCTGCAGGTTTTGGTCGATTTCTGCTATGTAAGGATCTAGTGTGCGTGCACTTTTGCCCACATGAGGTCAGTGTGAAACCCTTAAATGCACTCCTACAAATAAATTTAATAATAATAACAACAACAACAACAAAAAACAACAACAACAACATTTTTAACACTTTCATGGGCAGTGGGTATTTGGGTATTAGGTCTCATACTCCCTTCATTGTAATAATATTTTGTAAAGTAAGTTTTTATACATAAAAAACATTATACTGGATATACAAATAGTTTATTTCATTGATTTATCTTATCTTTACTTTATGGAATATATTAAAAGTCACAGAGTTTGGTTGGGATAAGAAGAGTTTAAAAAAATAGTTTGGGTTGGGATTAATATTGAATGGATTGAAGGATACCAATATGGAGGAGCAAAGTTTTATAATAATAGTTAAGTTTGACATGGTCATTTAAAGTTTGTATTCTGGTTCCATAAGCTCCCTTTTACCTTCATTGCAAAGTGTATTAAAACAAACTAGTGAGCTTCAGTTATATAATTAAAATACACATTAAAGATCTTTGGGTGTGCCCCGGTTTGTGTAGAAGAAAGGTAAAAAAAAAATGCTGTTAAGTCAAGCACTCTCTCAAGGATTTAGTGTTTGAAGAGACCGTCAATCCATCCATCAACTTCTCATACAGTAACTGTCACAACTCTACCGGTCAAAGGTTACGCTATAACCAAGCTTTTTTGTCATCGTAATCTTAAAGTAAACACCACCAATACACGCCAAGACAAAGCGGCTGTCATGCAGTCCATTAATAAAAAGTAACCGCCTGTTGCATCTTGTGAGCAAGTTAAAGTTAGAAGAAACAAAAAAAAATGATATGCCACAAACAAGGACTATAAATAATACAGTTCAATTCATGGTCTAATGTTCTAGTTGCCATGGTTAACCATGTTTTGTTTTCTATTTAGACAAACCTTTGAAATAAAAACGTCACTTGTAGAGGTGGTGAGATATTTTGCTTTGTGTGCAGACTTGTGCGAGCACATTGTTATGTGTGACTCATTTCTCATAAGGACTAGAGACAAGCCGCTAAATTAAAGCGCATGGCTCCTCTGATATGATTTATAAAGCAGGGTATATTCCAAAAAATGTTATGGTCTCTTGTTCATAGTTGAGTGTTAGTCTAAAATGTATCACATAATACAGTAAAAGATGCACAGTCTTGAATTGAAAAACCATTAAATGGTTATCGGATCTGCTTTGATCTTGTCATTTGAGTTTGACTTTCATTTGGATTTCTTTAACAAAGGGACAGTACATATTAAAGAACATATATATATATAAATGATCCATATTTTCTGTCATCTCTAATATGCTATTCTATGATCCATACTCTGGTGCATGGGCCATGATCTAAAGACAATATAACCAGTTTTGCTTATCACTATCCTATGATACCAGTTTGCCTAAAATCTTTACCAAGACTATTGCAAGAAATTAGGAGTTAATGAGATCAAGTCAAGAGCAAAACTTTTAATAGTCAAGGCCAAGTCTTTTGCCAATTAAGTCCAATACCAGATCATGACTTTCAAAAAGAGCCTTGGACAAAGAAGTATCTCAAGTGCACAATACTACTCTGGATGGACTGCTCAGCCTGGATTATTCGATAGGAGGAAGTGACTCCTCAGAGAAAAGTCCATTTCTGTTGAAACATGTCAAACAGTCATAACACACGCCACTGTGGGTGAAATTTCCCACCGGGCAGTAAAATAAATGATTATAATCACCTGCTTCAAAGTCTCTGATTCAATCAAGGAAGTAAAAATTGCACTCATCAAGTCTGAATGGCAAAATATTAACATCCGTTTTTACTGTGACTGAGCAGAAATGTGAGAGTTATTTATTAGAAATTCATCCATTTGGGTTTGAAGAAGCTATTTTAGCCATTTTGATGTGTTCACTTCATCTAATGTGTGCCTAATTTCACCAGTTCTGTCTTTGCAGTCTGATCAGCATGAACAGTGTTATGTCTTTTATTATTCATGGCCGATTTTTCATCATAGGATTCTAAGTCTAAGGTAATCGACCTGCCGACACCACGTATAAAGTATCATCGTCAGCTTCGTGGTGTGTTTTCCAAGACAACACCAAGGCTGACAAGTGTTGATATCGTATCGAGTTCCAGTGGATCCCGCATCGGTTTTCGAGCACATTATTGACAAGGCGAGTGGAAGGTGGTGTTACACGATGGAACTTGATGCTGAGAGAACACATGTTTCTCTGTCATTGATGGCAATCGATGCCTAATCTATTTCAACACGGAGGGTTGGCAGAACTTTTTTTACTGCCATTTTTCAATGAAATTAAACAATTTAGTCACCGCTTATCCTCATATGGGTGCTGGAGCCTATCCCATGAGTATGAGAATGGTAACCACACATATATATTGTGCCCATAGTTGGCTGGGCTGCGCTCCAGCACCCTCCGTAACTATTGTGAGGATAAGTGGTACGGAAAATGAATAAATAAATGAAGGTATTAGATATTACGGAATATTTTATGGTTATTTTTTGCATTTAGGGCAAAAGTTCTGTGCCTGGTTGCAACTAATGATGCTGTATTGATACAAATAATGTCATCTTATTTTCCATTTTTTTTGTGCCAAGCTTTAAATTTGCAAAAGAATATTCCCTACTTGTTTTATTGTTCCCATTCCATCTTCTTAGCTTTTTTTGCTGTTGGCACAACAAGCCAAAACCAGTACTTGTCAAACCTATGTGACGCAATTTTAACTGATGTGATAAGAGGGGATGTAGACAAGAACCCAATTTCATCATTGTGGGGACTTCCTACTGCCCATTTATGGTCACAGCTCATGTTGCATCCGTCAATGATGGTGAAATATTCCCTCCTTGCTTCCTGTCTAATGTCTCACTCACATCCATTTCTGAAGGTTTCTTCCAACATAATTGACCTATAATTAACAGAAGTGTTTTTTACTACATTTTTCAAACTTTTTTTCCATCAATCTCGGAATGTTGTGCAAGGCCTCGGTGACATGTTCTACTATACTATAACCCTTATGTATACGCATAAAGTGCATTAGTTTCCTTACTGATAAGAAAATTCTAGTCTAAATGTTAATAATTTCCTACATTTTTTTTTTTTAGGTTAAACTGATTTTATACACTGACAAGTGTGTTGTTTTGGAAGTGAGCAGATTTTAATAGCTGGGGTTTTTTTTTTGGAGCTATTTGCCTAATTATTTGAGAAAAACATATTTTGTGGAATCATAGATTTAAGGATTTGACTCTTTTTCGTGTGTCATGTTTAGCAGGCTATAAAATGTCCGACTGCGGCTATAAAATGATAACCATGAAGAATTTTGAGTCATATCTGTGACAGGAAGTATCAGACTTTATGGTGCAATACAATACATTTGTATCAAATTTAATGGTTACAGAACCCTCTCTTTATCAATTTTCCTTCCGATTGGCATTTTTTCCTGGTACTTTCATAAAAGTGTCATCCAAGCAGATCAATGTTTGGGTCGCCGATTTGAACGAAGGCAAACAGGCGGCGTCATTCCTGAGGACAATCGTAAATTGTTCACCGGTTCCACCTTCGGTCAATAGGAATGGTGGTGGTTCCATTGACTGCTATTGATGGCCACAAATGTCCAATTTATTCAAACTGGGAAAGGTTGGCAGTGAGAATTATTAGTTTGTCAATGCCAGCCAATGAGTCACAAAATAAGACACTGTTACTGTTCTTAAATGCTAAATAGGGCGTCGTCAGCTTGCAACTTGGCCATCATTCTCATTAAGAAAAGGTTGCCGTTAGACAGGAATGCAAATATTCCGGTTTTTTGTCTAGCAACCTGTCTGATGTTGCCGCTTTGATCAAGATACATTAAAAATACATATAAATGTTCCCTTTTTGTTTTAAAATCGAATCTCCAAATAGGTTTCCCCGACTAAAACTTAAAAAAAAGTGATTAGATCACATCTAACCTTTAGCCAAATGGAATTCATCATGTCTTTTCCCGTTTTCCTACTTCAGGATTATAATAAAATCTTTTTTTTTTTTACCTCTGTGTAATTATGTGTCATTTCAGACCAATTAAATGAGAATTAAGACTGACAGGATCCTCCCAGTATGATGACCTGAAACGACTTGCCATGTTTTTATAGTAATGTTTTGTACTCTTTTCGAGATGTTTTTGAACTTAGTAAAGTATGCGGGCAGACAAGAATAGCAAAGTTTCTACCCTGGGAGAAAAACATACAATACTGCACAACATAATCGTGTCCAAATGCTATGATCTTTTTATACTTTTCCATCTCAACCTAAATTTAAACTATTAATTCCAATTATGACTATTATGATGTGTTTTTTTAACACATCCAGGGCATTTGATAGAGGCTCCAGAACCCTCCACGACGACTCTTGTGAGGATAAGCAGTTGATGAATGAATTGATGAATAATAAAATGCACAAACATTTGAATAGCTGTACTAGTGTAGTGACAACTAGTTTGTTTCACATTATTCTTAAATAAATGTATAAAGAACATATATCATTACTGTTTATCCTCACAAGGTTTGGCCTGCACTGCCTGCTGGCCAAAGTTGCCTGGGATATATGCTCCAGCACCCTCTGTGATGCTTGTGAGGATAAGCGGTATGGAAAACAAAGGTATGAAAATGAATGTTTGTATTTACAAGATGGAAAAAAGATTAGTATTTGTGTATTTTTTCCTGTATTATCTGATGTGCTACCAAATTAGTACTATTATAATAATACTCAGAAACTGATGTATATATATTACACTGATGTATTAAAACTTGAAAGATTGTATGTTTGTTTTATTCGAGACAAATCTGTGCCAAGCAAGTCATGTGTAGTGGACTTCCTGGTCATTTTTCAGGTGAGTCCAGACTCCTCCTTGCAGCCGATTGGCCAGCAACACCTGGTCTCCTCCTCTGATTGGGAATTCCTTTCTTTAGACTGAGCTCAGGTAAAAGCAGTTCATCAGAACAACGTGGAAGGCTTTCCTGGACTTGCGCTGTTGCGTCTTTCAACTGCGGTAAATATACATACCCCCATAATAATAATAATACATGTGCTTATAAACATAAACTTTCACCTGAAGGGAACCTTTTTAAAAATGGCAGCGAGTGTAGCGCCGGTCATGAATCCGCCGCAGGGGAGCGACGAACGGGTTGTTTTCACACAGCTAAAGCCGGTGAGGATGTCCGGAGCGACGGACGGTGCCGAGGACTCATCCGTGTTTGAGGACGTTAAACCCGGGGTGAGAGTTGCCGCCGACAACAACAACCGGAGCTCCGGCTCCCCTCTTTACGCTTTTTACTATTAATCCGGTTACATGTGCGGATTAATTTGACACCTGACCCATCGGACGATATGCTTCGAGCTTTTAAAAGTATTTACACGGTGGAATGACATGCAAAACATACTTTTAAAGTGATGTTTTTTTTCATTAAATCATAATAGGCTCCTATGTTATTCATGTCAATTAATGGGTTGGACGTCTATAGCCATCAGTGACATTCATTCATTCATTCATTCATATATGTTCTGGACTGCTTAATTGTCGCAAGGGTCGCAGAGGATGCCGGAGCCCATCCATGTAAACATGGATTTACTAGCAGCCTCTCCAGGTTTGGAGAAATCCAACTTCTATTGCCGTTAGTGAGAGATAATGACTGTTTCTAGCAAAGCCTCCCTCCTTCCTTCCCTCCCTCCCTCCCTCCCTCCCTCCCTCTCCCTGTTGTTTGAATTGAGTGTCTGTGCCGTGACAGCAGTATGCGGTCAGACCTGTCTGAGCAGGGCCCACATCTCCATAAGCCGCCTTGGGGCACCACAGTCAAAGGCCCACCGCCATGAGAAAGTCAAGTAGTGGAGGGGGTGGAGGCTTGTACGGGTTTACCTGTCACATGCGCTTTCTTTTGTTTGGATCCATCCTTCTTGTATTTGCATGTCAGAGTAAATGCTCGGATCTTTTATGCGTCACATGTTCACATCATTTTTCAATTCCATGTTGAAATTGTTATCTGTACAGTTCAGTTGTATATTTCACTTGGAAATACTAAATATTGCCAATTGATTTGGATTGTTTGTTCAATTGTGTTTATGTGATAGGATCTGGGTATTAGGGTGTTCAACTTTATATCAATTTTCTCGTGTTACTACTTCAGAAAGTTTTTTTGGACCAGGTTGAAACTTTTGATAGCGCTTGTGACAATTGGAAAATGTTATGGTAAAGCCTAAAGTCTAAATTCTTGTCATTGTTGTCAACATGTGAGCTTTTAAGTGGAATCCCGCTTTGGATACCATTACAGATGGAATATTCATGGGATAACTTTGTCCATTCTATAATCATAGTTCTGTTTAAATACATTTAGATATGTATTATTTCTGGAGTGACCACATTCCATGAAGTAGGAAAGGGGTCTTGTATTTTTTTTTTTTACACAACTATAGATGTTACTTTGATGAAGACATCCCCTCACGGCATGAATGGATTTGGTGTCCCACCAGCCGTAAGCGTGGAATCAGTAACCCGTACCAAAAGCACTCACCGGATTCTTTAGCTGTGATATCAGCGGTCCTAAGACGACAGCACCGGTTACACAGTAACCCAGTGGTCACGCCTAATGATCCACGCAGATCAATATTCAGATAGGGGAGGACACGACTTATGACTGAAGGCCTTAGCATTATTGTGCCTGTCTATCGTCTACACAGGAAGTTTTTGACTAACCTTTTGACTTCCACAACAACACGTTCACCATATTTGCATGCATTCAAAACAGCTACAAAGGATTCCCTTAGACACCTGAATACTTATAAAGGATAATGTAGTACCACTTGAAGTAGGAAGTTAAAGTTTTATTTAAGTCACAATAGTTTTCCAAATAGCATCCACCAGTGGTGATCCGTCTCCATTAGAAAAGAAATCTGCTTAGCAACAAGAATCGGCACTTCTGTTGTTCATCAGTTGTCAAAATGTTACAATAGTAATGAATAAAAATGTTATATCTATTTTTTATTTTGTCATACAAGTAGTCATGCAACACGTGATCAGAATGCGCCAAAAAAAATGCTTGCTTCTCTCTCTCGAGTTTGATTTTAATCATTTGTTTTCGTTCTTTGTTGAAATTATATTATGGTGACCCGTGGTGCAAAATTGCGTGCAAAGATAACTCGCTCTTTAAGCTGCTTAACTTCAGTCCAAATCTTTGTTGCCATCTAACGTCTTCAAATGATTACTCACTTACTGAAATGTAATAGTTTACTAAGTAAGTTTTAATATCATGCCTTGTTAATGGAAGGAAACGTACATTCTTAATAATTCAGGACTAACTTGGTTTTGATTGGTGCAGTTTCCTGGTTGCTTACATCATTCCCTTTTGTTTTGCATGCCAACACAAGGAAGTCATTTTGATTAACTTATTGAATGATATTTTTAATCCTATCCCTCATTAAGATGTCATCAAATATTACCAAATTTAGTTTTTGTGCATGCCAGTTCTCTGGATGCTTGCATTTGATAAATTAATGTCATCCTTAGAACTGATGAAACATAATAGCAATCCAAAACATTGTTTTCTCCATTAAAAATGTAAAAAGTTCATGGCAATTTTGAAATGATTTTTTTGCATTTAACAACACACCATGTTAATAAAAAATAGGAAGGAATATTCAGTCGTTAAAATGAACCATGCACGTGCAACTCAGACAAAAAGATGCAGCGTTCCCTTCAGCAAAAGCAAAAACAAAGGCATCAAGTATGCCAAAAACGTGGTGAAACGTAAACATCGTCAAGCCAAATAGTCTTGAAGAAGAGGGTGTGAGAAAAAAACAGTAGTAGAACATAAGTATTCACTTAAAAAACAGGTTTGAAATGAGGTTGAACAACATAAGACAGGGAAGCTAATCCAACTGAGATATTGAAAAAAATAAAAGGGTTAGTTGCTTTCCGTTTTTTTGTGTGTGTGCGTGTGCTTATAATTCCGAAACTCAGATGATATACCGAACAATAACTCCAGGCATCCATTATGGGTTAATGATTGAAAAATGTGCTCAAGTGATCCCGCAATGAATCCTGGCATCCGATGATAACACGATAGTAAGAGTGGCTTATCAGTTCCCTTCTTGACTTTATTGGAGCAAGAGGGGAGTTTCCATACTTCCGGTCCATCTCACAGTTGATCCTGAGGTGACCTCAAATCCCTTGATATCAAAAGCCTGCTGGTTTTTAGAAAACAGGAAACATGTGGTTGTTGCTCTCCATTCAAAACACCGACAACAAACACCTTGTTAATAGGAGTTCAGTATAGCCTCTTTTTAAATGGAGTATTAAGGATTAAAGTCAGTATGAGGACTCATAGTATGTGACTCTTCCTTCCAGGCCCCATTGGAGATGGACAAATACCTCCCCCAGATCCCCAACTCACTCTTGAGTCCCGCCATCGACCTAAGCGACAAAAAGTACAGGCGGGAGAGCGCCTCAGTGGTGGACGAGTACTTTTCCGAGGACAAGACGGGCACTCCGTACAGCCTCAACATCAACGTCATCCTCCCCAGCTCTTCCCACCTTCGCACGGGACTCTACCGCCACAACGCCAAGACCCCGGCCCCCACGCAGATCAAGACAGAACCCGGATTGGAGACCCCCTGCTCCTCTGCCGGCACCCAGGCCTTGCCGGGCTTCACCTCCGTTTTTAACGTACCGCCCGCAGTCAATGGCGTTTTCGTCAAACCGGACCAGGTTTCCGGATCCGTCGGCCATTCCGGCGGCTCGCCGCAACGGCAGAGTTTGGATACGGAGCTTCAAATCGGACCTCCCGCCCCCCAACCGCAGGCCTACCACTTGCCGGTCAACGGCACAGCTGACCTCACCATGACTCTATCCTACTCCGGAACTTCCACGTCCGGCTCTCGGACCATGCTCAATCTAGGCAACGGCGGTAGCGGGGCCGCCTACGTGTTGGCCGAAAACCAGCTGGCCGCGCACCACGGTTACTACCAGGCGTCGAGCGCCCGGCATACGGACCCCCACAGCTTGCCACCCTCGCCTCCCAACTCGCAACCGGGCAGCCCTGAAGCTCAGGCTGAACTGTTGAATTTAGCCAGCCCGCCGCCACCACCTCCATACCAACAGCATCTGGTGGGCGGGATCAAAGCTTTTTCGGGGCTGTCCCCGCACGCTATGCTGATGACACACGGCCAGGGGGTCCTGACGGGGCCCAAATACAATCGAAGGAACAACCCGGAACTAGAGAAGAGGAGGATTCATTTCTGCGACTACCCAGGTTTTGATTTGTCTTTTCATCTTAATGCCTGTGTGTGTGTATACAGAAACAATAGTTAACCTTGACCATTTTGGACTCCTTAATACATTTTAAAGATGCAGAAAATTCTACAGAAAATCTGCTATGCTTCTCAAAACATTACGTGCAATATTTGTAAATTCAGCACCTCAACTAGTTGAATTTACCAACCTTCAAATTTGGTAAACATGTCTATGAAGGCAGCTAATTTTAGACCATTATGACTGCTTCCTGATGGATAGTACTTGTCATTTTTTTTTTTAAATCTAGTATCAAGCCCTGGTTTCTCTGATCCACAGTTGATAGACATGTCAATCATAAGTAGGGCTACCAAAACAATTGACAAAAAAGAAGAATATTAGTTTGCAAATTGTCTTTCGAGGCCATTTTGGCCCTTTCTCGCACGTCCAATTAATTTTCACTCAGTTCAAATGGATGTGGTATTTCAAGCTCTCAATGGCAGTAAAACATGTTCATTCATAGAATAATTTCTCAGAGTAATTTTCCTCCTTGGCACAGGTCTCGAAAACATGATGTTCTTTTCCTCCTTTGAAACTAGGTTAAACATTCATGTATGCAAATCTTTTTCTTTTCATTTGTTTCACTAAGGGTGCTATTAACTCTGTTGTTAAATTGCAACTTATCATTTTTTGGGGTGGTCTCTCATGCACATTTTTATTTTTGCAGGCTGCTCAAAAGTTTACACAAAGAGCTCACATCTGAAGGCACACCAGAGGACGCATACAGGTAAATAAAAGTAAATAAAAACTGTTGACACACACTAAAAGGGTCCAAGAAAGTCTGCTAATATATGGTGATAACTATATAAGAATTCCTCATTTTCTTCGTCCGTGCCGCGTGTTTGTACCTGCCCGGTTAGCAAGAAAGAAAGAAGAAAAAAAAACACAAGAGAGGGAAATGAAGACCAGCCGAGGCTAAAACCAGTTCCTCCTGATTTCTTAGTCCTTTTCAAAAGACGATCGAAGGTTAGGTGGGTTGTTCTTTGAGTATTTGTTGAAGAAAGCTAGTTTCGATACCCGCATTGTAAAGAAGAACTTAAGGATTCTTATTAAGTGTGCTTTCTTTTATTTATTCTTTTAACTCCAAAAAGTGACGTGGGAAAGAGTGTCAGTGTCATAAATAGATAAAACTGAAGTGTCCTGTGTGAAAGTTCTTAGTGTAAACAAAAATGAGGATGTCAAACACACACACAAAAAACTGTATATTCACAGTTCAAGACTTTATTTGGGGTTTATTGTTCTATTTAAGGCTTGTGAAAACATGTGTGTTGGTACTTTGTAGTTATTTTTTCATGATTTCGAAGATATATCTAAGAAGTATATCGGGTGGACTAATTGATCAGTGCTGATTGAATACATTTGAGGTGATTATTACTAAAAATTTAACAAAATTTAACTGCTGATGGCCTCTAACATCGTTTAGTCACTATAGTCCGCCAGCATTTGCACATTGACTGTTATTAATAAGCACATAAGAGCACATATTTTCATAGTTTTCTCAACCCTAACATAATACTTATGATTTTGAAGTCTGTTAATCCTTACTCAGTCTTTCCTTTGTGAGTGAATTCAGTCAAATAATGGATGCTCATATTGGATTCACATTCAGGCTGTTCCTGGATTAGATGCTATTAAGACGCAAAAAAAATGGATGCTTAGAAACCTGATATCATGTTAAAATTAAATCAATTCCATTAAACATTGCCTTCTTTTTTGTAGAGCAAAGTCTTAAACAACCCAGTTTTTTACTGCTGCACGATCAGTTTAAAAAAACAGTTTTTCCTCTAAAAATCAATGTTTTGGCCCAAAAAATTGTGATCAGCCAGGTTTGGCTTGCAAAACGGCACTTGTCCCATCTTGTTTTTTCCGTTGGCTTGACGTTGATGACTCACGAGTGGAGCATGTGGAATGGCGAGAGCTTTGCTGACGACTAATCTGAGCAAAAAGAAGAAACTTGCGTGTTGTTGCCAGTGCTTGCGCAGCAATAGACGGCCAAAAAAAACTTTACCAACAGTTGTTTCCATGGTAGCACAGGTGAAAAATACTAAATTCTAACATTTAAACAAGTTATCAATATACAGTTAACCCCTCCTATGTATATAAAAGACTGTGTTTGAGGTGGGCAACCTTGAACATGGACTTATTATGTGTTCGGACCCCCAACCCTCTTTCTAAACACTAGGTTAACTGATAAAGACTTTATGAGTGTCCTGTAGAAGCTTGTTAAGTGTTTGCTCTTTGCCTCAGTAAAAGCATAAGCAGGTGGTCGTAAAGTGGCGCTATTCTGATAAAAGATACATTTATGGAGGAATGAAGGAGCCGCAATGGAGGAACAAAAGTTTTCTTCAAGTGGCGTCGTCGTAGCACATTTGGGGGGGAAAACAAGTCGGTGCTCTTGTAAAAGGCTACACAGAAAGGCTTTGTGTGCATGAGAGAGTGATGGATGCGCTTTTGCAATGTTTTGTTTTGCACTGTTTGCTGGGGCAAACGTTTCATATGAGTGTTTTGGGTTACTCATATGCCAGCTGCTCAAACAGTTGAAGTTCCAAAGCTTTTTTTAACGCTTTCAATGCCAGTGGAGGTGATAGGTGGGTGTCCAATCAAATGAGGCCTGAAAAATGAATTAAAACTCTTTAGTTTATCACTCATAGACATCCAAGCACTGGGAAACTGCTGGTGAATTAATGTATTTTTCTTTGGGTTTACTTACACAGTTTTGCAGATATATTATGTCACAAACATATTTAACTACAGGGTCAAATTTAAATTTAACTCCTAACATAAAGCTACTGCCATTAAAGTCTGCAAGCAGAAAATCGTGTGTCTATTTCAAAAGTTTTGGTAAGAAATGAATAAAACCTAATCTTCTTAATTATTTCCCATGAAAACTCCCACCCCCAATGTAAAATGTACCCCCCCCCCCCCCCACAAAATCTTAATTTTCAGTCCTAAACATGGCGATCATAGCCCAATAACCTCCCAATATTTGTTTAAAAGCCACGCCATTTCAGAGTGTTTGTTCTGCACGAGTCAGATTTCACCCGCCGATTTGCAAGCCCGGAGGATAATAATAATTGTAGTCGAGCCGCCATGCTTTTGACCAAACACACCTGTGGGGCCCTTTTTTAATGCATGCCACGTTGTATTGTATTGTGCCAAAAGCACTACTACAATCTATTGAAACCTAAGGAAGTTGACGTTAGTTAATTGCGCTCACCTGCTGTTTGCTCTTTGGACCCGCTGGACAGCCGCCGCCACTAATGGCTGTCGTCCCCTGTTGATTGATTGCTCAATAACCGCTAACTAATCTAATCTAATCCACATTGGTAATGAGCACTGGATGACCCTTGTAGTGGAAAAAGACGTTCACCCAATGCGAGTTTTCCTTAAAGATTGCCACTTTGGATCATTTTGTAATATTCCGATCAGTTAGACTGTTTGCACACCGTTAAAAAAAAGTATCTGGCTTACTTATCTTTTTCACATTGTGTTTTTTCTCTCTACCTGCTTTTGAATCTCAAGTGTTTGTTGTAGCGTGTTTGCTTAAGAGCCCATTCAATAAGTGGCTGTTTGTTGATGATTAGCTTTGGCAGCCATGCAATATGTCAAATGTTGGGGCAGGAATCATCAAATTACTTTAAGACAGCCTGCCTCATTATTTTAAACCCTTTAATGCACAATCTTTTTATTCGTTTACCTTTTCATTATGTTCATGTAGGACAGCTTTTATTGTCCCGTAGCAAATTACCAAATTATCATTAACTATTGCCTACTAAAGAATCTTAAATCCAGCCTACATCTTATTGCATTTCTATGTTTTACCACTAGAGGGTAGTCACTTAAACAATGCCTGTCCATTATTTTCAGGCGAGAAGCCGTACCGGTGCACGTGGGATGACTGCGACTGGCGCTTCGCCCGCTCCGACGAGCTGACCCGACACTACCGTAAACACACGGGCGCCAAACCCTTCAAGTGCGTGGCCTGCAGTCGATGTTTCTCGCGCTCCGACCACCTGGCGCTGCATATGAAGCGCCATCAGAACTGAAAAAGCTCACCGGGCGCTGTTCGCCATGCATGGGCTCGCTGATAAATTTGGGAAATTGAACTTTCTTTCTTCTCCTGATCCCAAAACTCTATTTTATTATTATTATTTGGGATTAGGTCTAAAACAAAACGATTCAAATGTCCCGAATTAATCCCATAAAGAAATTACAGGTGAAATTCATCAACTATTTCCCACGGAAAAGAATATTGACTCATATTACAATGTCCAAATTGGTTAGTCATGGCGAGGCAGAAACCTTTGTAACCACTGACATTTTTTTATACACATACCCAAGTAAGTATAAAGTAAAATTCAAGCCCCCCTTTTTCAGTTTTTATTTTGTCTTTACTCATTTAGTGATGAGATTTGTCCATATAAATTTTTCCTCTTGTTATTTTCCCAACTTTACAGGAGCACATGCTGCCATGTAAATAATGTTTATATATCTTTTGTGTCTATTTGTTTCTGCGTGGGGGGGAAAAATGAATGTGTCTAGATTTATACTTGACTTTTTTTCATGATTTTTTTTAATACTTCGCTAAAAATCAATTTGAATTAGTAAAAATGACCGGTCATGCCTGTTTTAGGGCGCCGCTAATGTTTGTTATGGTTACTTAGATGGCAAGACTGTTAGGTAATCAACAATTTTATGGCATTTTTTTTTTGTATTCATTTAAAAAAAATACTCCATAGTCAATGGATGAATGCAATGTTGTAACATTGTCTATTATTTCAACTAAAATAACATTTTGCAAGGAAACAAGTTCTCCAATTGCAATGTGTACATAAAAAAAACATTTTGGATTTTTCTTTTAGGCTTTTGTAAATATGTTGTTGTTGTTTTTTTGCATCATTTCACCAGGATTTTTATGTTGAATCTGAATATTTGACGAGAGCTTTTGTCGACTTTTCTGCTTTTTGGCTACCAACATTTTGCTATGAGGAATTAAAAAAGTTATGAAATATGTGATGCTCATAATTCCTACTCAGGAAAAAAATACATTTTGAGACACAACAATTTTTTTTCCACGAGGACAATGTCCACACTTATAATCGTCATAATTTTTTTACTTAAATGTGCTGAGCGTGTTAAAGCAAAACGTCTCTGAATGTGCATACATTGCGCTCACTAGTGGCAAGTACTTAACATTGCAACTAATCCTGAAATTCATTTGGAAAAAAAACCCTAACTAGTGCACATAAATTGCACCAAAACAAGTTTATTTAAAAAAAATGGAGGATGAGAAGTCATCACAAGTATACAGAAGAGAAAAACAAAGAAACACCAGAGTAGAGTCACAGTATCAAAAAGTTTCTTTTCTTTTTTTTTCCTTCCTTGTCCATCTTGAAACCTTTTTGTTCTGTACACAAATACAAAAGAAATTATCATAACCATAACTGCATTGCACTGAGTAAATAGAGTACTGGCCCTCAAAAAGTTACTGCATTCAAAAGGGATGGAAAAAAGTATTGAAAATAAAAGTGGTGAGGAAGAGAAGGAGGCACTCATACGCAGTCGCCACCTAAAAAGCGGCCTTTAAATTTTTTTTAATATATATCTATATATATGTATATTTTTTTTCTAAACATACAGAATACGTTAGACTAAATAAGGCTGCAAAGATTAAACTGGGGAGGTATCACAAGTATTCTTTAATCACAATATTGCTAACATGTTAGCATGTAGCTAATTAGTACTAGCATTACTTGTGTGTATGTTGTGTGTAAATATCTAAAAATGAGGTGAAATTGACAAAAAAGGTCAAAATATTGACCTGTTTACTGAAACACTACTTTTTGTTTCATGGAACAAAATTAAATTCAACAAATCAAAACAACATTGTCAAAACGCTACCCAGTTAGCATCGTAGCCGAAAGAAACATCGGTACCGACATGGGACATTTTGTCTTTTTTCCTTAAAGGTTTTGTGCGGAATATATCAAATTGTTATTTTTTTTATTAGGAATACATTTTATTCTCTTAAAAAGTCGGATGTTTGGCGTGCGCGCACACTGCGACATGCTCACTAACGTCACTATTGGAAAAACAAGAGGGCCACTCTCCATGCAATACAAGTATGCACAACACAAGTGGGACCAATAGTATTCTTATTATTATCATTTGAAAGAAACTACACAAAACAAAACAGCGGGAAAGAAGAATAACAAAAAAAAAAGTAGAAAGGAGGGTGAAAAGGGGGGGTTCACATTATCTAGTCAGTGTTAAAAATAGAACTTCACCCGTTACATTTACTTTTTGTTTATATACATTTATGTACATGGATTTTTTAACTCTCTTTTTTGTTGTTGTCGCCATCCTTAATGTTTAAAAAAGAATGCATAAACCCTTCTACAAAGATGTGCTTTTTCCGTTGTTTTTTTTTTTTTTTAGTTCGCTCAAGCAAAAGGAGGATGGCGGAAAACGAAATTCTTCCAAATGAGAATCGGATCAAGAGGTTTTTGGCGTCGGAAAGTTGCAAAAGTTGGAACGTTATCACTCGCAAATGCAAGTTTTTTTGATTGATGGGTAGCTAACTCACTGGCAGAAAAACTAAAATAATATCTAAAGTATAAACATTTATAACTAGGATTAGTTTCCCCTCATAGAAATTCTGATATTTGGATACTTGATCCTGTTTTACTTCAGTTCTTAAGGCTCAACAGGCAGGATGTCCAAATACCCAGAACACGTGCTCATTAATAATTTTTTTTAAATCAATAAAACACCCAATCACGGAATCCCCCATCCCCCCCCAAAAAAAGCGTATGTGCGAACACTCGGAAAAAAAGCTCCTGTATTTCCCTGCTAGAGAATTCTAACTTCTCCAATAATGACTTCTTCACAGCGTTTCAAAGACGACCAAAAATCGTTAATAAAACGACAAAAGAAAGCAACGATTCTGTGTCAGGAGGAGGGCAAAAAAGTCTCAATAACACGCAAATACTGTTTTTTTTATGATATATAAATCATGTACACGAGACAAAAGATATGCAAAAAACAATGCGATGTGAAAATTCTTTTAAAAAGTTCACAGTTCTCATAGAGCGACCAAATATATATCAGGTGTCCCAATGCCTACTCCTAAATATTTTTGAAACTTAACGCCACAACCCTAAATGTCGTCCAACGCCTCTATTGAAGAAAACGCCGATTATTTTTTGACCAAATGAAATTCCGCGCCCATAAAATGAAATATGATGGCTTGTGCTGCAGTCGGAAAAAAAAAAAAGTTTGCAGTATAAGTCTCAATATGGTTCAGAAGTCCTATTGCAGAAGCAAGAAAATAAAAAAAGCTAATTTGATTGTCGGCTATTAAATTTGACAACTACAAAGTAAATTCCTGACCCTTAAAAATGAAATAGGCTAAGAGTCTGTGCAGTGAGACAATCTGGCAACAAATTTGCTTACAAGATTGAGTAAATCCCTTCACAAAACTTGCATGGAAATTGAGAAATGTGCTTTGTCTGGATGTCAACTTTTTGATTGGAAAATATGAAACGCCACGCCGCGAAGATGAAACATACAACTTCCATTTGCTGTGCTGCAGTGACACCACTTGATAACAAGTGATCCCATAGAGTGAGGAAGTTGTAAAGGTCAAACAATACCATTAAAAAAAATGAATGCCGTACTCAGGTGCTGAAATAAATGTACATTTCTTGGGCTAAAAGTTTAACCAATGCATAAAATGATGAAAAAAATAGGGTGGAATCCACAAGAAATGAGGTTTAGATCACTTTTAGATCATTCAAAATGAGACACCGCACCCTTAGGATTGCGTCACCTTACGTCAACTGAAATCCAGTGTTCATTAGTCTTTAAAATTAAACACCAACGTGGGATTTCTCCGCTCGTCAAAAAAGATGGACGCAAAAGTAAGGGGAAATAATCCTGCGTTAATAATACCTGGCGCATCCCGTCCAAAGCGAGCCGTAGGTCTGAAGTAGCAACGTTTTGTTGGGTAGGCGGCGGATGGAAAATCCAAATGAAAAGCCTTCACATCATCACGTGGCGCCGGCGATGCAGGGACAGGTGGTCGGAGCGCGAGAAGGATCGGTCGCACTCGGTGCAACGGAAGGGCTTGATGCCCGTGTGCTTGCGGAAGTGCCGGGTCAGCTCGTCGGAGCGGGCGAAGCGCCAGGTGCAGCCCTCCCAGGTGCAGTGGTACGGCTTCTCTCCTGGAAAGGCGAGTGAACGTAAGCGGGTGCGCGCCCGCGACCTATCTCTGACCTGACTGGCTTCACCTGTGTGTATCCGTCGGTGAGCTTTGAGGTGGGAACTCTTGGTGTAGACTTTTTTGCAGCCTTCGTAATCGCACATGTGGATCCGACGCCGCTTCACGTCCGGGGAGTCGGGGTCCGCCGGCTCCAATTCCAACAGCGACCTGAAATGTAGCGTACTTTGAGGCTCAGGGGCCATTAGGTGGCGGCAAAGGGCTGCTCAAGTCACGATAGTTATGTCCATTTCCATCGCCAGTAAATGTTTAATGTTTATTCCATTTATTGTGTATTTGGCGAAATGTATCATATTCGAAAAATACATTTTGAGTAATGTGATTCCCCGATGTATTATATACATATGATACAAATTCATGACAAATTATATTTGAAATATGTCATTTTTTTGATTCTGAATGATAATTTAAGGCATTGCTGTCAATTATTTAATGGTTTGGGATTAATATTCATTCTTATTTAGCACGATGTAAAACTTCATTTGTTGTTATATTGTGTGTGAGTTCTAATTAATGGTGTTCTATATGTATTTATATAAGATCAAATTCATATGTATGTACACTATTTATATAATATTGTTACATTTATATTTGTTATTATTTATTAAGCCTCATTTGTATTTAAAAATGTGGTGTTATTGTAGTTTCAAGTCCACTTTATCTTGACAAAATCATTGTTATAGTTGTTTCTAAAAGATATATTTCATTCATAGCACATTTGAAATATAGTTATATGATGACATTTTCTATAGTCCCACCTAACTTACTTCTCATAACACTTACAGATAATGTTTTTGTTTTTGTTTGCACAATTTATTATTTTAGATAAAGAATCCTGCATGGAAATTGCATTCCCTTATTTATTGTATTATTTCTATATAAATGACCTCATACGGTGTTATAGTTTTAATTCATTTGCCTTATTACATGTTCTGTTCTGGCCCTTTCTTGATAAAGGAAGGTGACACAGTAAGAGGTAGTAGCCTGGAAAACAAGGTGTGGCAGCACACGGACATGCACGCACGCACATACATCAGATTACAGCTAACCTATGAGGTCTCCACCCAAACTTTCCGTTAACGCTGCGGCGCCTCGCCCAAATTGGCTTCAAGGAGACACTAGTAGTCTAAATGTCCCTCCTACGCTCAGAGAATTATAGAAAGCTCAGCTGACTTTCATATTTGTGTGTAAGGAATATATTGTGATGTGCGCTGGCTGGCTCGCTCACCCTGCGTCGAGGCTCTGGGCGCTGAGTGAAGCCGACCCGGACTCGGTTCCACTTTCGGCATCGCTTTCACTGTGATATTCCACAGGAGATGTCGAACCGGGCTTGATGCGGACTGAGATGAACAAGATTGACAGACAAAATTGTCAAATTCAAATTCAACTGTGCTACCAACTTCAAATGAAAAGGTTGACTCAGTATTTCATCTCTACATGGTTTCACCACAGGATGAGTAGACTGTAATGCTACTTATATATTAAGTAGCATGTGCAAGGATATTTATTTTATGATTTTTTTTTTAAATATGCATATCACTGGTTAGTTTTTTGTTTCCCATTGCTCTTCCTTTTTCTGTCTAGCTGATTAGTCTGACTAAACAAAACCATTCAAACAATGACACATTACAACTGTTCGGCCAATCATTTTTTACATTCCTATTCTTTGTCTCGATGCAGCTGAACAGGACGGGTTAAAAAAAAAATTAATTGTAAGTTGAATAGTTCGCTGGAAGCGGCCTACCCTTAAGTGTAAACAACTTTCACCCAGGACCAAAGTAAGAGGGAAGGACTGAGGGTGTGGCACAGTTTAAATGTGACGCACATCATTTTGGGTGGTGCACTCACATAAAGGGCCCTGAAAAGCCAAGAGAAATCTTCTTTTCCCCTGGAGACAACGATTACGCCCACTTAAACTTTGACAACGCCCATTTCAAAAAAAGAAAAACACCCTGTACATGTTCTCTCCTTCACCCTCACTTCCTTTCTGCCACAAATTCCCCATTGTAACTCATTCATTGCCACTGACACACACCAAAGTTTGCCTATCCCATTCAAAATGAATTGGATTCGTACAACACTGATACACCCCGGCGGATTCCTCACCCGAGCCTTCCGAGCGTCCGTCGCTGCCAATGAGGGGCACAGTGATGGCGGCGGTAGCGGCGGCGACGCCATCCGCCGGCACGGCAGTGTAGACTACAGGTAAAGACTGTACAACCACGGGAATAGTCTGCAGTTGGCCCACCTTGCTGGGCATGCTGACCGATGGGATGGTGTGGATGACGTGGAGGATCTGCTGCCCGCCTGCTCCCTGTGTGGCCAAAATGGAGCCCGGCGATAGAACCTGGCAGGATGGAAGAAGCACGGCATGGAGTTTTGCTATGACTGATTTTTGAACTTTTGATTGTAGTGCATATTCACCATGGATCCTATGGACTGCACAGTGGTAGTGACGGGCGTAGCCGTCAAGCCGGGTGGGGCAGAACCGCTTCCCGGCGCCGGATTGAGGGCTAGGCTGACGGTGGTGGGTGGCAGCGAGGAGGACGAGCGAGGCTTGTGGAGGGATAGGTCCACCGGTTCCGTCTGGTCCTCGGCGAGGGACGGGCTTGATGAGGAGGACGGTTCGGCTTTGCAGTTCCAAGCTTCCGTCTTAATGCCGGGATTGCTTTGGTGGGAGCGCTCGTTGCCCGCGTCGGCCTGATGATACGTACACAAAAGTATACAAAAAACAGGACACATTTGTTTTTTGTGTACATATTTCAAGACTCGTGATGGAATTTTCTTATTTCAATATTCATACTACTTCATACTATAGTATTCCTTCAATTTTCCTGATTAATCACCTGGTATTAAGTGAATTTTCACTGAGTATGAACCATATATATTTATATACACTACTAAAGCCTATATATATATATAACATCCCAAGCTAAAGAATGTGCAATTCAGAGGGAAAAAAAGTCACACTGCAGTATAAATAGTATTTCTGTAATAACAGAAAATAAAAAATATATATAATGATAAAATTCAAATGGCCAACAACAGACTAAATAAGCATCTGCTAATGTGACATATCAATATTTTTTTTTCAGATAACTATAGATTGAAAAGGGTTAGGTAATACAGCAGGCCCAGCCAAAGTATTAAAAACGTATGACTTATATTATGGAAAATACGATATTCCACCATCATTATAAACACCCTTGTGCAAAAATATTTGTTCCAATACCCCACTCCTCTATTCAGTCTCATTTTACTTCTTGTACGATTTGGATTTTTTCCATAAATTGCATTTTGTCGGTCACTTTGGACACGGGCGACGAAGCGAATGTAAAAAAAGCCTTCTCCCCGCTGGCGAGGACGGCTTTTCCCGCGTGTCGCTTAGCGAGAAACAATGGGCCGCTGTGTGGGATGCAGCGAGAAAGAGGGGGTAAGTAGACCAGAAGAAGAAGAAGAAGAAGAAACTGGCCAGCTTCCAGTTCAGCTGAGCGTGGACGATTCTGGGCGAGAGCCAGGACGCGAGGCCTCATCTTGGCCCTTTTTAAATCGGGTGAGGCGGGACCAACCGGAAGGCCCAAATAAAAACCATTCTATCCTTTTTCCAAGCGAGAAAGGAGAGATGACGGCGAGCTGGAAAGAGGTGAGGAGCTGAAAGGCGACGAAGGGGGAAGAGTGGGCGGGAAAAAAAACAAGGGCCTCGTGTCGCCATGGAAACTGGGGAGCTATCTATCGGCCGCCTCGGCACTCCTTCGCCTTCCCCGGCAACACCCCCGCCCGTCCTCACTCACCTTTCCTTCCCTCCCTTCCTTCATTTTCCCGCGCCAACCACGCCTGCCCCAACTCTTCCTGCGCCGCCATTTTGTGTTCCGAGCTTTAGAAAGTGTCTCGAGCGCTTGTTTGTCTCGCCGCCAGTAGGCAATTTTGCACGGAATTCTTTCAATGCCTTTCATTGACAACGATAAAGGTCCAATTTATTTATACTGGGAACACTGGCTATACATGCTCATCATTCAGTTCCATTGACTTTCAGTCAAAATGGATTGGATATTTAGTGTCGTCAATGGCAACTATTTTAGTAGGATTTTAATGGTAGTTTTTCCATCCACACACTAAACACACATACATTCAACAAAATCACCAAAGCTGTTTAGTCCGACTGAGTTTCATCTAATATCATCTCTTTTATGGTCTAATGATAATTGTATTCTATAATATTTTTAACTGCAATTCAACATGAATGAGGTGAATAAGGATAGAATCTAATTAGATTGAATAATAACTCAAATATACTCAAAATAGTGTTGATTTTATTCAAATTTAGTGACGTTTTTTTATATTTATAGTATTTAAATGTATGTGACCTTGTATTTCATTTAATTTTTACATGTATTTTGTCATCGAATTGAATTTCTTACATTTTGACACGCCCATATTTCTCATGACTGTTTCTCATGATGTCACATGATTGACAGCCTCATTAACTTTCAATTGCTCTCATCTTTGCCACCATTTCACAAAGTGTGAACAAAAACAAGGACAGCTGTCTTGGATTATACGCCACAAAACTCGCCCGGGTCACCCTTCCCCCTTTTGCCTCGCCCACCTGTTAACGTGGCCCGCTAGCCGCACCCCAAAATTACCTCATGCCGCTTATCGACCACTTGAATACCCACTTTTGGAGATTTGTGCTCTACTAGTACAGCAACATCCTATACTCGATGTTGCATTGATAAAACAATACCTAACAGGTTTTATCACATATTTGGCTGCTGGTGTAATAATACCATAGAATCAGGAAACTACTTTAATACCCGTTAAACCTATTTTTTTGTACAGCATCTACTTGACCTTCTGTGACCCCTCCTTTAATGTTAAATGCTGACAAAAGGGGGAGGAAGACACTCATTGAGCAAACATTATCAAAAGCATATATCTATAAATGTGAGAGAAAATGTCAATGTTAGTTGTTGTAAAGTGCTTGTTTTCCATCTGTTTGTTATGCTAAAATTGATGAACTCCAATAGAAACTGTTGTGACCTCTGGAGTGACATGTCTGGACTTGTTAGGGAGGGAGGAGCTTTTCAGCAAACTTATCCACACTCTTATCCACAGGAATATTTTAATCCAAAGAAAACCAAAACTAAAAAAGTCAACTTTTTAATTCAACCTTTTCAGGGACAGCAAAATTGATGCTTTAACCCTTTATAGGTGAAAGTGACTCTTTTTTTAAAAATGTCATTATAATCAATTGTTGCTATAACATTTGAATGAAAAACATGAAGTCAGATGGAATAGGCTCCAGAACCCCCTCCCACGACTTTTTTGAGAATAAATTTTGAATATTTTTACATATTAATCATAAAAACAGTATATACTAACACTGTCAATAAAAGATCAAGTCAATGAAATAAAAATAAAAAAAGAAATATTCTAATTAAAGCTCCAAGTAATAAAGTATTTTGTTTAGGTGTCTTTAAGTAATTCATTGCATGCCATTGGCAGCAATATTATTAAGTGGAATAGAATATGTCAACTATGTATTTATCTGTCATAAAGCTAATATTGTTACATTTGAAATGACACACTCGCACAATAACATAAATACACAGCCATAATAGAGTGGCAATTTATGCCATAACTCCGCCATGAGGTCTAAAAACTCCCGTTGGTCCGGCCAACGCAATCCGTTTGAGCCATGACATCATCAACTCGCACCAGCCTAGGCGTCGCCGCATTTTCTACCGCGCCTTTCCCCTCCCCCCCAAAAAATGTGAATGTTGTGTCCTTCCACCGATTTGTCACACAAACACACATGAGCAAAAAAAAAAAAAAGCCTCCTGGTTAAAGTGCGAGCTGGCTAACCTCTCATGACACACAAACACGTGTGTTTGTGTGTGTGTTGCCGATGTCGTGCATGACTGCTCGTTTGCTGGAGGACAACCGGCTTGTTTACGTGCACACAAACCCACACACACACACACACAAGGCCTTGTTTGTGCGAGTGTGTATACCAGAGAAAGAGAGATTACAAAGCTATTCAGTTTGCAATGATGGTAGCTATTCGGTGTGTATGTGTGTGTACGTGTGGTTTGCTAAAGTGGAAAAAGGTGGCGCAGGGAGGGGTGGGAACGGGGGAGGGTCTGCGAGTCTTTTTGGGCAACTCCCGCCGCCGCGGTTGCCACGGAAACGGCCAGCGGAAGCGCAATCCGGCCGCTCCCCTCGACACATCCTATTAAGGGTGAAGAGTTTTGAGAAGAATGAAGGAAGACGAGGAAGTAAGAAGCGATAGACGGCAATGTCCACACACTGAACTTTGACCTCTGTGTTGGATTTAACGCTGTTTACATGTTGGAGTCAGGCTTCCTTACGTACAAGCATCCCCAGTGTTTCTCATCAGCTGATACGGTCGGTAGCCAAAGCGTCATGTGATGTTGATACGGAATGAAAAAGGGGCTGAGCGGCCAACCCTGGGGATCTCCTCTGATAAAAACCACTACTATGTACCGTGGTTCTCCGGAACAAAGGCTGACAGTCTTTGGTTATGAATGCGACCAAAATGTGTGATCGTTTTTGTCTACAGCTGAACCTTTGACCTGATACGTTTCATTAACAGACATAGATGTTGAATCCATTTGAAGAGGACCTACAGCTATCAATCCCAAATGGATTGAACATTTAACACCATCAATGGTTGCCAAGAAGAGGTGATGATGCAACTGCTGACTCAATCTGAATCAATTGATATCATAAAAATAGAAAAATAATCCTCATTTTTAACCAGAAGGCTACCCGAGCCCACACTCCGCCTTTTTTAAACTTAACGTCCATAGATGTCAATGGCAGCCGGGAAGATGTGATGCAACTAGTGACTCAATTGGAATAAATGTATAGAAAAGATTGGAATCAATATTAAAATAACTGCCTGATAAAACTGTCCCCACCCACCCTCCAGGCTCCTCCCCTTCCTCACCGTGCAGTCCATCTCCTCTGGCTCAGTTTTGATCTGGACCGAGGGCATGTCTGACGCTTCCTCTTCTTCCTCTTCTTCCTCCTTAGGCGGCGAAGGCGGCGTGGCCTCCTGCGTCAGTGCGGCCGGCGACGGCTTCTTCTTCTTCTTCTGGGCGCCGCTCCTCCTCTAAAAGAAGAAGAAGATGTCGTCAATGAGCAAGGGGGTGTAAAGGAAAAAAGTGCAAGAGGAGGATGTCAGAAATGCACATTTACCTCACTTTGAAGAAGGGAGGGGAAAGTACAAGTTTAAGAAAAGAAGAGAAAGGAGCAATAACTGAGGCCTAACATTGAGGCTTGAAGCGAAAGAAGTGAAATGAGGAGCCGGCGAGGAATAGCAAGCCAGAGAACGCCAGCGAAAGGGTGGAGGGGCAGTGGGGGGGCAGGGAGGAGTCGCCCCTCCCTCCCTTTCAGCCAGGCAGGCGGACACACCCTTTTCTGGAAGCTCGCACACACAGACGCATGCACACAATGAGGTGTGGCGAGGCCTTTTCTGTCCAAACAGCCACATACACACACACACACACACACAAGTACTCACATTTACATAAGTCCCAACTCTTGATAAACCCTCATTTCCTCAAAGAACTTCTTCTACAGCATCATATATGATCAAAAGTAGCTCATCAAGTGGTTCTCACACTTTTTATACCTCAAAAATAGACTTGCCTAACAAAAAAATACAAAAGTAGGGCCAAGTAACTTTTTAAAAACTTTTTATTCCCTTTATCTTGGTAACGCATGTACTCGTGGCCAACAACGAGGTACTCTAAAGTGGCCATGCATGAGATCTATATCATTATCATGATAAAAAAAACATTTTCATTTATATTCATAGGCCTTTATAGATACTAAAAGCATTGTTTTAAGGATTTATCCCCAAATATCTAAATGTAATACAATAACAATATATTGCAATACATTTAATTTGACATGAGTTAAAGAAGATGTAAAAGAAAATGAAAACCCAAGCATGGTGTTGATGAACTAAAAAGCCCATGAAGCAAGCGTATTGGTCCTAAAGTAAACGCGCATTAAATACTAACTCCAGTCACCCAGCAATGAAAGTGAAACAAGCCTATTCAATTATTGACATGCTGAAATGCGAGCTGCATTGAAATGGCTTTGCAAGCTTGTGAACTGGGAAGAATAACCGTAAAATATCCAGTTTCAGTTCCATGACAGCAAAAGATGTCCAATCCATTTGACCTTTGCAAAACCCTAAATGGATTGGACAACCATTGTCATCATCCAAGGTAGTAACTACGTACAGTCAAAATAAAAGATAAATCAAGTATCAGAGGCTCAAAACTATTCTTGAGTGATTTTCTCCATCTACTCATAGTAGAAATTTCTACTAAATTCAATTTTGGCAATTAAACCTACTTTAGGAGTTGAATTTTAAACACATAAAAGCTAAATGTGACTTGGAGATGACCAAAAAATGGTTCAAAAGTCCAGCTTTTCAGCATGCACTAATTTAAGCGTGGCTTTTTTTGTTTTGTTTTTAGCCTTTTCCCTGACAATTAGTATGGACCTCTGCAGACTCAGCAGTCGAACAGTGTTTATCATGTGACCTGGCTCTAGTGGATTCCACACTGAGGTGTGGCCTGAACCAATCAGACACGGGGTGTGACTGGCAGAGCAACCCCTCCCTCCCATCCACGCAAACACATCCACACAGACACCAATGGCCCTCTAGTCCTATTGTAAAGGGGGTCAGAGCCCCCTCTGTGCTTCCAAACAAAGGTAAGGCCTCTCCATGCCATACCTTCTCCCCTTCAGCTGACCAACACAAACCTTTTTACATTTCAAACCACACATAACAACAAACTTGCTTACTGTAAAAAAAAGAGAAGATACACACGAGATGTCAACTATTTCACCCCAAATCTTGTAAATCTTACTCCATTGTGAGCACATACAGGAGTCCGGAGCCTAAGTCTTGAAACTAAATAGGAGAGCACAACAGGAGGGCCAGTTGGGAAACTGTAAGGACAACCAAAACCACACCCCACAGTGTAGGAAAACAACCGCTGTAGTTAAGCAAGCGGCTAAAACAAAGAAGATCCTCCAGTTCAATCGTGCAAAGATCACATCACGACATAAGGTCATGACATCCGGTTTAAAAAAAACAAAAGTAAAAAAAAAAAACATGGCCAAATGGTCAAATTACCAATCTGGAAATAAGAACCATGCTGAAATCCTTCCACTTTCATTTGCTAAAGAGAGGATTGAAATTAGGAATTAAGGTTATTTTTAAGTATTAAAACATTGACAGCAATGAATGATGTCCAATGCATTTTAACCCTACTCAAATTGATTTGGACCTCAATAGAAGTAGAAGACGTTATTGCACTGAGTGAGTGAAGGGCCAATGGGCAACAAAATAAAGATAAAAACAAAAAACAACACCCATTCTTTAAAAGTCATCTGGATTCCAAGAGCGGTCACTCGGAAAAAAAGGGCAACAGTGGGACCTCTTCCGACAATCCTACTCGGACCAGGCAGTCTGGGTGGAGACCACTGTGGGATGGGATTAGGGAAGGGGGTGGAGGGGCGGGGGGTACAGTTAATGTGCGAGACCTTATGAGGACCACTGCACTGCGAGAGGAGGGAGGGGTCTTATGCTGTTAGTGCAGAGTTCCAGGAACTAGAAAAAAAAAAGGGTGGGGTGGGCGCGACCCTGTCAGCTTGTGATCTCCACACAGGAAGTCAGTCTGGAGGGGCGTGGGTGGGGGGTGTTCTAGCCAAAAGGACGACTGAAAATGGAAATACAAGAAGGAAAAACAGAGAGAAGTCTGACATTGAAAATATTCGAAATTGATGGAAAAATCATGGCACATTGGTCAAATCAATGGATAGTTTATATCTCTACTAAGAAAAACAACTACTGGTATCTTGGTACTGAGTAACTACTTAGAAGTGTGTTTAGGAGCTCCATTTTGGATCCAATCAGATTATAGTCCTGCATTTCTACATCATTTGTCAACAGGGTGAACAATACCTGAGAAAAGTGAAAGCCAGGAAAAGAAATATCTAGTTCATTTTAGTCCCGCTATCCCATTTTTAAGATGGTCCGATTGAAGTATTTCTGGAGTGGGCTTCAATGGCGTCTCCATAACGCCGCTTTTTAACAAGCTATTTTTATCGGCTAAAAGGCCAGCCGAGCGTAAGCAGAGTCCACGGGTGAAGCGACCGGAGGACACACAAGAGTCATCTAAGGTACCATGATCATATTTCAGTGCCATCGATGTCAATAGCCGTCACTTTCCAAGCTGAAAAAGATTGGACATCAATTGCTGTCAATGGCAGCCCAAAGGTTTTAGTCACTGACTTCTGATAAGGACAGATCAGTGCTTCCTCCGGACGTGGGGTTACAGTGAAAAATTTCAACTCATATTTTAGGAATGGCCTGCAAATATGCCATCATGTCGTCCCAAAACTGATAGTACAATCGCCCAAATATTGACATAACCCAAAAAACTTAGAATGTATAGGCTTTTAGCTCATCTTAGTTGGTGATTAGCAGATTAGAATATTACCATAGCTTAATTTAAGTGTTGTAACATGCATACGCACACACCCCTTTCCACTCCACCCTCTTTACAGCGTGAGAGAAAGAGGGCGGGGCACCGGAGTCTAAGTGGGTCAGCACTCTGCTCGCTTGCTGTCATTGCAACCCCCCCACTCTGGTCCTCACTATGTATGTGTATGTGTGTATTTTGAGTGGGGGGTGGGGGATTGCCCCCTGCAGGATGCACACATATGTGCTCGGAACGCGGCTGCCCGCTCCCACGAGCTGCTTGGAGGCGCGGCAACCTCCCCCAAGGCACCCCCAGCAAAAAAGAAAAAGAAAAAAAAAGGTATATGCTCATCACATCACAGGGGATTTATTTTCTTTTTTTTTTTGCGGGAGTAAAAAAGGGTAAAAATACAATAACCGCATGATCAGGGTTCATGTCAAGTTCACCCCAAAGAAGTGGTTCTGACACACTGGATTACTTTGAGATAGGAAATAAAAAAATGATAGGATGGAAATGTGTTGTAAGGCAGAAAAAAAATGTAGAAATGAATCTCGACTCCAGCTAAATTAAAATGTTTAGGGAGAATCCTCACATTCGCATTGCACTGATTTCAATTATTATTACATAAACTTGTTTGTTGTTTCTTTCTTTCCAAGATAAAGTTTGGAGAGTATTGATTTAAAACTCTAATTCCATGACAATACAATATTCAATCTTTGGGCATGAAATATTTTCATATCACAAAGAATGCAAGCATTTGGATTTGGGATTTGATCGATTTAGTACTGTTACGTTTCACCCAAATATATCAAAACCAGTTTAAAGCTACTGCACAAACACACACACACACACACACACACACAAATACACATTCCGCTGCACCTTCACATCTTTCTGTAAAAGTTAATAATTTGGACTTTTGATTCCCCCGAACACAAGTCAAAAGAACTGTGGTGGCATTTTGGATTAGGGTGGTGCACAAATTGAACTTCAATTGACCTTCTCATATGCTCTGTCAATCTTTTTGATTGCAATGTTAAAGTCTAAGGCCAGGAAGCATATACCGATTGGAATATCTCATGATTTGTTTTGGAGCAAAATCAAAGCAAGATCCCTAAACATCCAATGGTAGGCTGATAGGATACTCTAAATTGCCTGCAGATACGAGTCTGAATGTGAATGGTTGTCTGTTTCCTTGTGCCCATGCGATTGGCTGGCCACTAATTCAGGGTGTCCCTCGCCCTCTGGCCCCAAGTCAGCTGGGATGGGCACCAGCATCCATGGCCATGACCCTTGTGAAGATAAAGCGGTTCAGAAAATGAATGAATGAATGATGCTCGAAGGCTAACAACATGCTACTCACGGTGATGGAACCTAGCCAGAGTTGATCAATAACATTATTTAGAGTAGTAAATATGATTGCGTATGGAGTTAGGATCACTGTATTAAACACAGTGTTCTTTTACCAAATGTTTATAATGAAAAATACAATATGTATTCAAATGCTTAAAAGAACGCGATGTTTACATAAAATAAAGACATACCTTTATTATTTGCTGATCTCTTTATTGTGAGCGCATGGCTTTATTGTTGGCACATAGCTTTAATGTCAGTGCCTTCATTGAACGGAGTACAAATGATGACATGAAGTTAACTAACTTTTACTAAGGAAACAGCTTAAGATTGCATATTATTAACATGAACACATTTTTGGCAACAAATACAGATCAGTTCAAGCAAACTGCTTTTATCTTGAAAATATATCACTCCAAAAGGTACCATGTTGAGTAACTGGTCTTTCATGCAAACACTAGCTTAACCAGTCACCATACTTTTGCTTGGGACCATGCAAAATTAACTCATACATTGCCATTGACGACAATAGACCATCGGAATTGGGTGAAGCATCAATCTACCATCAATGGCAGCCATCAAGTTAAATTCCAGCCACTGCTTTACTCTCTTTAGTCTCCTCCTGAACGAAACGCGCCTCAATTTTGCAGTCAAAAACGACCACCCTGAAATGGCGAGACCAATCGACAGACGCTAGCGCGCAAACGAGTGTAATGAAACACCGGGTGTGTCCTCCATCTGGCGAGCAGCTAGGCAAGCCGGCCGGCTGCCTCTTATCACACCACACCCTGCTGACGCAAAAGCCGGCCACCACTTCCCTACACACCCTCTTATCCGCACAAGCAGTAGTAGACAAAGCATATACACACACACGGCACCAACAAACAAACACGTTTGAGAAGCTTCAGAGCTTCTGTGGTTAGATGCTTCCTCAAACTGGTGGATGCACAACACGCTAAGATAATAGCAGTCATTCAACTTCTCGGAGACATTTTTTTTTCATCCAAATGGAGACAAAGGACATGAAAAGTTGTATTCATGTGTAAAAATAGCAATCGGGTAGAAATCAACGTCAAAAAGCTGAAGGAAATGAGGCAACTTCTTTTTCAGTTTCTTGCCCCAATAACTTGCCTCAGAATGACATCATTTCATAAAGTAGCCAGTATAAGATCCATAACTCTGTTACAGTATTGATTTTAGAAACACAGTTGTGGTATTCTCAGTCATTCATAAAATGTATATTTTTGAATGGGTGACTACAACAAAATGAAATTGGTCATATTTTATTGATGTTTAGTGGTAGGTCAGGTTGTAAAATTGTTATGGTATTAAAAAAGGAGACTGTATTTGATGTATGAATAAATTGAGTTTTGAGCATTAATGTCAAGGAACCACAGTTTCTTTGTGCCATACCGCAGGAGAGACTAATACCAATAATGCATCCTTTACACACTGGCACGTTAAGCAGTGGACTAAATTGTACCACAGCATTAATTTCACCTCTGCGCTTCTGCCACGAGCCAGCGCTCGTTAATCCTCGCTGACAACGTTTCTACTCGGCGACCCAAGCGCGCGGCCACCCGCCGCCGCCGGCCCTGGGGCCGACCCGGGAGCATTCGGCCCGTTCCTCACTTTGCGTCGGCCAAATTCGGCGAGCACGTATCTGGTGGACACGCATGCGCACAGAAAACAGAATTGGCCAGCTGGTCAACTAACCAGTCATCCGCTCAAGCCACCTGATACCAAAATACTGAGCCACCGCGTGAAACAAGCTTCTCCCGTATCAGCTTCTCTGTGCATAAAACTTTCCTGCCCTGACAACACAGCATAGTTTATACACAGGGGGTATAGAACAGATAATTGGAGATCAATTTAAGGATTGGGCTGAAGTTTCTAGATGAAAATGGACCTCCCTGGCGCCCAATGCCAACACACACACACACACCAACTCAGGAGTGTGATCAAACTTTGTCCAGTCTTGTTAACGATTGACAACTCTGCCCTTCAGTTGATGCATATGCTCACCTGATAAAATCCTGGAAGGACTGGAAAATGGGCTTACCTATCACGATTGTAATTTGTAACTACTGCAGAAACCTGAGAAATTCCAGCATCCGAACAGGAATCGGGAGTCAATCAACACATTGTATTATGGACTTTTAAAAAAATAAAGTTTAAAACTTTCTATTCTCAGCTATACAATATAGGCACATCAGGACAAATGATCACATATAATCAGCTAATATTGACAGGCTACAAGTCAATTACAAGGAATATATTGTATATTACGAGGCAGAAACAGATGAATTAATCTGGTCACCAGTCAATCACATTGCTATTTGTTTCCTTTTTATTATTTAAAGAATTAACATCCAGGTTCAACCTGTCCTTAGATCACGACCCCGCCCCCCTGCCCCGCCCCCTAAAACATGCAATCATAATAAACAAAGGATGCACGCAATGGTGACCGGAAGTGTACCTGACCCCTCTTCAGTGCGCATGCGCGTTGAGAAAAAGGTCCCGCTGGCCCTTTAAACGGTATGATGGTGTCCTGTGAGGCTGCAGCTAGTTCCTTCCGTTCCCCCCCGCTTCGCCCCCTTTTCACCAGCCACTCCGCCCGTTATCATTATTAAAGAGCCCCACTGTACTGACAACGTCACAATGTGTCAAATAGAACGTGCACTTACTTTCTTGTGGCGGCTCTCCGTGTGCATCTCGTGGAGGCGGAGGGAGGGAGAGAGGGAGGAGGGGGGGTCGGGGGGCTTTGGGTGTGTATAGCTTCGAATGTGGGTAAAGGGGAGAAAGGAGGGTTTATGCAAGAGGACAAGGAGAAGGAAGGGGGCGTTGAGCTGTGGATATTCGGGATATTGGAGCACGGTGCTGCGTGCCTCTTCTGTTCAGTTCATATCCGCAGCGTCGATGTCTTTGCGACCCCCCCTCCAAAAAGTGGAATAAATCAGCCAAGCGTTGCGCCTCTGGTTCTTGCCGTTTGCTGCCGTGCATTGAAGGGCTGGGCTCTCTCTCTCTGCCTGTTCCTCCTCCGCCTCTCCCTGCTTGTGACCCCACCCTGCGTCCCCACCCCTCATCTCTGTCAGTGACAGTCACTCACTTGCTGCGCAGAGAGAGCCCTTGGCCGTGGAGCCCGAGCCGATCCGCTACAAGAGGAGTGCATGTGGTGCGCCGGGGAGCACGAATGGACCCAGATCGAACATGCATTGACACTGCGTGAGCCCCCATCAAAGCCCCGTAATTATTTGCCATGCAGCTATCATGCGCGCAAGAACGCCCATGTCACCTTACTGACGTCATGCAGAAGGCAAATTGAGGACACTCCAGCAGGGCGGGGAGGGCTTTGGTCTCCGCGTGCCCGGGTGAAGGGGGCTTTGCAGCATTGGAGAAATATGACACTGTACACATGGTTGATATAAAGCCAAAGCGATGATCTATTATCACTGTACAATGGTGTCATTTAGCAGAACAAGAACGGATTTGACAGCTGGCTTCCAACAAAGATCTCTTTATATAAACGATAACAGCAGCTATAAAAAGGGTATTTTGTATTTTAATTCAATATTGTTCATCTGAGACCCGTATTACTACGAGAAATAATCAAAGTCGGTCAAAAAGGTGCGTTTTAAGTGTTTCACCACATTTCCCATAATGCATTGGTATTTGAATGGATACATTTCCCATGGTGCAACGTCCCGGAAGTAACAGTCTGACGTAGAACGATGCGAAGGTAAACAAAAACTTCTCATTCCTCATTTGGTGTCTTTGTTCAAGTAATAAGCAACATTACTAAATCATTATCCAAATTTTGTGTCTATTGTCAAATCCTACATGCAATTACCCGTCGTTGTTGTGATAATGTTAAGAAAAACAACCGATCCTTCGATATAACTTTATCTTCTCAGTTGCTATATGTATTGCTATAGTATTATGTATCATGTCGGCCTCACACTTTTACGGTCGAGGGTTTGATCCCAGGTGGTTCCTCACTGTATAAGGGGATGCATGCGTGGGTTTCCTCCCACATACCAAAAAACATGCAAGGTAGGCTGGTTGAACACTCTAAATTGCCCTTGGTTTCCTTGCAGCCTGGGATTCGCTGTCCACTGAAAAGTGCTGATTTTATTTCTTGGCGTGTATCTTACAAGAGTGAGCCGACGACCATGCGACGACGGTCCACTGTTGGAAGAGCAGGAGACTGAGGGACAGCGGCAGCTTCACGGCCTCCTACTGCGGCAACTCCACACCCAAGTTGACTTTGACAGGTGACAAAAGGGCATGGACCCAAAACATTATGGCCGTGTTAAAATTGTCAACCCTCGAATTAACAGATGTGTGGCCAAAAAAAGAAGTTTCGCACCAGCGGCACTCTACAAGCCATTCGGTGAGCAGGTGTCCGGCGTGCGGAGCTTGTCTCAGTTCCGGGAACTGCAAGATGATGAGCAGGGGGTGGCCAGTCTGCGAGAGATGGGCCTCACTGAGCCTGAGATTCAGCTATGGCAAAGTCGGGATGATTCAGATGTACCCGAACAGGTCATTGTTTGGGAATCATTGCTTATTTAGGTTTCTGAAGCGTGGCAAATTTTGGAAGATGTTTTATTATTACTGTGATTTTTTTTTTTCCTACAGGGCCGTGGCGTTTGCGCGGCCCCCGGCGTCAAGCGTCAACGCCTGCAGGCCATTCGTGACAAGATGGCGGCAAGGGCAGAGCTTTTGGCCCGGCCTCAGCGCTTCGCAGCCAGCCAGCCACTTTCCCGTCGTGAGATGGAAATCGAGCAGGCACTTTTCCAGGGCAATGACCGCCAGAGTTTCCTCACTTCTCTCTACCATCGAGGTGAGGAGATCAATGTCACTGCCCTTTTGGAAGAATTAGATAGGCTACGGTTTGAGAAAATACCAATTTTTCTCTTCCCTCCAGATAAAAATAACCAAGACAGCTTGCAGGGGCTGGCACCAACAAATCCAATTGACACACTCTATAGAGATCTTCTGAGCGAGTCGACTGTAGATGGAGAAGCTCCATCTGAGCCATCACATAGCCCACCAAAGGAAAGCCACAACCAATCAGAAGAAGTCTCACCTGAAATGCCGGAGCGTCCCAGCACGACTCGACTTGAGATCGGCCGGCCAATTGGCAGCCTACGTGGGCCGGAGGGTTCCGAAACGGGGCAGCCGCTGTCCATTACCGGGCGACTGGATGCTGTGACGGACCAAGATATCCGGGACAACCGGGAAAGTGAGGAGGAGATCCGCAGCATCCCGAGATTCCGGAACTATGAGCCTGGAAAAGCCTCCAAAGTATGGCCAGAGATGTCTCTTATACGTCAGGTATTGCTAGTGTTTACTTGTACTCATGGTGGATTTTCCTCCCAAGGTTATATGCGTCAAGAACTTGAGCCCACAGGCGACGGTGGCCCAGCTGGTGGCCCTGTTTTCCAGGTTCGAGGGGACCGGAAGCAGCCCCCCGCTGTTGTACCGCCTCCTGACTGGACGTATGAAGGGTCAGGCTTTCGTCACTCTGCCAGGTTAGAATGCACCCGCTGCTTAAAAACTGGATGTTAAATGTACTGTTTATTTATTTGTATGGTTTTTTTTTGTGTTGGTATATGGAGACACTGAAACAGCCCAGAATGCTTTGCAGCTTCTCCATGGTTACCGGTTGTTAGGGAAACCTTTGGTGCTGGAGTTTGGCCGCCAGCGAAAAGAGGCCGAGCGACAGGATGAGAAGACGTGAAAAGTAAACACAAACTTTACACCACTAATTTAAGCTGACAGTTGCTTTCTTTTATTTTTTATAATACTGTTGTTGTATGTGATTTTTGTTGTTATAGTTTTTAATTAAATAGACATTTTTGACTCATTGTTTTGAGGCATTTGAGTTGAATGTTTATCATATTCTAAAATATATTTTCTGAATTGAGATTGACAAAAATATGGAGAATTTAATTAATATAACTAAATATAATGTCTAAATAATCTAAAAAAAACATTTTGGACAAAGCAATATTTTTTGGTGTATTTTCTTTATTTTGAACGCTAGGTGGCAATATTATTCATTTCATTTATTTATGAATCATTTTGTAATAATACCACGACATAGCACAATTCCATCATGCCAATGAGACGCCAAATCTGTTTTGTCCCCCCCCCCCCCCCCCCCCCAAAAATGTACATGCATCCTTGTCAATGGCACTAAATCTCAACCTGATTGAGCAACATCTTTGTTCTTAGTAGAATTGCTGTAGGATTATAAAACACCCCAATTAGTTTCTGGTGAATGGGTCTGGTTAAAGAGCTGCAGGCCAGCGGCTCAGGTTTTTGTGCTCCCCCCCGCTGGCCTGGAATCTGGGGAATTTAGATTAAGCCTTCATTGTTCTAGATCATGATTTTAATATGAAATACAGTAAAAGTCACAAAGTGAGAATGGTCAACTTCCTAAACGTTTGAATTCAAGATTCCTTTCTTCTTTTATCCTTTTCCATGTATATTTTCCCTTATAACATAAAGCACAAGTAACAAAGCAGTATTAGGGCTCCATTTATATTGACAAAAATACCAGTTTGGAACTCATTTTCAATGACATCATCACACATAGATTGATTCTATGGTTGGTTTTACTGCCTTGTAACTCCAAACACTGCTTCGAGGCAGCGTTTCCGCCCTTTCAATCCTGACAGGGCTTTCCATTTGCTGGACGTGGCTTGGATAAGCCAACGGCACGACATCTTTCGTCACGTGAGGGTAGTTGGTCACCACATAGGGAAAGTCATCCCGACGTCCTCTGCACTCTTTCCACTGGCAGAAAGATGAAACCAGTAAACTGCCACCCATTATGGAGGCCAATTCAGCAAAAATTCCCAAGTAGATACATTCACCCAACTCTAATTTTAAAACACCAGGCCTGCGGGGGGTGAAATAGGTGGAGATCACCCTGTGGGCCGACCATGAGACAGACACCAGGGTCAAGAAGCCGGCGACTAGGACGAAGCATCCGGCCGATCCCACCATCCTCCTTTTAGACGATTTGAAGCCCTGCATCCAGACAGTGCACTTCATCCCAATGACGGCGAGGACCAAGCCAAAAGTGGAGAGAGCCAGCGAGATCACCATGAGTATTCGGGAAACTTGAACGTAATTGGGCAGATCCAGGATGGCGCCGAAAGCTTTGCAGGTGAAGAGTCCGTCCACCATGGGTATGCATTCCATCCAGAGGCCTCTCATTCTGCTAAAGGACTTTAAAGTCTTGTTGTCCATCACTGAGACTTCCCAAAAGGGGAGCACTGTGCAAATCAGGCTGGCCACTAAGCCCATCAGGCTTAGGAAGAAGCCACTCAACTCCAAAACGATTTTTCCCATTGCGATTCAATACTTTTATGGCTGAAAAGTAGCAAAGGGGATAGTGAGCACACATACATCATAGCTAACAGTAGAGTACCAACAGTTTGAAGTACATACACTTACTTTTTTAGAGTGTGTCCAGAATCGACAACAGAAGAAGTGTTAAAAATAAAATCATTCTCCTCTCTTTCTCCCACTTTGTTTTGAGATGAAAGCTTTTGATATTTCTTTGCTTTATTGCCTCATCATCACAGGCAGCATTTCATTTTTTTCCCTACAATTAAACATAGGTTTCCAACACATAAAAGGTTATGTGTGTTGATTTCCAAATTGACTTTGGTAATACATCATATTCTTATTTTGCAATTACTCTGTGGCATCAAAGCCAAAACGGATGGGGGTCTACATGTAACAGTTTATTTGACTGTGTTATTGATCGAATTTGCTTAAGCGTGTTGTTGTTTGTTTTGAGTTTGTAGGTCAGGTACTGCTCTATAACTGGACTTTAATGTGTACTTGACTTTTATAATTTAGGTCATGGAAGTACTTTACTGAAACCAATTGGAGAGCAGGAACACAGTACTCAAAATAAGTAAAAAGGGCTCAATTTATCTCCCAAAATCACCTAAACATAAGGCTTCTACAGGTATGAACTAGCAACTTTATCTCTAGAATTGCCTATTATACATATCTAGTATACTATATCTACAGAGCCTCTTTTTGATCTAACAGTTCTGTTAATGTAAAGGATCAATGAGAAAAGTAACCAAACACATTCATATAAGAAATAGGAAACCGTTTATTTAGTCCGTAAAAAAAAAAAAATCTCAGTCTGTAACTTTAACATCACACATATCCTGTAACGTCATAGCCTGCTGCTACTGGTTTCCCATGTACTGTACCAAGACTCCCATTACCGGTGGGAACCAGTGTCTGTCCCCGACTGTTCACATTCATGCCTCCCATTTGCAAGTTGGTGGTATTCCGTGTCGCTGGTAGACCACCCGCTGGGTACGGGTATCCCCCGCCATGCCACCTCCCCGGACCTCCTCCGCCCTCCTGGCCCTCGCAGAAGGATGCCGATAGCATAACACCGCCCATGATGGAAAGCAAAGCTGAGATGATCCCCAAGTAGAGGCAATCCCCCAAATCGAACTTGAGAGTGGCAGGCAAATTGGGATTGTAGAAATTCTGGATCACCTTATTAGTCGTCCATGAAACAGGCACCAGTGTCATAAACCCTGCGGCCAGGAAAAAGCATCCGGCCACGCCCGCCACTCGTTTCTTGACCTCCGCTGATTCCTCCAGGCAAACGGTGCACTGCATCCCAAGGACCGCAATGGCCAGGCCCAAGGTGGACAGCACCAGGGAGACCACCATGAGGGCCCGAGACGCTTGCAGGTCGGACGACAGAGCCAGGATAGAGTTGAATGTCTCACACTGAAAGGCCCCGGTGCTTTGGGTAACGCATTCCATCCACAAGCCTTTCACCGTGCCTGAGGCTGTTACTATATTGGAGCCTACGTGCGCCGTGTTCTCCCAGTATGGGAGCACCGTGGACACCAGGCTCCCCAGTAAGCCCAGCAGACCAAGAAAGAAGCCCGCTAGCTCAAGAGCCGCGGACACCATTGCGTTCCAACAGTCTTGGGGAGGACTCTAACCAGGGGAAAGGGAATATATACACTGTTAGATGACCACACGCAAAATAAATGGTAGGTCAGTGACTAGAGTCTAATTGGAGAGCAAGCCATTTAAGATCCTGTTTAAATGATAAGTAATATCTTGTAGTTAACAGCAATACCTCAAAATTGTTGCAGTGTAATCTCATTTTTTTACTAAGTGAGACATTACAATGGATTGATTGTTCAAACCGGATGGTGTTGTTGTTATATAAAGTCTACAAGTGTATATTATGTTTTTCTTTAAACCTTTCAATGTGTTTATTGTTTGACAGAATTTAATGCACTTTTTCAATTGAAGATTTTATAGATTTTGTCAATTGAGGTCTTCATACTTCACATCATTTTAATCACTTCTCTGATACAGCAACAATATACGGTACATCACAACTAAAACAATTTTGGCTTTCTTGTTGCCAGATAAACATTTTTTAAGTGGTAAAAGAGCAGAAAATAAACATTACTCACATTGCAAACTGAGTGAAGAAATCCTTATCCCAGTTGATTAATCAAACTTCAACATTATTACATGTTACAACATTACACTAAAAGTAACCTTTTAAGACTTTGAATGGATTTCCAGAGGCAGGTGGATTTGAAAGGCAAAACAATGGAGGTGTGTGTGTGTGTGTGTGTGCGTGTGTGTTCATCCTCATCCGATGCCGGGCGCCGCCGTCCGGGCCGTCACCTCCTGTCAAACACACGCGACAGTTAATCATTCTCTCATCGGCCAAAGAAAACAACCTTTGCCATCCTTCCTCTGTTCGCTGTATTCCTGCCCTCACGCGGTGCTGTAATGGGATTAGAAAAAAAGCGGAATAATCCCAGCGTGGTGCTGCGTTGCTGCCCAGTGCAACGTCCATTGGTCGAACACACTGAGGCCTTTATTGGGAAATGGAACAGAAGGAGTTATTATATATGAAAATAGGCCATTAAAATACAAGAGTCAACATCTTTTTTTTATTGACTAAGATAGTACCACTAAAATATCTGTTCCTGTGTTGGCCAGATAATATTACATTTTAGAAAATTTGAAATTCTGCCTTTTTTATTAAACAAAATGCACATATAAACGTCTTGCATGTCCCTTTAAATATTTGGCTTTGAATTATTACCAGTAATCTTTATACTTTTATTTTGTGTCGCAATTTATTTAGCTTTTAACCTTGTAAACTACTTAACAAAAATGAATATACAGTATACTTACTATAGTATTCGTCGTCTTGGGGTTTTCTGACCCCTAGTGAATGTTTTGTGAAAGTGCACAACAATGACATCACTTTCCAATGTCCAATCAGGTCTTTTTAAATCACACCGGCTCGGAAGTGGATGATGCAAAATTCGCAGAAAAATTGCAATCCCAGTTTTGGTAAAAAAGTGATTGTATATAGCATTAAAGATCATCGCGCGTGAATTTCTTTTTTTAGTGCATTTACACTAGTCACGAAGTAATGAAATTATAAATAAGTTTGCTTTGACATGGGCATCTAGTGTATGTTTCTGTCATTGCCAGGTTTGCAAACACCAAACTCCTTTCCAAATGTATTTTCTTTAAGAATAACTTGTTTTCCAGAACCATATATATTAATTTTACACAACTTTATGCCTATTAATTATAAATATCAATTCAGATTTTCAGATCGGCATGTGTTTCATACCATAATGGGATCTACATTTTCCAAAATTGACACACGTGTATGTGTTTATTTCGGATGATCTAAATTCCACGATGCATCGATGAAGATGGTGAGTGACGACATAATCTATTGTGTTATTTGTTATTGTGTAAATGTTTCCTTATTTTGAGATCACCGAATGATGCTATGGTGTCAATAAACCAAAAATGTATTGAGAGTAAAGTTAAAATTGATGTATTCTATCTAAAAAGTGGGGATTGTTTAAAAACCACACGTTTTTAAATGGCCTTTCTCCGTTAATAGGAAGAGGAGGGTAGGGTAGGGGGTAGCTTGTAGTCATCTCATCCGTCCCACAGGAGGCTCTGCTTCCCCGGCCCCCTTTGTTCCGTGTCGCCGGTAAGCGGTTCAGTCGGTTACGGGGAGGCTGCGCTATCCCCCCTCATCCACAACAACAAAACATCGCAGAGAGAATCGAAAAGACAAGGGCTAGAAAAAAGGAGGAAATCAGATGAAGACGGGGGGAGGCATTTCCAGAAGATAACAAGAGACAAAAGTTGCTTCTGATGCGTTCGATGTTGCGGGGGCGAGTCGGACATGCGTTTTGCGGAGTGCGAAAACGACACCTCGATGGGAGATTAACAGCGGCTTTTACGGCTCGCTTTTTTTAGGGAAACTGGGTGCTAAGCGCTCCTACAGATCAACGCGGCGGACTCTCCCTTTTCCCACCCTGAGCATCCATATTTGCATCCCCCCAGCCCAGGGAGTGGCATCCTCCCTTTTCCCTGGAAGGAATATTCCAAGTGGACCCTTGTGACTCAGCGTGAGTATCTACTGTGGCTTTTTTGTGGTCCTTTGTTGAATGAGAGTATGCTTTTTCTTGACTTGCTTGCCGCAGTCAGTGCTTTAAAACAGATGCATTTTTTTGTGAAAGTGCGCATTGTGAACCCCTTTTCCCATGCAACCTCCACAGCATTATCAGGTGCAGGCCCTAAGATGGTGGAGGCGTTCATATGGATGGATCAATTAGCATCATCTTTGACCTATTTAATATCCATGCATGTGTCAATCATAGCTGCATGCCACAATGTGATGGACAGTGGGGTTGGTTGTCACATGGTCATGCTGATATTTGGCCGTGGGATATCCTTGCAAAGGTTTTGGTAGAGCAATGTGTTTGTTATTAGACTTGAAATTAGAGAAGCACTGCAGTGCAATGCTCAGAGACGCTTGTAATGTTGCAGCAACCTCATTGAAGGAATTAGGAAGGCTCAGTTGATGGATAACTTATATTTTAAGTAGAGAAATTAGTAGATATACCAAATTATAATGGCTTAAATGCTTAAATGTCCAATTTTCAACAGGCTAACATTGCTTACATGAGAAAACCATTTTATGATGTAAAAATGAAGCCAATATTTATTTGACTCAAAGTCGATGATCTCGAGAAATTGCATTGGTTAATGCGTCAGCCTTACAGCTCTGAGGTTGAGGGTTCAAACCCCCGGTGAGTTCAGACCTTCCTATGGGAAGTTTGCATGTTCTTCATTGGCTTGCGTGGTTATTCTCTGGGTAGGCTGGTTGAATGGTCTAAATAAGGGTATGAGATATGCTCTAGCACCCTCCCTTGTGGGAAGTTTGCATGTTCTTCATTGGCTTGCGTGGTTATTCCCTGGGTAAGCTGGTCGAATGGTCTAAATAAGGGTATGACATATGCTCTAGCACCCTCCCTTGTGTGAGGATAAGTAGTACAGAAAACGAATGAATGTAAAATTGTCTTATTAAATGCAATATAAAAATTCCTGACGACTGTTTCACTTCAGCTTTGTTGGTTTTCCTCAATTCTGCTAACATTTTCTGTGTTTAATTCCAGCTGTAAAACATGGACAGAGACAGTCACCACTCCTTGGCTTAGTGCCTTCACTACTAGCCTTCACAGCCTATTTTTATTCCCCAAATCATGAACATGCTTAAGACCAGTGGGTTAAAGATCCCCGGGCGTGGGCCCAAACATTCCAGCCCAATGGGAAGGAGCGGAACATCAAGCTCCCCTGTGCCCCCCAAAGACAGTAAGTGATTTCCTCTTTCTTTTGCCTAGAAGAAAAACATCTGTGGGGCTCTTTTAAAAAAAAAAAAAAACAACTGACTCATAGTGCAATTTCACAGAGTACACACAGAAACTACTGTCTTCTCAGTTCATCCATCCAGAGGTCATGTTTGTTTCCTCTTAGTTTAAATGACATCACGCAATGACTATCCACAATCAGGAATGAAAAAAAAGATAATCTCACAAAAGGCCGCACATCTGTTCACCGCTTGTGATCTGTGTGCTACTACGATTTAAACAAACTAACTAAAATGGCCTGAATAGTGCAAATGACTACTTTGTATATTATATGTCACTTAAAATTAAAAAAAATGTTTTCCAAAAAAGTATATTGGTGGATAATATCACTCACCTATTGGATTCAGAGTACATAGTATTTGGGCAACAATATCAATGATCAATAGTTTTTCAAATATCTTTTATGAATGAATTTCAATGAAAAAATAACTATATTTATATAAAATGCCATTTAGGGAGAAAATGCATGGGTCACTTCTTATTGATTTCGAGTCAATTCTTTTTTATTCTGGGGCATTCTTGAGTAACTTTCTGCAAAATCCAAGTAATTTCCTGTTTTTTTACAAGGGAATTTCCTTGAGAAACAATCTCTGTTTACGGCCTGATGTAAAAGCATTTTTTTTAGAGTTTTCTTACTATTCCAATGAGTTCCAACTGTCATTCCAATGGAATTTCAGAAAAAGTAAAACATGTTCCCATATAAGCAGTGGCTGGAGATAAACAGTTTGAAAACATCTGGTTGATACCACCACACTGGATCAGTCCACACAAGCTAAGTTTATTTATAGAAAAGAAAACAGGAAATGGCAAACATTTATCCGCCAGCAAGTAGTCCGTCCTCTGGCTGGGCCCACATTTGTGTTGCTATGGCGACTTGAGGGGGGTTCGAGTAAAAAGCCAGCCAATGTAGAGCGAGGACTGGCTACACAAGCCTCCACTTTGACCATTGTGCTGAGGCTCTGTGAAAACCCACCATTCATCCCCCATCTAGCACAATGAAGTCTCCACACTAGTTCCTCCGCCTCCCAACCAACGTTGGCAGCAAACACACCTCTCGGACGGCCTCGGTTATTTACGACCGCTTCAAATGCACAGATGGAAAAGGCCCTAGCTTTAGGATGAAGTCATTTACAATGGATTGAATGTATATTTTGTGCAGGTGTCACTATTGTGTCATTCCTTATTTGCGTTTAAGAAGAGCTCTGTGGTAATGAATCAAAAGAAACACTAGGATCCATTTTTTTTTTATTTCACAGCTTTAAATTAGTTCTTTTTTTCTCACCAAGTGCTCACTTTTAGGTCAGAAAAAAATGATTTAGACCTTTAAAAGCTATAGAAATAAACTAAGATATTTCACAATGGTGTTTCACAATGATAGACGTCCAAATCCATTTACTACCTTAAAAAATGCTTTGGAAAAATGAATGCCCCAATTAAAAAGAATCAATTTCAGGCATGAATCTCTGAGTTATTCATATGTTCCAAAATTTTCAGTAAAATCAGTGCAACTTGGCTATTTTTTTCCTAAACTTTCCCGGTCACATTGTTTATAAAGTTTGCCCAGCCAGTTCATGTAACCGATATTTGAGGGAGGAATTTTTCCCAACTTTCTTAGCTCTTTTGTCATAAAAATGTCTCGCCCCCCCAAGTGGCTTCTTCAAATGTTGATGAGTGACTTTTCACTGCACAACGGTAACATATGGCAGCAATTGGGGCATAAAGCTACAGCAATGGGGCCATGAAGCCTCGAGCAGGTCTTCAAGTCGGGCGGGGTCTTATGGAGAGGCCACCAATTCACGCACACGCGAATCATAGCCCATGTGTGTGTGAGAACGACGGGTTTAATCGCAGATGCGCCTGGCTTTGCTGACCCACTTTTCCGGTGCCAATTAGTGTCCGGCCACACAATCTGCATTTCCATGCCGCACGCTGACACACACACACACACACGCAACTCGTCTTTTTGTCTGGCACAACACGGTTAAAGGGAACGGAAAGACGACAGTCTCACAATGTCACCAGTTTTTTTTCGAGATATGGATGCTTATCGTACTTTGTCCCCCCTCCCAGGTGCTCCGGCCAAACCCGGCACACCGCCCAAAGTGTCCGAAGAGGGCGACGAGGTGGCAGGTGACTACACGGTGGGCGAGCAAGTGTGGGTAAACGGCGTGAAACCCGGGGTCATCGCCTACCTGGGAGAGACTCAATTTGCCCCGGGCCAATGGGCCGGAGTTATCCTCAACGAACTTCTGGGCAAGAACGATGGCTCGGTGGGCGGAGTTCGCTACTTTGAGTGCCAACCCTTGCAGGGTATCTTCACCCGACCCTCAAAGCTGACTCGACAGCCGGCGGCCGATAGCAGCGATGGCCTCTCCGCCGAGTCGCTCTGCCTCCATAATCAGACCCTCATGGCGCAGCGGGCAACGGTACCCCTTCGAGAAAGTTTTCTCAACAGCGCCGTCAAGACGGGAAACGAGTCCGGCTCCAACATGTCGGATAGTGGATCCGTGAAGAAAGGCGGTGGTGATAAGGATCTCAAGACTGGTGATCGGGTTTTGGTGAGTGTACATATTTGGCTTTGTCTTCAGAAAAATAGTGTTAAGTGAATATTTATGTGAATTTAAGTGAATATGACAAGTTAACATAAATATTACCATTTGGTATACAAGTGTGCTCAACATGACTCAAATGTACTTATGTTACATATATTTTTATTATTATTCATCTTTATGGTATGCTCATATTTTTGTTTTTAAAATGTTCAAAACGCTATTAAATTGTATGAATAAAACTACTACACTCTGGTTATGGCCCAAAATACTCAACTCTAAATTTCATACTACACATTTGATAATCCCTTTATTCGCTCTTAAGTTATCATGAAATTCCATTTAGGAACTGAATAATAGACTCCGCCTTCTATAGGTTTGCCCTATTAGCAGAGGTGACTATAGAACATGTACAAGGCAATTTTTTTCACGTATTTCTGGTCAGGTGGGAGGCTCCAAGATGGGTGCCATCCGTTACATTGGGGAGACGGACTTCGCCAAGGGCGAGTGGTGCGGCGTGGAGCTGGACGAGCCTCTGGGGAAGAATGACGGCGCCGTGGCAGGCACCAGGTTTGAATCCCATGACCAGCTTTTGCATTCATTTCCATGGGAAGACTGAATAATTCGACATGGCGCCACCATGTGTGCAGATATTTCCAGTGTCTCCCCAAGTTTGGGCTTTTTGCACCCATCCACAAGGTGATCCGGATCGGATTCCCATCCACCAGCCCAGCCAAGGCCAAAAAGAGCAAGCGCATGGCCATGGGCGTGTCATCGCTGGCCCACAGCCCCAGCAGCTCGTCCATCAGCTCCGTCAGCTCGGTGGCCTCGTCGGTGGGCGGAAGGCCCAGCCGCGCCGGACTGGTGAGATCACGGCTCGTAGATTTTTTTGATGCTGACAAAGCACACGTGTCGTCAGAAATAATCAAACGGGGTAGACGTGCCATTGATTATTTGGCTTTGACCGGTTTACGCCCTTTTTTTTATTTTTTACTTTGCTTGATTGCTTGGCAGCCCTCGTCATCCTCTTTATTTGCCGTCTGTATTGGAGATGGCTTCGTAAGCAAAAACACTCGCTGTGAGTGATGGTTGAGACTCTCTCTGTGATAAAGCATCATTGATTTTGTTGAAAAATACCTGCAAGTGCACGTATGACAGTCAATGAAAAAATAGAAAGGTCATATACTATTGTAGGACTAATACATTATTATCTTTGTGTTAAAAAAAACTATGAATGTGTTTTAATATTATTATCATTTTTAATTTGAGTTATTGATAAGGGTCCCAATACACAATTATATTTTAAAATAAGATATTATATTAAAAATAAGAATAATATTTTAATATTGAAAGTATCCATTTTCTTTCATAGTTTAAAAAACAAGTTTGCAGCCTCTATCATTGTTTCACATTTTATCTGTTATAATAAATCATCATTTCAAAGAAAAATGATCACATCTTTGTGTGCTAATGATGCACAAACAAACTATTTCAGCAATGGTTACTTCAGTTGTTGTATTTTAGACAAAAACAAAATCACCATGATTCATTCATTTAGATAAATACACCCATCATATTAAATCATCATTAAATATTATTTTGTATTTTAAAAATGGTTGTATGTGAAACATTTCCACCCAAATACTTTTCAACAACTTTTCTGTATTCACCTGTATATTCTGTTTGGTCCTTCAAGCTAACAGAGACGTCATCCCGCTACGCCCGCAAGATCTCCGGCACGACCGCCCTTCAGGAGGCGTTGAAGGAGAAGCAGCAGCACATCGAGCAACTTCTGGCCGAGCGTGACCTGGAACGTGCCGACATGGCCAAAGCCACCAGCCGCATCTGTGAAGTGGAGAAAGAACTCTGTTCCCTCAAATCGCAGCACATACAAGTAAGAACATTCACAGACTCGGGCAAAACCTTATAAGGGAGCCATCCAATGTGAGCCCATGTCCTTCACAGTACATTTCCGAGAATGAAGGTGCCCTGCAGCAAGTCACCACCGCCTTGGCAGGTGTGCAAAAAGCCAAGGTAGAGCTCGCCAATCAGCTGGAAGAGGAGAAAAGGTAGGATTCCCTGTTATTAACCAAAAACAAGAGAGTGGTAATTATGACTATTATCAACTGTGAATGTGCTCTTATTGCTTTCAGGAAAGTGGAGGATCTTCAATTCCGAGTGGAGGAGGAATCCATCACTAAAGGAGACTTAGAGGTAATACAAATGTTTCTTGTAACTTGGAAAAATTCCCCCCCAAAAAACGTCCTACACTTTCTTCTTTTAAGAAAAAAAAGTCATATTTTCAGGGTTGGTTTACTGACCAAAGTTGTCCAAAGTATTCCTTATAAGGGCCATAGTAGGTGCATACCGATGAGATTTCGTCTGCCATATAAGGTAGTGGATTTCTGACAATTCTGATGTTAGAGCAATTTTTTATTGTGTGTAGTCCCATGTTGCTAAAACAGGTGGCGCACAAAGACAATGGCTCTTGTAGAAGGGAGCTGGTGACCTTTAAAAAATAAAAATACGTGTTTGACACGTGAGGGGACATTGGATTCATTGGAAAGGCCGCAGACGACCGTTTGAAAAAACTTTGCTCTTAGTAGATAAAGGAGGGAGATATATGTCATGCTGACCATGGAAATTGCTTTTTTTTGTGCATTGACAACATATCTCTGAGGTGATTGTCTTATTGTACCATCACATATTTCTTGGCAGAGATAAGGAAGCAGGTTGTTTATTCTATGTTTTCCTCCACTGATTGATTAGATGCTGATACTTACAAAGTCAAGTTTTGAGTTTCCATCAAATTGATGAGTGTGGCTTAACAAATGATTTTATCAAACCAGATTAATGTCTTATTAAGAACTCCATGTGTGAAGAAAATCCCTCAAAAGTCATTGTTTAAGTTTAATTTAGGTGCAGTAAAGTATGTTTTTGCCAACAGGGAAGACGCAAGTGTGACTCTGCATTCTTCAGGGTAAGAGGAAGGTGACCATTTCTTTCTTTTCTTTCTTTTTTTTCTTATTAAGACATGATCTTTTTTGGGGATGCTGCTTAATAATCTTTAAAAACACTTTGCTCTTCTTCCTGGTGTGCTGTGATGTCTTCGATTCAAATCCAGTAGTGGCTTGCGAAGTTAGAAACGGTTAATGATCTTCTTGTTTTGAATGGAAGGACGCTTGTTCTTTAGATGATCCGGCTATGGATGCACTCTTTTCACAATTTTCACTCTTTCATTTGGCACGTCACAGTCATAATCCTATAGGAAATGTTGGGATGTACGTACATCCAGGCAGGGAGCCGAACAAACATTCCGTGGTGGTCTGCATAGGAATGTATTTATAAATATTGCAAACATTTCTGTGTCGTTTTTTTTTTTTTTTAACATAGCAAACCACGGTGGAGGAGCAGAGTCGCATTGTACAGTTGGAGGAAGAGCTCACCCGGACCAAGGCTGAGGTGGAAAGTCTGAGAGATCGGTTGCCGGGGGGCCGTGACGGCCTCAACCCAGAACTGGGCTCCTCTGGTGGCCCGGCGGCGTTCGACTCCGACATGACAGCAGCGTTGGTGAAAAGCCAGAGGGAAGCAGAGGAGTTGAGAATTTTGGTGGAAAAGCAGAACCAGGAGGTCTCTGAATTGAAGATAAAGGTCCAGCAGGCTACTAAGGAGAACATGGAGATGATGGATACCTGGAAGGTAGTCGGCCAATCACAGGGCATAAAAAAAAAAAAATCAATAGTTGCTTTCTCACTTTTCCTTTTCTGCGCAGTCTAAATTCGACTCGTTAGTAAGCGAGCACCAGCAGTCCCTGGAGGAGCTGAAGGCCTCGTTCTGCAGCGATCCATCTGGGCCAGAGGACCGAGAGCCGGCTACTCAGGAGCTACGTGCCAACTTGGAGGGTCTGAAAATGGAGCACCAGCTGGAAGTGGAGAACCTGAAGGCTAAATATACAATTGAAGCAGCCATCCTCACCAAAGAACGAGAGGACCTCGCCGCTCGCCTCCGGGAGGCTGAGAAAGGCGCCGGCGGACATTCCTCAGAAGAGGCTGCCGATAAATTAAGGAGGGCCGAGAAGAAGCTGGCGGAGATGGAGGCGCTTACGCGAGAGCGTGACAGAAGCGCTCGTGAGTTGAAGGAACGACTAGAGAGTTCCGAGAGCGAGACGTCAGATTGCAGGGTGGAAATGAAGAAGCTGCAGGAGGAGCTGAGGGTGACGGCCAACCAGTTGCGGGTCCTGCAAAACCATCGCGATGCTAATGTGAGCACCAAGAAGCAACAATGGCTTCTGCTGTCTGATTGGTTGTCGTTTAACACTTTGTTTTGCCAGGTGATTGAGGATAACCAACTTTCAGATGACAAGGGAAAATTCAAGCAGAATATGGAAGGTAGGACTTTATTTTATAGTCTGTTTACCAGCAAAGCCACTTGTGCTGTAAACTGTCATCTTTTTTTTCAGAAACCTTGGAAAAACTCCTGAAACGGGAAAAAGAGGTTTCCACTCTTACCTGCCAAGTTGAAGCCCTTAAATCTCAAATCGCAGGTCAGAAATGCAAACTAGAAGACAACATTTTCTCTTCAAAGCTAGAGTTCTATTCTCGATTTTCCTTTTTTTTTTTTTTAATGGCAGTTCTGGAGGGCAAAGTTCGAATGGGGGAAAGAAGAGCTGAATCCCTCACTCGGGAGAAGATACGTCTAGAAGCAGAGCTAGAATCCATGACCAGGAAGTCTCATGATGCATCAGGGCAGCTACTCAGCATCAGCCAGGACCTCTTGAAGAAAGAAGGGTATATTGGATTTATAAACTCAGTCCTAATGATCCCCAAATTCTTTTCCATTACACATGTGTCTTTTATTTTTTATTTTTTATTTTTACAACAGAAGCTTAAATGAGTTGAGGGTTTTACTCCTGGAGTCACGTCGACACTCTCGTGAGTTGGACAAAGACCTGAACCGGGAGGTCCGTAAGGCGGAGTGGAAGGTAAAGGAGCAAAAACTGCAAGATGACATTAAGACGCTGCGTGACAAACTCCTAATGCTGGTGAGGAACCCAAGACAACAATTGACCAATATAGAGCCATTTCTCAATGACTTCAATGTTTTTCTCCTACTTCAGGGCCGCGAGAAATTCTCCCCGGACCACCGCCGTCACTCCATGCTGGACCCCTCGGCTCTGGACTCAGAAGTTACCCGACTACGCCAACAGCTACTCAGCACTGAAGACGCGTTGAGGACGGCCTTGGAGCACAACCAGCAAGTGGATCAGCTAGTGCAAGCGATGGGTAAACATCCAGAAAAAAGCCCGGTAATGTCACCTAAAATCAATTTGACATGGGATGAACATCCTCAGAAGGAAAATATCAAATAAATACTTTGTTTCATATATTTCAGATGCACGGAGCGCATAAATCGGCAAATGGAATACACCATCAAGAGCCCAGCAGCACTCAGGAAGTCTGTATCATTTTAATTGACATTTTCAAAGATGTAATTATGATACTAATATTTCTCTTCTTTGGGGACGGAACAGGGTTTTCAGGAGGAGCACTGACACGACCTGAGAAAGCCTCAATTGGGGCTAGCGGAGGAACATCTATCTTTCTACAGATGAAGTACTGTAATGTAAACATCTGGCGGAATTGCCAATCTGCAAAGGCAACATTTTCTTTTTGTTTTACAAAAGAAAGCATGCCTTGAATCCAAGAATTTACCATTGGAAGACTTTTGTGATTCTATTATTTGCTACTTTGAAATGATCTACCGGGTGACACTTAAGGCTAACAACGAGATCCCCGTGTGGTTTGATGAATTCGGGTCGGAAGGGTTAAACCATTAACGGGTATTAATCGGTGGACATTGAAGTGTAAACATGGACACCAAGGTACGATCAATGTCTAGATTCTCATTATTATGCAGAAGCCCATCAAAAAGCACTAGGCATTTTTTAAATAGAAACCAACAAAAGGTAGGGAAACTGTTTTGAACCTGTTCTGGCTACAGAAAGACAACAAAGTAAGATAGATAGCCATGATTGGACTTCCATTGGTACAGAGGCCACTATGTATGCCCAGATTTGTTATCAGACTGATATAACTGATCAACACTGAGCCCCTACTTCCCCACACCTCAAAGAAATTACAACATTGGTCCAAATCTTTCTCCCCGGTGATAATATAAGTTGAACACCTAGATAACTGGTTAACAATTTACTTGTTGTAAATGCAGACATACACCAAGGGAAGGTTAGAGTGTCCATATCAAGGTTCACCCCTAAAAAAATGGCATGGTTCCCAAGTAAAAAAAAAAACAAAAGACTATCAATTAAGAGTACAGGTTGATTCTTGAAGACTAACAGCCACACAGTCAATAAAGAATCCAACATTATAAGGTGGAAAAGAGGGCATCGGTGGCGAATGTTTGTACCCAAAGGTGCCCCATTTTTATCGATAATTGCACACAAGAACATATGGTTAAGCTACTGTCTGTACCTGTTCTAGGGCAAAATAAGCATGGGTAAATGTACAAAAGAAGGTACCACTACAACAAGACATTGTGCCTTCTCAGTCCTGCAGCACAAAAAGTATGTTCCTAAAATGTAAACAGAACTCTTAAAAGTGGTGGTAGAAGACTGTTGTTCTCCAAACCTATTAAGATTCTGAGGTACTGTCTTTACCAAGGAAGCTCCTCAATATTTAGAAATCAAGGTTCCAAAGGCAGGACCTTCACCAGTTATATCCCAGTGACAAACATTTACCCCGACTTTGGTGGTGCAGGAACAAAAATAGCAAGACTGGCAGTTTCTTGGGCTCAAATTTGCCAGCATCCAACATCATCCGACTGCTGTCTCTAGTTACTCTCTGTAGTCCTATCTGGTACTGTATCAGGAATAGACATAAGGATTCCTGCCACAATGCATTCTGAGATTGACATATTAAACATTTACAACCCAGTTTTCTTCTGGCTGGTTCTTCTTCATATACACAAGTACTTAAATGCAGCAAGATGGTATATCTTGTAGTACATATTGTTTATGCACACCATGTAGCACACACTATCTATATATGTATGTATGTATGTGTGTATATGTATATATGTATATTATTTTCTTTAATAATACATCTGATACAGCAAATCAGTGAAACAAAAGACACAGTTTTTTTTCTTCACTAGGTAAGTTTATTTTTTTCTTTGAAAACATTATTCACTTTTCACATCAAATCTTTAAAAACAACAAACATTAGATTATACCATATTATGATAACTAAACTGTTTTCCCTTCTATAGTGCATCAAGTACCTAAAATAGGAATTGCTATTTTTGATTGTTTTAAACATTTCATGTGTTGTTTGTTTGCATATCCTGAAGTGTATACATTTTTCATTTGTTTAGATAATAAGATGATGAAAAACACTTAGAATGTCATTTTAACTCCTCTTTCCTCCCATCTCTTCCATCCCGTTAATCCTGAGCGACCCCGGGCGGAGCCAATGGACGCAGCCGTTGAGTTCGGGTTGGGATTAGCAGGAGGGCGAATGATTTTCAATTTTACTGGATTACAGAACAAAGAAAGAGAGGAGGGCACGAAAAGGACATTTGTACTACTATTGCTGTCGTGGGGGTAAACAATCGACACTGGGGAGATATTATTATCTTGATTGGGATTACGGCCGTTTCCTGACAGGCTGCGTTAAACGACATTTGTGCGTTTTTTCCTCCCAACAATGGATTAAACAAAACCTATTCCGGGATTGACGGCAACCGACCAGGCAGATTTTAATCGCGAATTAAGGTGAGATTTCGCACTTTTTTCGACCTCTTTTAACCCTAATACTTTAGATCCACTTCAAACATCTAATATAAATGGATTTATTTAGGCATCGGATGTATGTAAAGCATAGATTATTTGGACATGACAGAGGAGGTGGGATGGGGGGAGTGCTAACTAGCTGGCTACTTAGCTAGCCTGTTAGCTAATTAGCCAGCGCTTGCTTTCTCGTTGAACTTTAAATCGGAACAATGTCAGCGACTACAGGCACTCAGCAAACAATCTAAGAACTCTTTACTCTTGTGCTATAAAGGCTACGAGTGCCTAACGATCCTTGTGTTTTTGTTATCTACGATCGTCCTTTGCCAAAGTGCCTGTTTAAAGGTGATTAGGCTAACACAACAAAGCCAACTGCTGTCTCGTCAAACGGAGCCTTAAAGTCGTCATTTGCGTCTTTTGCCATATGTCATGTTGTCAATAAAAGCAAGAGGGGTTATTCATCTTAACTTTGAAGCAGAGTAAAAATAAAAATGTTCATAACACTGAAAGTCCAGCTCAAAGATGAACTCATTTGGACTGCACGGTATGCCAGTGGTGAGCTAGGGGTCTGCATCACGGTTCAGAAGTACAGTGCCCGAGCCTCAAAATTTGTCCTTAAAACTATTGCGACATATTTGCCACACCCCCATTTCTCCACTTCAAAGAAACTTTTTGTGGAGCGTGCCCCATTTCTATTTGATGTATTCATTGTTTTTGTAGGTTATTTTTATACTTACTTCACATAAAATACAATTTATTTTGTTTGTTTTCTTTGGACATGTATCTGCCTTTCCCTACAATTTATATATAAAAGTAAATATGTTGCCACAAAAACCCTAACCTAAGTTACCCTCTTATTTGCTCAACATTTTAATCACATCACATCTAATGATCAATCTGTCTGCCATATTTTCAATAATAGTTACAGAAATATTTAGCTGTCAGTTCACAGGTTTTCCACATAATTACCTTAAACTATTTTTAAAATCTTTGTTTAATAATGCACCAATTACCCCAAATTCAGCTAAAACGACACATTTATATGTGCATCATTTTTCATCCATTTTCCTGATCTGAATTTTGTGTTGAGGTTGCTATTTTCATGCCCTCATCATTTACATAAGAAAAGGACATGGGTGTAATGTTTGCTGTGGCCTCAGGGGGAAACGTGTTTGGACGGCCACGCCCGGTTCATCATCATCATCATCACTGTCTTCCTCATGCTTCTGTCGAGCCAACGGCCAGCATAATGTGGTTGGCAGCGTCTGCAGAGATTAAAGGGCCAGTGCCACATTGTTTGCATGCCCCGAGATTAGTTTCCCGGGATACGGGTTGTGGTTGCCGTGACAACACAGCAGCGAATGGCAGTGAATGATCATGTTTCCTTACCAATGACACAAATAGACGTCCAATCCATCTTGACTTTTGTCAACACTAACAATCATTAGGGAGCCTCCGATTTCAATTATGCTGGGACCTTTTTAATCCCATCACTGGAAGTCAATGAGATTGTGATCAAATGTAAAGTGTGGCATGATTGTTGTGGGTTCAAAGGTCATGTCTCAGATGAGGAAGCTGGCATGCGATGGTGTGCGACCCACCTCCCGCTGCGACTCTTCAGTTCCGACGGCGCCGTCAGCCAGGCAGGAGATCCTCACCAGTCTGGTGTCGGCCCTTGACTCGTTGGTAGGTCTGCCATCCTTTGCTGTCCTGTACTGACCTTTCAGTTATGTGCAGCATTGTAAATAAATGTTTTATTGTCCAGTGTATGGCCATGTCCAAGCTGAATGCAGAGGTGGCCTGTGTCACCGTCCATGAGGACAGTGTCATTGCACTGGGCACGGAAAAGGGACGAATATTCCTCAACTCCAGGAGGGAAATCCAGACTGACTTTTACAAGTTTTGCCGTAAGTTCCTCCAACGTTCTGACAAGAATTTGCTTTGGCAAGGTCACCATATTTTTGACAGTTTTTCTTGTCAGTTTTCCCTACACTATTTCCACAAACTCTTAATTGTCAATGAATTGTGGGTGCACCATATTTAAACTTACCTATGTTTAAATTTAGTATTTTTACACTTATATTTCAGTGAAATTCTTTAATCTGTTTGGTTTCTTGATATTTGGCACCAACTACTTTCCCGTGGGTAATCCTTTACATTCAATATGGAAGCGACAGTGGGACAAACAAGTCATTAATTCTATCAACTGCCATTTGTCAAACTTGACACGTAGATTACTTCTCCCCCAAGAGAACAAATCTGTCACTTGTCTGGTCCAATGACGATGCTCAATCATACTGAAAAGAAAATGAGCCAGACTTTGAA